>NC_044304.2:121550794-121861270 GCF_007474595.2 Lynx canadensis
AACAGGCTCCAGGCTCTGAGCCATCCGCCCAGAGCCTGACGTGGGGCTCGAACCCACGGACCGCGAGATCGTGACCTGGCTGAAGTCGGACGCTTAACCGACTGCGCCACCTAGGCACCCCAAACTTTAAAAGAATTAATAAATATTTTTAGATTTGCATTTAAATTTTTTTTTTGGAATCGAGCCCCGCTCAGCTTTTGACTTTTTTTTAAAAATTTTATTTAAATCCAAGCTAGTTAACATATAGCGTAATAATGGTTTTAGGAGTAGAATTTAGTGATTCACCACTTCCATGTAACACCCAGTGCTCATCCCAACAAGTGCCCTCCTTAATGCCCATCACCCATTTAGCCCATCATGCATTTTAATTTCTAATATAGCACAAATAGGTAGAAATAACCCACAATAACAAAAGCTGTTTGGGGTCCTCAGTATTTTTTTTTTAAGTTTATTGATTTATTTTGCGAGGGGGGTGGGGAGAGAGAGAGAGAGAGAGAATGAGAATCACAAGCAGGCTCTGCACTATCAGTGCAGAACCCGATGTAGGGCTCGAACTCATGAACTGTGAGATGGTGACTTGAGCTGAAACCAAGAGCTGGTTGCTTAACCGACTGTGTCACCCAGGCACCCTGGGATCCTCAGTAATTTTTAACAGTAGAAAGGGGTTCTAAGACCAAGAAGGTGTAGAACTGATGCATTAGGGGAATGTAAAGGGCTCAGAATGCTGCCCACAGTGCATAGTATACTCTTGGTAAATGTTATGTATTGTTCTGAAAGGATTGTGGCTTGTTAGAGCACTAGTGTTACCAAACAAACCATTGCTGGCATGGAGCTCACATTTTCTTGGGGTTGCCAGTTTGGTAACATTTTGCACCTTTACAAGAGGATTGATGTCTTCTGAATTTGGTGAGATAGGATGATAGAGGAACCTTTTTAGTGCTTACTTGGGAGGTCTTTAATAATGATTTACTGTCTGAACCTCTTACATGTCTAATGGTGGGAATAGACATGTGAATAACATTACTTGTGTTTCAGTATTTCAAATTTTCTTTTGCTGTGATGGGGAAGATACAGGTGAAACTCTCATCTTGGTAGCAGTAAGAAGTCTTAGGGTTAAGAGCCCTGGATTTTTCTCTGCTTTGATTTTTCTGGACTCTGAGTGTACATTAAAGCTCTTGCTTAATCCAAAGGGCAAGTGAAAAGTTTATGAAGTTTTGTCAAGGATTGTAATACACTTGGGAATCTGAGATGAACTCAACCCACGTATGTGTAAAGGCAGCATCTTACAAGGCCAGAAAATGTTTTCTTGTTGGGTTTTCTTGGCCAACTGAATATGCACCATGATGTATATGAAGGATCCATTAAGAAGATCCCTTGGAATGATTTCTCATCTAATAGCTACCCTGCTTTATAATCAGAGGCTTTTAGTTATTAATATATGTCTTAATGGTAGGAATTTACCCAGGAACTAAGCTTCTCAAGGATAATTTAGAGATGTTGATGATATTTCATGTCAGTTTCATTCAGTACACACATAACATGCATGGAAGCACAACCCAAAACATAATTGATTGGTGAACAAAGAAGGAAGAAAAATAGTTAGAAGTTAGGACTTCTTAAGTACCTTCATTCCACGTTTAGATCACCTCCAGTTCTTTTGTTTTCAGGATTGGATCATTATAAATCACGGTTTAATTATTCTATTATTCAGAATAAACATGATTATTTCCTTTCTTCACTGCATTTTACAGATGACTAACCCAGTGTGGGAATCCTCACTCACATACTGCTTCTTTTTAATAGCTGCACTTTCTTTGATGTATGTATTCTATGCCTGAACCTTAAAAGACCAAAAAAAAAAAGTGCTTCAAGGGAATTTATTTTAAATTCTTCCTGTCTTTACTTTTACGTGTGGCCTTGCTTGCTAGTGTTCTATGAGAAGCTCCAAAAGAAAAAGTGTATGAAATATGTGGGAGTGCTAATACTTGACATATAGGGGATAGGTATTCAGAAGAACTACTTGCTTACTTATTCAGTCATTTGCCAACCTCTTTTCAAAACATTTGCCAACCTCTTTTCAAAACAAAGGTTTTCGCAGAGTTCTTATCCTCATCAAAAAGCACTGTTAGTGAACATTTATGAGATAGGTGCTCTTGGTAGATAGAGGAAAGGAAAAGAACCACTGACTGAGTAAAGAATAAGTCAGTAGATATTGACTGAATACTAAGTGCTTTGTACTGTGCTAGGTTTAGTTTGTGATATCAATCAACAAATATTTGAGTGCCAGAAGTGACATGCCAGAATTCCCATCTTAAAAGGGCCTACTTTATACTGACAGGGACAAATAAAATGTGTGTAAATAAATAAGGCACTGGATTGATAGGGTGACTTCAGTTACTGTAAGTGAAATGAAGAAGCTAAAGTTAGAAGATGACTGAGGATGTTGCTTTAGCTGGAGAGGCCAGTACAACAGTATAAAGACTGCTAGTGTATAATCACACCAGACTCATTTGCATATGATAAAATAAGAGGAATAACTAATTCAGTGGCTCTCAACTTTCAGACCCAGTATCCCTTTTTACACCAGATATTTTGGAATCCCCCATTACGATCTGATAATGAAATTCATAGAAAATATCTATAAAATCTAATTAAAGTATGTGTACACATTATGTTTTAAGTGTAATACGAAGAAATAATTTATAATAAAATAATTTGTATTTCTTTTTTTAAATGTTTGTTTACTTTGAGAGAGCATGCGGCGTCCTGGGGAGGGCCAGAGAGGTAGGGGGAGAGAGAATCCCAAGCAGGCTCTGTGCTGTCAGCACAGAGCCCTATTTGGAGCTCAGTCCCACGAATTGTGGGGTCATGACCTGGGCCAAAATCAAGAGTCGGATGCTTAACCGATTGAGCCACCCAGGTGCCCCTAAAATAACGTGTATTTCATTGTGTAAATTCTTGGGTATGAATCCACTGGAAGTTATGCAGAAGTAAGTGAATGCTTATACCTGTACATGGATTTACAGTGAGTGTGATTGTAATGGATACACATTGATAAAGGTGTATCCTGTTGGTTGCCCAGATACCACGACAACATTGCCATTGGTTACATGTTGTTGTTTGTTTCAAATAATAACTCTTTGTAAAATTGTGAACAAAACAGTGTATAGTTTAGTCTTCTTTTAAATTATATTTTCCTGGCATTCCTGGAAAACTCAGTGGATGTTAAAACTGGGAGAATACTTCTTACTATATGTAAGCAGAGTTAGGTTCTAGGTTCAGGTAATTATAAACATCTTTGTCACCTCCTGACCAGGACATTCTAAAGTAGAGTGAATTGCAAAGAGGGAAACTGTCACTGAAAGAGGGGAAGTAAGTGGGAGCTTAGAAGATGTCAGCAACAAGAGGAAAGGATAATGATGGGCACTTCAAAGGAGCTTGTGTTTTAGAAGGAGGAAAGAGAAATCAGTTTGAAAGTGCAGAGAGGAGTGAGGAAGACATGATCCCATTTCCAGCCTCTGAGGATCAAAGGGCTGGGATAGAAAACTCACCCTGTAGTTGAAACAGCGTCAAGAGGGGGAACTATTGTAATGCTGGAGTATTTGGGAAATGAATTTCATTAAGTGAAGGAAGATGCTTTTGGATAAGAGGATGAACATTATTGAAAGCATGGGGGTAGGAACAGTCACCAAACTAAGAATGCTATGTGTTTGTGAGAAGTTTACAAAGGTGGGAGAGAAATGACATGAATTAGGGTGGTTTGGGGTGAGTGTATCTCAGTGCAGACACCTTTGGATGAGAACCAAACTGGTCATCTCTTCTAGCAATCTAGTTTGTGAGGTGTGAAAGGGGGAGTGTAGATTGAAATTTGAAACTGACCACATATTGGAGGTAAAGAAGGATAACTTGATGTTTCTTGTTTGGAAAGTGGTAGATGTTGTTAACAAATAGCAATACATAGGAGAAGGAACAAGTTTAGGACAGAGAACAATAATAATTCAGTCATAAACAAGTTGTGTTTGAAGTATTTGAAAATAACTCAGCCACAACCAAGTGCGGGTGTTTTATAGCATGATAACAGCTATCAGTTTTTGTGTGTCTGATGTTTGTTAGGTACTGTTGAAAATATTCTACTTAAATTGTTTCATTTACTCTTTATAGCAATTCAGTGAGGTATTATCATCCTGATTTTATAGTTGAGGAAACGAGCTCAAAGAGGTTTCAGCTTGTTCAAGGTTTCACAGTTACCTGATCAGGGATGAAAAATCCACGTCTTTAATCCCTCATAAATACCATATTTTACAGACTTGTCTAGATGTGGATTTTTGTTTTGCATGTCGTTTGAATTTCATTGTGCTTCCTAAATCTGAGAATTCCTGTCTTTGAGCAATTATAGAAAAATTCATAGTCATTATCTTTTCAAATGGAACCTCTTACAGATTTTCTTTACTTTCTTTGAGAATTCTGGCTGGATAAACGTTAGACTCTCTTTTTTTCTGTGTCTCATTACCCTGTTTATATTTTTAACTCTTTGTCTCGTTGCTCCATTCCATGGATTACCCATGGCTAATTTATTTAGGTCTATACTCTTAAGTCACTAATTCTCTCTTCTACTTTGATCTGCTATTTAACGTGTCCAGTGAGTTTTTAATTTCTGTGATTCATTTCTAGATGATCGATGTGGTTCTTTTTTCCCCTTTTTTATTGTTTATATTGAAGTATATCTGACACACAGTGTTAACATAGGTGTACAACATAGTGATTTGACAGGTTTATACATTATGCTGTGCTCACCACAAGAATAACTACCACCTGTCACCATACAACACTTACGGTATCATTGACTATATTCTCTGTGCTGTACCTTTTATCCTCATGACTTATTCATTCCATAACTAGAAGCCTGTGACTCCCACTCCTCTTCACTCATTTTCCCCAGTCCTCACCCTCTCCCCCTGTCATCTCATGGGACCTGAACCTGTGTGGTTCTTTTTCAGGTTTCCTGATGGTTTTTGATAGTCTCTTATTTATTGCTCATGTTTTTGACTCCTTTCATTATTTTTTTTAAAACCGTCTTAAGCGTTTACAAAGTGTATTTGATCATTCTAATACTTTGGAGGCTCTAATTCTGTTGTCATTTCTGCTGAGTCTCATCTATGGTGGCTTGTTTCCTCATGTGTTTTTAAATTTTGAGTTGAGTACTTATTATTTTGGTGACCTTGATCTGTGAAAGTCCTAAAAAGCCTATGTGGAAGGTCTAGAGAGCAGTTACTTCTGCTGGAAACCCAAAGGCTCTATCAAGTTGACAATTTTAATTTCTCAGCTTGAAGTTTCCCAGACCATGTAAGTAATGTTTGTTTGCTTTCTCAGATTACTTACTCCACCACATTACCCTAAGTGTTGGGATCAGTGTACAGGTGGTAGGTTGTTGGAAGTGAACAAGATATTCCAGAGAAATCAGTGAGAAAAAATTCTAACAAGAGGCGGGGGATGCCTGGGTGGCTCAGTCGGTTAAACGTCCGACTTCGGCTCTGGTCACGATCTTGCAGTTTGAGTTTGAGCCCCACATCCGGCTCTGTGCTGACAGCTCCGAGCCTGGAGCCTGCTTCGAATTTTGTGTCTCCCTCTCTCTCTGCCCCTCCCCCATTCATGCTCTGTCTCTCCCTCTCTCTCTCTCTCTCTCAATAATTAAAAAAACAAAAAAGTTAAAAAAAAATAGAAAAGGGCAGAGGAATATGAGTTAGTAGTGACCCAGAAGAAATGGGGTGTCTGGGTGGCTCAGTGGGTTAGGCTTCTGACTTTGGCTCAGGTCATGATCTTATGGTTCTTGGGTTTCAGCCCTGTGTCTGGCTCTGTGCTGACGATGTGGAGCCTGCTTGGGATTCTCTCTCTTTCCCTCTCTCTCTGCCCCTCCCCAACTCACGCTCTTTCTTTCTCTCTCAAAAATAAAATAAATAAACTTAAAAAAAAAAGAAATGGCCAGAGAAGTAGGTGGGAAAGCAATATAGTCTGTTTTTTGTAAATAGGGGAGAGATTCAAGGGGAGGGTGGTTGATTTATTGGCTCTTCGTGTTCTCAGTACTAACCTGTTCTTTCATACTTTTTATCAATGCTTTTCTCTCCTCCTTTTCCATTTGTCCCCTCTCCCAAAAGGAAAAAGAAAGCACACTAGTACTTAACCCTTAGAACATAGTTATTTGTATAGTTATCTGGGTTTGTGTGTTTTGCTGAGGGCACAGACCTTCAGTTATTTATGACCTCTCACGTAATAAACATTTGAATTGCCTTATTCTTACACAGATGCTTTTTAAAAGGCGTGCTTAAAAACACATTCGAAACTTTTCTTGACTTCTGAAACCAGTCCTGACTATACATTCTCTTTGTTGGACAGGGAGATCTTGTACGAAAACTGAAAGAAGATAAAGCACCCCAAGTAGATGTAGACAAAGCCGTAGCAGAGCTCAAAGCTCGGAAGAGGGTCCTGGAAGCAAAGGTGAGTCTTGGGATCCTAAAATAGGAACGTAAATTGGTCTAGGATTGTTAATCTGTCAGGGTGGGAAAGACCTAGAAGAGTGTCTGAACAAGTATCATTTGCTTTATCTCTATTTATCCAGAATGCCTTCTCCTCCCCCGCTACCCAGCAGACTTCTCATCCTTTCAAATTGCATCTCAACATGTCACCTTTTCTATGAAGCCTCCCTGACTTCTGACCTCCCCCTCCCCCAAATGCTAGACTCAGTATGCTCCATGAATTTCCCTGGAAGGCATTGCGCTCACTCTTCTTTATGAATTCTTCCATGCCTGTAAATAGTGGTTTTGTGTTAAATTTTTTCTTTTAAGGAAAAGGTATATCCATCCAATACTTGCTCCCATCCCATCACCAAATTGAAATCGTGTGGAATTCTAATTCATGATCTTACTACTGTAATCCACTAAAAATTCAGACATTGCTTATCAGTATCTGCATCTAAGTAAGCTTAGTCTTGTAATCTTGGAAATGATCATATACTTTGCTAAATAATTAAGTAAAGGTACCTTTTCTGTAACTCAAAGGGGGAAAAAACCCTAAGGTTTCTATTTTTTTAAGGTATCAAAATCTTGTCTGATAAATTTTATATTGAATTTTGTTGAGGAATAAACTGAATTCACATATATAAATTCATATTTCCACTCACCCCTCCAGTCACATGTTTTCTATTTAAAAATCCCTTACAGGAGCTAGCATTACAGCCCAAAGATGACATTGTAGACAGAGCAAAAATGGAAGATACCCTGAAGAGGAGATTTTTCTACGATCAAGCTTTTGCTATTTATGGAGGTAGGGGATTAATGATAGAGCAGTTATGTTGTTGGTGGCTTTAATATGTGTTTAAATCAAAAACATGGCTTTTCAATTGATACCTAATTGTATCAACTCACGTAAAACAGGATATTTTGCTTTTGTTCCTTTAAAGTTGGCCATTTGGTGTAAAATCTGTTTATGTCTTTCCACCCTACTTATTCTTAAAGACTGCATTTTTCCATTAGGATGTAGGGAATTGGTAGGGGCCCAGGTATTAAGCACTTAATATGTCCATGTACCTATCAGATAGATTCTTCTTTGGAGCATTCGAGGGCCATTGTAACATTGGCCGGCTGTACTGTGCACCTCCACACAAGGGCAATGATAAGCCAGGGTCCCCCAGATTATTCTTTATGGCAACTGCCAAGAGAAAACGTTCTTCACAGGTATGTAGATAAATCTCTATAATTTTATTTCCCTATCTGCCTATCTGTAGGCAAATATAATTACTGATTAAATGTGTAGTGGTATTTTTCAGTTAGTGGAGATCATTGCAGTAGGATTAGACTTTTAGTACTTTGCCACTGAAACTTGATTCAGGTTTGGCTAAGCAGATCTCTAAATGTTTAACTTCTTAAGGTTTAAATATAGTGGCTCATATACCCAAGATTAAGTATAGTGTCTCATATACCCAAGAATAATTTAGAGAATTGGGTGCTAAAATATTAGGTCATTGTTACCAGCTGCCGTAACAAGTTATATCTATGGCACAAAACTGTAATCTGCTTTTTCATTCTGTTTCTCACATATGGAGGAACATCATTTGCTTTTAGTTTTTTTCTAAACCTACTTGGAATTCTTAATGTGTAAATATAATAAATGGAGTATGAGCTTTTAAATGTTACATCTGTTAGCTAGCTGGAAGTAAGACTCGTATTGAGGGATTCGAATTGCTGACTTTAATACCTTTTTAGGGAGTATGTGACGTCTTACAGTTTCTCGTGTCTTTTTGCTTTCATTTGCTTAGAGTGACAAGTTAAAGTCCACGTTTTACTCATTCATATTTTATAGGCGTTAGTGGTCTGTATGATTTTGGGCCAGTTGGATGTGCTTTGAAGAACAATATTATTCAGACCTGGAGGCAGCACTTTATCCAAGAGGAGCAGATCCTAGAGATTGATTGTACCATGCTTACTCCCGAACCAGTTTTAAAGTAAGATCTCTACTTTGGGGGCTGAAATTCTTTAATAATGCATATTTAAGTAACTTCTCCTGATTACAAAAACTACCCATATTCACTATAAAAATCTGGAAAATAAAGACAAACAAAATACATACCTAATGTCCATAGACAGCCATGTTAAAATTACTGTATTTATTCTTACTGTGTTCTTTCTCTGGAAGTCCCTGTATATACATCAACATTAGCAGCACACTGCTTTTTTCATGTAACGTAGGTGAACATTTACTTACATCGCTAAATGTTCTTCTAAAGCGTTTTTAATGACAGCATAGTATTCTCTTGTGGATGTGCCATAATTTATTTAGTTAGTGCCATATTGTAGGCATTTAAAGCGTTCCTCATTTTTGAGTCTGCTGAACATCTGATAGATGGATTTTTGCAAATATATATGATTATTTCCTTTGAGTTTTTAGAAGTTCTTGGCAAAGATGTGTATGCATTTAGAATTGAATACTGCTATTTGTGTTGAAGTTTTAAGATTCAGGATCCATACTGAGTATCATGAATTCTTGCCTAGTTACATTCCCTATGGTTTCGGCCTTTGCTTAGATCGTTAATAATGGGATAGGCATGGATTAACTGATTCTGCAAAGTAGCACATGCTTTATGGCAACTTGTGGAAAAGTATAATCTAGTTGATGTCTTTTCCCTATGGGAAGAAAGAACTTAGGGAAAGGGTGAGGGTATATTTGAAGAAGAATGTTCTCGGCATACATTATTATCTACCATGGATACATCGTTATATACATACGGGAGCTTCCACCTCTCAGATGCATAGATATAAGCTTAATATACTCCGTATAGCAGGAAGATTGTCTTATAAGGTAAAGTCTATGTTTTAATTTGTATGAAAGTGACAGATTGGCTTGGCATTTGTTAACTTAGGACCTCTGGCCACGTAGATAAATTTGCTGACTTCATGGTGAAAGATGTAAAAAATGGAGAGTGTTTTCGCGCTGACCATCTGTTAAAAGGTATGGTTTTTCATCTCAGATACTCTTCCAGGTTGAATTCATCAAAACAAAGGGTTTAGATTAAAGTTTTCTCATATTTTTTCTCTTAAAAATTTTTTGGCGCACCCGAAACCAATTTTACCATATATGTTAACTACAGTTTAAATAAAAATTTGAAATAAAAAAAATTGGGGGCATAACATACAAAGATTAAAGTGCGCAGATCTTACATATACAGGCATACCTCACTTTATTGCATTCCACCTTGTTGTGCTTGGCAGATACTGCATTTTTTTACAAATGGAAGGTTTGTGGCAACCCTGTATCAGGCAAGTCTATCAGCACTGTTTTTCTAACTGCTTTTGCTCACTTTGTCTCTGTCACATTTTGGTAATTCTTGCAGTATTTTAAACTTTTTCATAATTATTGTATTTGTTATGGTGATCAGTGATTAGGACTTCCTGAGAGCTCAAATGATAGCATTTTAGCAATAAAATATTTTTAAATAAGGTATGTACTTTTTTAGATATAATGCTGTTGCATATTTAACAGAGTACAGTATGATGCAGACATAACTTTTATATGTACTGGGAAACCAAAACATTCATTTGACTTGCTTTATTGCAATATTTGTTATATTGTGGTTTGGAACCGAACCCACAATGTATCTGAGGTATGCCTGTATGGATCAAGTCCCTTATTTAACAAGAAGTTTTTATACATGATAAGTAGAAACTCTAAGTCCTACAAAAGAATCAAGACAGTGTTATGGTTCTCCCTGTAAAATCAACCATGGAATTTATATAAAGTAAGAACACTATCCTTGGATTCATTTTCTTACCACTTCAGCACTGAATCTCAAAGTACATTTTCCTTTTTCCCATTGATTGAAATTGACATGTACCAACACTGTTCTTGTAGCTCATTTACAGAAACTGATGTCTGATAAGAAGTGCTCTGCTGAGAAGAAATCAGAGATGGAAAGTGTCTTGGCTCAGGTGAGTACTTTAGAGATGTTATCACAGTAACTCAGGAAGGTGCTGTCTTTCTTTCAGTGTTTGGTGACTGTTGAATTTCACATTGCGCTGACCCTGGCCACAATTGTAAAGAAGTAGAGTTTACCTTCTGTCTCTCTTTGCATTTTTATTTTCTTCTTTCGCTGCCTTTTGTGGCTAATACTTTATGTTAGCCCAAACTAGCAATTCAGTGTAAATGGGCATGAAATTTGTTCTATCTCTTTCGAAACCAGTTTTCTGGATTCAATAGCAAAAACCAGACGAGTGGCTGAAGATGAATGTTGTTCAGTCTTGCTGCAGAGATTTTGGGGAAGATACCTTCATGAGCACTGTCTCATCAGCCACTTGATCTACTTGTGGTTGCACCGTCCCTGACTCCATGCTGTTATTGTTAAAACCCAATGAGCAGGCCCCTGCTTTCCCTATAGACTAAAAGTTTTATAATTTCTGTTTAAGTTGGCAAAGTTTAGGGAAGACAAAAGAGACCATAGAGATAATCAATTCTTTTACCAAGTGCAGGAATACCTTCTATATCAGAAATAGTTCTTATCCTCCTTTTGGGTCACAGATCACTTTAAGAATATTATGAAAACTGCACCTCTTTGCCCCAGGAATATGCACATGCCCATGTACATATGTTGCTGATTTCTCATGTCGTGTATTCATTTAAGCAAAGTACATTTCTCCAACACCATGTTTGATCATGAGGTCCATCAAAGCTTACCTCTTAAATTTTATGTACTTCCTTGGGTAAAAATACACACACACACACACACACACACACACACACACACACACCACTGCTATATTTATACATCTTTTCTTTATATTGGTATATATATATGTGAGGCTAAATGTAGGAATCCCTACCTCTTTGCTTTTTACTCATGAGAATTTATTAGATACTTTTCCACTGTTGCCTTATTTTCTACAAATATGCTGATTTTCCCCTGTGATATCTAGCTTTCTAACGGTAGAGAAATTTTTTCCTTCCTCGTTTAAATTGAAAGAAAATCTCAATTTGGCTGTTGACTAATCTGCCAATTGATTTTAGTCCTTGTGAGGTATATTTTATCCTTTGCTTAAAGCTCATTACTTTAGTATTGTTGTTCATGGTTTAGTAAATCAGTTCTTGAGTTTTGACAGTTGTAGTTACACATTCATTTCTCATTTCCTTTTCCAAAGGCATGACCTTTAATAGAAAGAAGAAATGAAAAGCACTTCTAATTACCCCTAAATTACTGTTTCCCATTTAGTATGTTAGACCTACTAAGTTTTTGTGAGTATGTATCTTTGATCTTAGCAGTTTCATTCATTTCCGAGTCAAGTGTCAGACCAGGAAGTAATTATACGCTGATTTGTTAAGTCATAATTTATAGTTTGAAATCTGACTCTGTTTCATCTCATATGCATGGTCTTAGGAGAGCAGTCTGTTTTTTGATTTGCCATATCAGATACACATACAAGCTGTCAATGTAATGTTCAGTGAAAAGTTGGGGACTGTGGTCTAGTACTCAGAAATTGCCCTGGTGGATTCACAGCCAAAGGCCCATCTGTTTACTCGAGTGAGTAATAATATTTTCTCCACCTGTTAGTGCCTTTGATTCCTTTCAGCTGTATGAAGCATGATAGCTTCTTTAAAAGCACTGATTCACCCTCTGAGTTAGGATGAGCTTTATTCCTGTTATGTGGATCCAGTAGCTCAGAATTAATTGTTTTTCTTCTGTATCCATTTTTGCTGACCTATTTCTGAATGTACCAGTTTTTAAAGTCATTTTTTAACTTTCATTTAAAAAAATTGGTAATATATTTTTAAATGTATATTTATTTTTGAGAGAGAGCGAGCATGAGCGGGAGATGTGCAGAGAGAGGGGGGGACAGAGGATCCAAAGCGGGCTCCACAATGACAGTAGAGAGCCTGATGCGGGGCTCAGACTCAAACTGCGAGATCATTATCTGAGCTGAAGTCTGATGCTCAACCGACTGAGCCACCCAGGCGCCCCTAAAAAATTATTTTTTAAAGTTGAATCATTTGTTCCTTAGTGTTTCCTACTATCTGGATTTGGCTGACTGTATCATTTTAGTGATATTTTACATGTTCCTCCGTTTCTATATTTCTTGTAATTTGGTAGTCAGTTCTAGAGGCCCGATCAGATATCTTTGTCAAGACACTTAGTAAGTAGTATAATGTATGCTATGTGCCAGGCCCTGTGCTAAGTACTTTACATAATCTTTTTTTTTTTTTTAAGTTTATTTATTTTGAGAGAGAGAGAGAGAGCACAAGGAGGGGAGGGGCAGAGAAGGAGAGAGAGGGAGAGAGAGGGAATCCCCAAGCAGGCTCCACACTGTCAGCACAGAGTCTGACAATGGGGCTCGAACTCACGAACCACAAGATCATGACCTGAGCCGAAATCAAGAGTTAGACACTTAACTGACTGAGCCACCCAGGTGCCCCTACATAGTTAATATTCATAGTAGCCCTTCATAGTGAAGTAGGTTCTGTTTTCCCGTTTCACAGAGAAGCAAAATGAGGCTCTGAGAGGTTAGGTAAGAACTTACTTTTAAGTCACACAACGCATTAGTGGTAGAGTTGGGCAGTTTATCTAGCGTTTTCTGACTCCAGAGCCTCAGTTCTTATGGCCATGAGTTGATTTATCTAATTATTTTGTTTCTCTTGGGAGATTTTTTTTTTTAAGTTTTGAATATTCTTCAGTATTAGATGGTTTGTCATAGTCATTTGAAATTTTTGAATTGGAGGGTCATACATTATTTTAGAGTTTGGCATTGATTATCGATGTATAAAATGTGCAATAAATTGGATCAAGCAGACATGAATAAGAAACAGCTTCTGCCTTCAAGATCTTAATATCTAGTGGGAAAGAAAAGGTATATGCACATCTAATGAATAGACAGGGAAGTGAACCTGACTGAAATATGCACAGAGTGGTAAAATTCAACTTGGAACACTTACTTACATGATTTCAGATGCTTGCCAGTCAGTAACTATTATAACTGAACCAGAGATACTTTTGCTTTATCTTTCATTGTGAAATGGTGAATGTGTGCGTTTTAGGTCAGTCCCAGAAAGATACTCCATTTTTCTAGAATGGTAAATGGTAAATTGATAAATGGAAAGTGTGTGAACTGGTTATGATTTTAATTTGGATATCTTGGGGGTTAGGTTAATTCTGATGTTCTTGTTTTGGGTGACTTTTAATGATGGATGGGTTTTATATATAATACTCTTATCTTATGCCCTGTTTTTTTTCCTCAGTCTTTTACATTAATTATTTTCTTGACCTATCCTTTAGCTTGATAACTATGGACAGCAAGAACTTGGGGATCTTTTTGTGAACTATAATGTAAAATCCCCCATTACTGGAAATGATCTGTCCCCTCCAGTATCTTTTAACTTAATGTTCAAGACCTTCATTGGGCCTGGAGGAAACATGCCTGGGTATGTATCACTTATTCTTTGTGTAATGAAGGTATTAAAATTTCTCATAATAAAAAGTAGACATCATTATCAACCATGAAGGAAAACTTTTGATAAGTGATATGTAGAAAGTGCAGATAAATATATTAAGGAGAAATAATGACAGACATATTACTAAGTATATTCCTTCTAATTCTTTCTGAATGTAATTTTTTTAGTGTATGTGATAATTTTTTTTTGTCACAAAATAAAAGTCTGTGATCATCATGTCTTCTAATTATAGCTGTATAGGGCAAAAGAGGTAGTTGAAGAATGATTTTGGAAGTCATTGAATTTATTGCTGAAGGACACTTAGGGAAGAATTTTGTCTAGATCAGCACTTTGCAATAGAACTTTCTGCAGTGGGGGAAATGTTCTATAATCTGTGCTGTCCAGTATGGTGGGCATCAGCCACATGTGGCTTTTGAGCACTTGAAATGGCATTAGTGCTTCTGAGAGGAACTGAATTTTAAAATATATTTAATTTTAATTAATTTAAATAGGCATTCGACTAGTGGCCTACCATACTGAATAACATAGGTTTAGCTTGTTATTTTACAAGATGTGGTTTTCACAGTAAGGAAAGCTGAACAGCTTACAATATGATCCAGAGCTGGAATCTGTATTTACAGATTTCTTCTCCATGTTAACACACTTAGCCAAAGTATTACACTTCATAGCTTCAGATATTTTTCTTACGGTCTCGTAGAATAATGGAGTGTAGGCATTGGCTGAAGCTAGACAGATCATGTTTCCTGGAGTAGAAACTAAAGAACAATGAAAAGTAATTGTGACAGAATGTATTACTGGAATTGTTTTAGTCACACACTGTGTTGATTTGGGATATTTTATGGAGAGAGGCCAAAGGCAAGCCTTTCATTTTGACAGTACATACAGAGAGTCATTAAATGGGCCAAACCCTCTGACCTATCATCCCACTCCTGGGAATTTATCTGAGGAAATAATTCAAAAGGAAAGGGAGCTATATTTATCAAGAGTACATAAATTAAAAGTAGAAATAATCTATTTAATAATTTCAGATCGTTAAGTAAATTATAGTAAAGTAGTTCATTTTAGTAAATTACTCTGCAATTGCTAAATATGTTACATTTTTATGATTATTTAGAAAATGGAAAAACAATGAATAAATCATTTTACACACTCTACTTATAAATAATGCATATAGGGGTGTCTGGGTGGCTCAGTTAATAGAGAATGTGACTCTTGATCCCGGGGTTGTGAGTTTGAGCTCCATGTTGGGTGTGGAGCTTACCTAAAAATAAATAAACAAACAAACTTACAGCTTTAAAAAAATGCATATAAACTGTAGTTCTGCTTCTATGTGTATCAAAACTGGAAAGCACCACCAAGAGGAGCAGTTGGTGTGTTAGAGTGAGAGGAGGGTGAAATTATAATTTAATTTTTCTTTGTTGTTTTGTTTTCAAGTTTGTTTATTTTTGAGAGAGAGAGGATGAGTGCCAGGAGGGGCAGAGAGAGAGGGAGACAGAGTGTCTGAAACAGGCTCTGTACTGATATTAGCCCGATGCGGGGCTTGATCCCATGAACTACGAGATCATGACCTGAGCCGAAGTTGGATGCTTACCTACTGAGCCACTCAGGTGTCCCCTTTTTTTGTTTTAAAGTTCTTTTCACAAAATATTTATTTTGAAGCAGCCTGTTGGGAAAGCTTTCTTAGTTGATGCTTTTGCACAGAATACTTTCTGTAAAATAGAGGACAGTGGATATCTTGGAGTAGTTGCTTGGCTGTATCTTTAAAACATGGAGGAAAAGAGAAGAAGCCTCTGGCTGGAAATGTAGAGCACCACAGAAAAGAAAATGACAGGGAGGATCCGGAAAATTACCTGGCTTGTTGTAATGATTGTGATGAGTGAGCTCTAATGTCAAGTGTTAGCCCATAATGGATTCTTTTGAGCCATCAGCAGCACTCTCCTGGGTGGGTTCGTAGAGGTACACTTAGGCAGGGTCTTATTTTCGGAAGGATCCAAAACTGTTGTCTGCCTCCGTGTAAATGATTAACCAGGTTTTAGGGACATTGAGAGGTGCTATTTGACTCACTAGAGAGATAAAATAAAATCACATTTCTAGTAGTAGTATTACCATACCAACTGCTTGATACATTCTCTAACACGTGCTTGAGAATGCTTGCCACCAAGAAAAATGTGTATTCCTAAAACTTTTCTTTAGGGCACGTATGTACAGTTTTGTGCAAAAATAGTATAGTATTTAGGACTTTGAGGATTTGTATCTAGAGTTTCAGATTTTTGGAAAACAATTTCTTTCCTTCTAACCAACTGATTTATTTAAACTCTAGGTACCTGAGACCAGAAACTGCACAGGGGATTTTCCTGAATTTTAAGAGACTTTTGGAATTCAACCAAGGAAAGTTGCCTTTTGCTGCTGCCCAGATTGGAAATTCTTTTAGAAATGAGATCTCCCCTCGATCTGGACTGATCAGAGTCAGGTACTGCCCATATTATTCTGCTGGTAAAAATCGTGAATGACCTTGGCATTGAATGGGAAAGGAAATCTTGCTATGTTGAAACAATTCTGCTTCATTTTTACGTGGGTCAGAATTTATTTTTGTCCCCCAAAAGATTATGTTTTACATTTGTAGTCTCTGGGACATCAGGTAGTTTTGAGTGACTAATGTGAACTGAAGGGAAAGGAAGAGAGGTGGAGGATAGGTCACATTTCTCACCTCCAAAATAATCTTTCCCCCTTGTTCATCATATGTTTAGAGAATGGCAAGATCTTGACTGTCTAAACAAGGGCATTTTCTGGCAGTGGTGATATATATAAGTATAGGGTGAGGTGGGGATGAGGTGATGCTTATGAGAGGGAGTCCTCAGTGTCCAGGGCAAACAGTGCTCGACTTGGGCTGAGAGTGCTTCCATAACCAGTTGACATTCCTCCAGATACTTGAGGTGTCTATATGACAGAAAGGCCAGCTAACAGGCTTATTTTTATCTAGCCTACTCACTCGCTTCTGTTCTAATAACCTCCCTTTGCCAGATGTATCCAGGAATATGTAGGGCGGCATATTAGCACTTAGTTAACATTTTTCTTTAGAAACATACTGTGACTTAGCTGTTTGTGACTTAAGCTTTTTGTGGTTTCTATACATTTTTCTTACTAATATCATCTCTTGGGGTAATAAAGTCCATATAAAAATAAGATGTAGGTAAACCTAACTATCTTAGACTCCAAATGATTTTCCACAGCCCCACCACCCCATCCTTCTCTCTCCTTACTCACTGTAATTACAGAGTTTAGTAATAGCATGTCCCAGCCACTGACTCTACATCAAAGCACCCAAACCACCTGCCTAATCTTGTTAGTCCCCATGACCCCCACTGAGGAAACACTCCTGTGATTGACCAAACTGTATCTTCAGGCCTATGATTCCTTCAGCCTTCTGGTCTAGAAAGGGGAGACTGCACAGAGGAAGGGCTTCAAGACTTAGAAAAACAAGTGGGAGAAAAAAGAGGTGCAGAAAAAAAGAGGTGGTCAGAAACTTTAGCCAGCTATGATAACAGTGCAAAACTTGTCAGGTTTGAGTCTTTTGTTTTTCTGTTTTTTTCTGTCTTTTTTTTTTTTTTTTCCTTTTGTTTTTTGGCTTTCTGTCTGCTCCAGTAGTGTCTGCAGGCATGCTTTCAAAATACCGAGGAAGCTGGGTAAGACTAACTTTGTCTAAAGCCGGTGTTTTAGAGAGGGTTTACATCATGTAGAGTAGCTCTTGGAAGTTATAAAGGATCACAAAGTATGGCCTTTGGAATAAAAAGTGGTAAATCGGAAAACCAACTCAGAACTGAGGAGTGATTCTAGGAGTTAACTGGTGAAAGGCTGTGGGACTTCATGACATTTTATTCCTTGGTCATTTTCACTTTATTATTATTTTTAAAATTTTTTTCAATGTTTATTTTTGAGAGAGAGAGCACGAGCAAGGGAGGGGCAGAGAGAAAGGGAGACCCAGAATCCAAAGCAGGCTCCAGGCTCTGAGCTTTCAGCACAGAACCTGATGTGGGGCTCAAACCATGAACTCATGACCTGAGCCGAAGTCGGAGCTTAACTGACTGAGCCACTGAGGCACCCCGGTCATTTTCACTTTAAAGCATCCTGTCTGGATTCTGGCTGGTTTTTGGTATATGCCCCTGTAAGATCCTGACTTAGAAGGCTGTTCATTCTTCCATGAGCCAGTAACCCCATGTTTTTTGTTACATGGGTTGGGTAGGGCTAGGATTTGTTTAGTGTTATGATTTCCTCTTGATGACATAGAGTTATTAGGTCTTTGCCTGGCTGTGATTTCTTTAGGTTGGGAGTATTGGAGTGTTCATATGAAATTTTTTAAATTAATTAATTATTAATTTATGTTTATTTATTTATTTTTGAAAGAGAGAAAGAGAGAGGGAATCCCAAGCAGGTTCCACGGTCTGTGCCGAGCCTGATGTGGGGCTCAGTCCCACCACCGTGGGATCATGACCTGAGCTGAAATCGAGTTGGATTTTTTTTTTTAAGTTTATTTACTTATTTTGAGAGAGAGAGAGCAAGAGCGAGCATGGGTGAGAGAGGGGAGAGAGAGAGGGAGACAGAGAATCCCAAGCAACCTCCACGCTGACAGCTCGGAACTGTGAGATCATGACCTGAGCCGAAATCAAGAGTCAGAAGACGCTTAACCAACTGAGCCACCCAGGAGCCCCTAAAATTTATTTTTACTTTGATTGGCTGGTTCTGTCTTCTAGACCTGTATGTGTTTTTGTTCTCCGCAGTTCCAGGTACAGTCTCTGAACTCAAAGACAGGAGACTGCTGGTAAAATCCGTGTTTAGTTTTGATTTCCACCTCCTGTCTGTGAGCTGACAGATGGAAAGGCTTTGGCAGCAGATTATTTTGGGATTCTGGGCCGGGCCCTTATTTTGATATGCCCTGCATTTTAAAATATTTTTTTTTTTCAACGTTTATTTTTATTTTTGGGACAGAGAGAGACAGAGCATGAACGGGGGAGGGGCAGAGAGAGAGGGAGACACAGAATCTGAAGCAGGCTCCAGGCTCCGAGCCATCAGCCCAGAGCCTGACGCGGGGCTCGAACTCACAGACCGCGAGATCGTGACCTGGCTGAAGTCGGACGCTTAACCGACTGCGCCACCCAGGCGCCCCTGCCCTGCATTTTAGATGTTCTGTTCCTAACAGCCCAGCTCTAAGCTATGTAAGGACAGACATTGTGCTTCTCTGTCATGTTTCAATGCACACAGATGTTTGATAGTGGTCAGAAGACAAGATATAGGTGCTTTGGGGCCAAGTAAATACCATTAAAAAATAAAATTTAAAAATCAGAGCTCTTTTGCAATGCATTTCATGTATTTTTAAAACCCATTTAAGCAATTTTTCTTTACTTTGAAACATCTGAAATAATCATGAAAGTGCAGTAGTAAATGTGTGTGTGGGGGGGAGAGTTTGTTTAAAGAAGAGAAATTTGATTTTCACTCATAGCTTAAACCACTTTTCCCTCAATAGCTACTTAATTGCCATTCAGAGAAATCTCTTTGGGAAACCATTACTATATGCATATTTATTTCAGCATTATGCAGTTAGCTTAGTGTTAGCCTGTTCAATTTATACCTTATGTCCTCAACCTTGAATAACACTTTATTCAAGAAGCCGTTACTCTAAAGAAGCCAGCCGTATGGTGCCATTATCTGTCATTTACTTGTTCAGAGCAAGAGAAAGGAAGAAACCAAACTGCTATAAAAGCTAAAGAACAGTTTCACTTCACTTTTAATTTCACATTGGAACTCATTTAGTGTATATTTATAAAGACTTGCTAGTGCTTTAAGGAAAACCATTTTATTTGGAAGTCACTATTAAATATCTCATTTCTTTTTTGCATCTGACTTTGGCTTAAGTTTTCCTAATATTAAAAACTGTCTCAATCTGTTCTTTAAAAATTATTTTCCATTGAAAGTAAGAATCTTTTGTTGTTGTGGTTAGTATCAAAGGAAAAACAGAGATGGACAGTAATGAAAGTGGTAGAAACAGATTTTATTCAAGATTATTATGGTAGGGGAAAAGGATCTCAGTATAGAACAGGGCCCAGTTTTGAATATATCATGGGTAAGAGGGGATTTATAGCCAAGGAGCATGGTGGGGGTCAGTAGTTAGAAAATTACTAAAAGGGAATATCAGGGGAAAGGGGGATTCTGACTAAACCAGCCTAACAGGATCTTGCCGAAGGCAGGCCAGGGTGATCAGATACCATGTGGGGGATGGTGGAGGATGACAAACCCTAAAAGATACCAGAAGTGATCACACGTAGCAAGCGGGGGAGGGGTTCTGGTTAAATTGACTTAGCAGGGTGCCTGCTAAAATTGGATTTTATAAGGAAGTGTACAGATGGGCCTAGGAGGAGGTTCAGGAGACTGATTAAAGTTTGGCCAAGCAAAGAATCTTTGTCATTAGATAGAAGGAGTTAATATTTGAGAGAAATTTGACTGTATTTCTTTAAAATACTATTTAAGCAAGTAGTGAAGTTTTCATTAATGTGTTTAAAAATAACAACTATCTACACAAACTTAATCAGACTTTTTTTTTTCATGCCATTCCCTTAGGAAACAATTTTCTTGTGTAGTGATAAAAGATTCCTGTCGTGTGAGGGGTTATATCATTGTAGAATAAAGTTGAAAATAAGGGCCTCATTTATTTTTTATAGTTAAGCATGCCACTTTTATGTTTTTGCTTCCAGAGAATTCACAATGGCAGAAATTGAGCACTTTGTAGATCCCAGTGAGAAGGACCATCCCAAGTTCCAGAATGTCGCAGACCTCCACCTTTATTTGTATTCAGCAAAAGCCCAGGTCAGCGGACAGTCTGCTAGGAAAATGCGCCTAGGAGATGCTGTTGAACAGGTAAGATTCTGTCGGTAACTTCCTTTAGGTTATTCCTCTTTAGGGACTCCAGCACTTAACAAATTCTGTGTACTGAATGATAAAATATTTATTTTAGCAGTCATTGTATTATTTTATTATTTTTTAATGTTTATTTATTTTTGAGAGAGACACAGAGCATGAGTAGGGGAAGGGCAGAGAGAGGCGGGGAGAGAGGATCCGAAGAGGGCTTGTGCTGACAGAAGAGAGCCCGATGCAGGGCTTAAACTCAAGAACTGCAAGATCATGACCTGAGCTGAAGTCAGGTGCTTAACTGACCGAGCCACCTGGGCAACCCGGTCATTTTATTTTTTATATAGAGTTTGTTTTTATATAGTATTTATTCTATACTATTGTTATAATGGGAGGAAATTACGTGAACATGCCGATTTGTGGGCCATGGGGTCTAACGTGAAAAACATATTTAGCAGAGCACTTGGAAAAAAGATCTTGGTTTGAACTCTGCATTATCAATCCAACTTTTTTCAATATGTGCTACTTTTGGGGAGACATTGTGACTCACAGAAAGCAAGCCCTCGGGATTTTAATCTCTTCTGTATTGGGATAAAGTCTTGTGTAGAATAAAATTTCTCCAATCATTTGTCTGGAGAAATGAGTGAGTGAAAACTTTCTTATAGTAGCTGTGGCCTGATAGTGGAGTGAATTGCTTCAGGAAACAATGAACTTCCTGCCCCTGAAAATACTCCACTGGAGGCTGGGTGATAACTTGGCAGCTATTTTGTAGAGAAGAGCCCAGCAGCAGGTTGGAGATGGGGGCTAGATGATTTCTAAGATCCTTCTGGTACTGTAATAGTAAGATGACACATACTATGTGGGGTGTACAAACTTCAGTGCATAAGGATACGTTAAAATCCCCTCAACGTGTCTTATTACTTCTGTTAATTCAGAAGAAATATATCTTCCAATCCATAGGGTCATTATTATGAATGTCATTTTTAATACTGTAGTTATTAAAAATAATACAGAGGGTGTGAGGTATTGGGCTGAATTTTTTGCTGACGCAGTGAGTATGGCAGAAAGATTTTGAATCACTCCATTATTATCAGCTTGTTAACTTGACGTTAACCCCATTAAAAATAGCCACAGTCACATTCTGGGTATTTGAGATTGTTCTGAAAGCTGGATAAATTAGCTTACTTTGTGTTTCGAATGTTTTTCAGTAGATTATGAATAGATTGAAAACGGTATGTTGGCCTTTGAAAGAATGTGCATGTTTTTTTCCGTCCTCTGTGCTTGCTTGCATGTCTGCTTGCTTATTTATTTACTTGTTTATTCATTAATTTTTTTAGGGTGTGATTAACAACTCAGTATTAGGCTACTTCATTGGCCGCATCTACCTCTACCTCACGAAGGTTGGAGTATCTCCGGATAAACTCCGCTTCCGACAGCACATGGAGAATGAGATGGCCCACTATGCCTGTGACTGTTGGGATGCCGAATCTAAAACGTCCTATGTAAGGAGAATGGAAGGGTTGTTAGCATTGTGACCGTCACGCTGTTAACTTAGGAGCATGAATATCAAAATTGCCTTTTATGTGCTTTATGTCAGAGTGGAACAAGGAGAAAAGGTTTTGTTTTTTTTTTTTCTGAAGCAAAATGGAAAAGGCAATTGCCTTGTGCCCCCTTATAAGGAAGGGGTTACTCTCATGTCCCAAGAGGCCTTTGTAGACTTAGACGGCTTTAATGGAGACAGAGAGTAAGAGAGAGACACAGGGAGAGATGGAGAGAGAGTGAAAGTCTAATGGGGCAGTGCTGGTGTGTACATTCTTGGGGTGGCCAGTATTTTTGGTAATATCCCTGGGTGCGCCTAAGATGGGGTGGCCTCCTTCCTGACAAGGACCGCAGAAAGTGTTGGGAATGGTGGTAGGGCCTAGTAAAGAAAAACATGGTGCTCTTTGTTTAGAGAGCTATTTGGTAGGTTTTGGCAATAGACAAGTAGATTATGATCTCTTGTTTAGGAACTACCTTTCTTCAAATTCTGTGTATTTAACGGTTATTCAGAGAAGACCTCCAGGTTACTGCTTCACTGTACCACCCCATCCCCACCTCCCAAACATGAACATTCGTACTGGAGCTTAGAAGTGACAAACATTTGGGCATAGGAGGGGCGCCTGGCTGTCTCTGTCAGAAGAGCATGTGACTCTTGACCTCTGGGTCATAAGTTGGAGTCCCACATTGGACGTAGACATTACTAAAAATAAACGTTTAAAAAAAAAAGTCATTTGGATATAGGTGATGCTTTCTGCTCTGGTGGCAGTGAGAACAAGGTGGCATCCAGAACAAGGAGGTGGAGAGCCTTCTGGCATTTCCCTTATTTGGTGCTAGAGAGGCGTCTCAGTGACTTTTGACAGTCATTGGTTCCCATATGCCCTTCGCTCTTTACTTTTCAAAATGACTTTCTTTTAATAGGTTCATTTTTAAGAATTAAAAATAAAAACGAGTCATTTCAAGATGACTCATTTTTGTAAAACGAAAAACAAAAAGTAATTCTAAAGAATATTATGTAGAAAGCGAAACTTCCAGTTGTATATATCTCCCCAGAAGTGGTTCACGTCTCTTCTAGATCAGGGATCAGCAAGCATTTTCTATGGTAAATGTAAAAATATTTTAGGCTTTGTGGATTTCTGTTGCGTATCTTCTTTGCTGTTGTTTCTTTTATTCTTTTTTTTTTTTTTTAATGTTTATTTATTTTTGAGAGAGAGAAACAGAGCACGAGCAGGGGAGGGGCAGATGAGGGGGAGAGACACAGAATCAGAAGCAGGCTCCAGGATCCGAGCTGTCAGCACAAAGCCCAATGCGGGGCTCGAACTTTTGAGCCGTGAGATCATCATTTGAGCCAAAGTTGGACACTTTGGCTGAGCCACCCGACTGAGCCACCCAGGCGCCCCTTATTCTTTTTTTAATAACCTTAAAAAATGTAAAAACCATTCTTAGCCCCATAGGTCTTTCCAGCCACTGTTTTAGATGACTTTACATGCATTGCAAACATACACGCATGTATATATGTATAATGGTATACAAATACCTATAGTGGCTGTCACCGATGTTTTAAAATATTCTTTTTCTTCTGTGAATTTAGGAAAGAATTTCTGTAATCTGTTAAGATTTTCTTATTACATTCTTTTCCTCGTAGGTTTGCATGACAGACGTATGCCAAAATGATAGTAGTCATTATTTTTGGATTATAGGTGAATGCTCACTTCTTTACATGTTTTAGATTTTCTGGAATTTCTTATTTACAGATCAAACCAACAAAATATTTCCTGTTTTGTGTGAGAGAAGATTATTTCTTTTCTCTTTAAGTTCCCTTTCTTAATTTGCCCTGACTCTAATTTCACTAAAGCAGATACAGATTCTTGTCTTGCAGTCTCAATTTAAATTCTGGATGTGGCCTGGATTACATTTTATTTATTCCATTTGTTTATTCATTTGACATGTATATTTGGCAAGGGCCGTGTACATTTCTAAGTGCTTCATATGTATTATTTTATGTAATCCTCCTCATAGGTTCTATTTCTGAGGAGGCTGAAGCACTGAGAAGTAATATGCTTGAGCCACACAGGTAGTGAGTGGTAGAGCTGGGACACGAACCAGGGCGGTCTCACTCAGGCCCATGCTCTTAACCATTGTGCCGCATTGCTTTAATAAAGCCTGCTACTTCATGCTCCTCCTTTTCCGAGGGCCCCTGCGAGCCGTGGCCAAGCCGTCAAGTATTGGGAATGAGAAAATGCGGGCTTCAGTCCGGGAGAGGTGACGAACAGCATGGTGACTGTGGTTAATAACGCTGTTTTATATATTTGAAAGTTGCTGAGAGAATAAATCCTACAAGTTCTGTAAGCATGTCTGGTGCCGGATGTTAACTGGACTTCCTGGGCACTCAGTTTGCAGTATGTATGAGTACTGAATCAATACATTGCACACCTGAAACTAACACAATGCTGCATGTCCATTGTACCTCAATTTTTTTTTTACAAATAAAGAAAATATTTTAAAAAAGGGTATGTGGGCTCAGCATTGAGATTAGGCTGCAACATTTTATGGAAGGTCATTGGAAAGCTAAACAAAACCAGAAGCCTAAAAGTACCAGGCACTTCTCAGGGGAGGGGAGAACTCCTTTAAAGATTTTTTTTATTGTTTTAAGTCCTCACAGTAGTGATTTTATTAAATTAGCTGCTTTATAAAATGTCATAGTTGTTAACAGTTTACCAAACTGTAGTGACCTGGTGCAATTTGCTGAGCATGTTGTAGAAAGGAAAGGAAATACCAAAACCCTATTCAAGTTGATCCACTGCAGCCTAGAACAAAGGAGAGTTGTTTCTCCCTCACTTAAATCAGGGAAATGAAACAGGTAAAGAGCTTCCCTGCCCATCTGAAGCCTCTGTCAGTACAACAGTCCGCTCAGTAGAAACTAGATGGTCTATGCATTCAAGAAAAGACTTTAACAGTTTATTTTTATGTACTTCATATTTTATTTTTTTCAATTAAAAAAAAAAAAAGTTGCTGAGACCTCTAATGCTTCACCCTTTTCTTCTCCTTCCTCAGAGGTAAGCACTAGCCCAGAATTGTTGCTTGCCATCCTCAGACATGTTTTTGTAATTTTACCTTTTAGTGTGTAAATATGTTGACATCTTCCGTGAATGTCAGATGATCAAGTTACGTGCTTTTAGGCTTCGTTTTTTCTCTTTAATTCCTGTTTTGTTGTTGTGGTTATGTATTGGGGCTTCTGAGCTTACGAGGTTTATATTTGCCCTCTTTAGTCCACACACCCCGTGTGGTAACATGTGCTTGGAAAGCTTATGGTTGCGATGGTTGCATTTTTCCATTCTCTTTGGATCAAAGGCCAAAAACTACATACGAGAAGGACTAACTAGGTATCTACTAAAATAAGCCTTTTACTTCTTTAGATCTGACTCAAATAACAGGTTATTAAGGGTCTTTGAAAACAATGTAGATTGTGCTTTTGAAAAGTATCATAGAGGGGCGCCTGGGTGGCGCAGTCGGTTAAGCGTCCGACTTCAGCCAGGTCACGATCTCGCGGTCCGTGAGTTCAAGCCCCGCGTCGGGCTCTGGGCTGATGGCTCAGAGCCTGAAGCCTGTTTCCGATTCTGTGTCTCCCTCTCTCTCTGCCCCCTCCCCCGTTCATGCTCTGTCTCTCGCTGTCCCAAAAAAAATAAATAAACGTTGAAAAAAAAAAAAAAGAAAAGTATCATAGATATTAACAGGAAATGACCCTGACATCTCTGTGGTGGTAATGCTGGGAAGTTTTAGTCTATGACTTAAATGTTACCTGCTCTTTACCGAGATTTCTTTTGTTGGGTAGGAAACTGAATTGAACATTAATGCCCACGCTCATGGCCAGCCGAGGTGTGTGTTTAGCACAGCCACATGATGCCAAGCTGTGACAGCAAGTGGACACTTCATCCTCAGAGAGTAGTGGTTTTTGCCAGATTCGTTTGGAATCACGGTCACAAATTTGAAACACATCTACTGGTTTTGTCTAAGTTCACATTTTATTTCCATAAATAAATCCTAGAATATATTAGTTTACCCCACATTCACAATATGGCAAAATAAATCTGTCCAAAAAACAAGACAGTTTTGCGTATATGTGTGAATTATATTTTATAGGGTCGTTAGCTGCCTGATATATAAAACTATTCCCATTCCAAATATTTATAAAAGTTGAATGAAGATGCTATAATTGAATTATCTTTGGGTATGTGAAAGAGTTATAATATGCATGCATCTGTGAATGAGCTCAGCGTAAGTAATAAGTGTTTTTATCTGTTATGTCTTCTTAGGGCTGGATTGAGATTGTCGGATGTGCTGATCGTTCCTGTTATGACCTTTCTTGTCATGCTCGAGCCACCAAAGTCCCACTTGTAGCTGAGAAACCTCTGAAAGAGCCTATATCCTTTCTGGTCACTTTAACAACTCTGGACTCAAGTGTAAACATCCTGAAAATGGCTAAGTCCATTTCTGTACACTCTATGGATAAACTGACATGTTTTGGATGTTGTGGCAACACTTATTTAAACCTATTCTACCCTTGTCATTGCTTCTTTCCTGTTCTCATTTTTCTAATCCGACACACCCATCCGATGTTTGGTCTTTAAAAGAAGCATATTCAGAAAAATGCTCTGAACATCTTTCACAGTATTGGCCAGTTTTTGTCAGCTGTTTCCAAAATGCATTTCCCCACACCTGCACCCACCTACATGCTCTTTAAATAAAGGGCACCTGGTGAGTACTACTTCTATTAAAAGATGAGTGCCATTTAATGGTAGGTGAAATAATAATTTAGTTCACTTGATCTGTAAATCCGTAAAGTAGAACTTTCCATTCTTTACCAGGCAGTGAGTTTATGAGCTTACCTCAGGGCTAGGCCAGTGACAGGAAATAGATCCTGTTGTGTTTGAAACATTTCAGAAGTCCGTTAAATGGTTAGCAGAGGTTATTATGCTGTGTATCAGGGTGTGTTGCTGATTAGATAATATCCCTTTCATGTCACTATAACTTTGTAAAAATCTCTGTTGACAGCGTTTACCTGTTTTGAGTGAGGATTTGTCTGAATGATTTTGAGGGTAGTTATTTCATTTTGCATTTGACGTCAGTATAAACAGTGTCTAGGATGCCAATAGAGAACTGGTCGTTGTTTTATGTCGACGATGGATTGTTCTCAAGATCATTCCCATAGTATGGCAGTTCTGTGTTTTTGGATTCCTTGACTACTTCATACAAAACAGTCAATGTTGTTCAGTTTGAACCCAATAAGGGAGCCATTGGGAAGGCATATAAGAAGGATGCAAAGCTGGTGCTGGAATACCTTACCATTTGTGAGGAGTGCTACATTACAGAGATGGAAAAACTACTGAATGAGAAAGGGTAAGATTTAAGATGTGTACTTTTTTTTTTTTTTAATTGGGGAGAGAGAGAGAGAGTGTATGCGTGGGCAGAGGAAGAGAGAGAGAATCTTAATCAGGCTCCATGCTGAGTGTGGAACCCAGTGTGGGGCCCAGTCCCATGACTGGTATCGTGACCTGAGCCAAAATCAAGAACTGACTGAGCTACCCCAGGCGTCCCTAAGATGTGTACTTTTATCTGCTTCAGTTAGAGATGTTCTCTCTGCAGGTTCTGAAAGGGTGAGATCAGTTTCTTTAGAAATTTTTTGCAGGTAAGTATTATCTCTTGGCTATATTTATAGAACTGTCATTCCTGAGATTTTGGCATTATAGCCTGGAAATAGATTTGAAATGAACTATAAAGATCTTTTTTCCCCCAATAACTTTCTTAGAGGAGGAGACTTGTCCAAGGAAGTGACTGAGGAATAATTAGAAATGACATATGCCTCTCAGTCATTGCTCTTTTTTTGAGCTTTGGAGTGGTCTCTGTAATTGTTTTAAGCATGAATATAAAAACAGTAGAGACAGATCTATAAAGGAATATGACAAAATCCAGCACTAAACGATATAAAATGTACCATGTTTGACAAACAATAAAAAAATTTGTAAGCACATGAAAAAGCATGAAAACATAGCCCATATTGAGGAGGTCAGTCAAAAGAAACACCTAGAAGTGACAAACATGATGAATAAATACATAAGGATGTTAAAACAGTAATAAATATGCTTCATATGCTCACAGATGTAAGGGAAAACATGAACATCTGAGGTGAGAAATGGAAATATATATATAAAAAGAGACAGTGGACATCTAGAGGCAGTTTTGCAAATGAAAATTCACTAAATGGGATTAACAGTAGATTAAACATTGCAGAAGGAAGATCATTGAACTCAAAGACATAGCAATAGAAACTACCCGAAAAGAAGCTATAGAAAAAAAGAAAGACTGGGGACAAAATGTCCTTTGGATTAATATGAGGCTAACATATCTGTAATTGGGAGTCCCAGAGACGGTATACAGAGAAAATAGCTGAAGATACATACAGTTGCTCAGAAATTTCCAAATTTGTTACAAACAGAAAACCCAGATTTAAAAAGTTCAAACTCAAGCAAAATAAACACAAAACCACATGAAGGTACATTAGAATCAAATTGCTGAAAACCAGTCATGAAGAGAAATGTCCTTAAAGTAGCCAGGGGAACAAAGGCTCATTACATTAAAAGGAGCAAAGATAAGAATGCAAACCACAGCACAATAGAATAAAATCTTTTTTTTTTTTTTTTTAACATTTTTTTATTTATTTTTGGGACAGAGAGAGACAGAGCATGAACGGGGGAGGGGCAGAGAGAGAGGGAGACACAGAATCGGAAACAGGCTCCAGGCTCTGAGCCATCAGCCCAGAGCCCGACGCGGGGCTCGAACTCACAGACCGCGAGATCGTGACCTGGCTGAAGTCGGACGCTTAACCGACTGCGCCACCCAGGCGCCCCGAATAAAATCTTTTAAGGTGCTTAACAACCAAAAATCCTCTGCCAAGCAAAATACTTTCTTACAAACAAAAGCTGAGAGAATACATTGCCAGCAGACCTATACTAGGTGAAGTGTTAGAGGAAGCTCTTCAGGCAGAAGTGTGGAAATTAGCTACCAAAGAAATAAAGAGCTCTAGAAACAACAATTCACAATATGGGTAAGATAAAGGACATTTTATTTAATTTCTTTAAAAGATAATGTGCTGTTTAAAGCAAAAACAATAACAATGTATTGTGAAATTTACAACATATAGAAGTAAAATGTGTGCCGTCAGTAACTCAAAGGATGAGAGCAAAGAATTGAGAATATACTGTTGTAAGGTGCATATGTTATATGTGAAGTGGCATAATACTATTTGAGAGTAGACTATGATAAGTTTGAAAAAATACATATGGTGAACTCTAGAGCAATTACCTGGAAAAATACAAAAACCAAAGGAATGTAACTAATAAACCAATAAGGGAGATAAAATAGAATAATAAAAAATACTCCAGAAGAAGACAAGAGGAGAAAAACAAAGAAAAGATGGGACAAATAGAAAGTAACTCATGAGATGGTAGCTTCAAATTCAGCAATATCAGTAATTATATTAAATGTAAGTGTTATCTAAATTAAATTAAGTGTTAAATTAATTAAATTAAGTGTTATCTAAACACTTGAATTAATAGCCATCAATTGTCAGACTAGCTAAAGAAATCAAGACCCAATTAAGTGCTATTTACAGGAAATTTGCTGTGATTATAATACACAAATAGGCTTAAAAGTAAAAGAATAAAAAATATTTCCCATACAAACATTAATCATTAAGTTAGAAGTGGCTGAGTTAACATCAAAGTCAATTCAGAACAAGGGAAGTTAGTACGGAAAGAGTTACATTTCATAATGTTAAAGGGATCAGTTCATCAAGAAGGCATATTCTAACTGTATACAACTAAAAACAACCTCAAAATATGTAAAACAAACCTGACAGAACTAGAAGGAAAAATAGACAAATCCACAATTATAGTCAAAGTTTTCTATTCCCTTCTCTCAATATTTGGTAGAGTAAGCAGACAAAACAAAAATCGGAGTTTAAAACAAAACAAAAACAATAGGAGTTTAAAGGTATAAACACTTAATCAACTTAATTGCAATTTATAGAATACTTAATAACCAAAGAATACAGGTTTAAAAAAATTTTTTTTTATTGAGGGGTGCAGAGAATGAAAGGGACCGAGGATCTGAAGCAGGCTCTGTGCTGACAGCAGACAGCCCGATGCAGGGCTTGAACTCATGAACCATGAGATCATGACCTTAAGTCAGACGCTTGACCGACCAAGCCACCCAGGCACCCAAGAGTACAGTTTTTTAAGTGCACTTGAAAAATCTTTTACATTTTTTTTGTACAGCCCTCCAACTAAGAGTGAGTTTTGCATTTTCAAGGAGTTACTTAAAAAAAAAAACGAGTACGAGAGATTGCATATGGCCTGCAAACCCTGATATATTTCATACTTGACCCTAGACAATAGGCTAAGTGAAAGAAATCTGACACAAATATGCAAAACCCTGGGAAAGGTGAAACTAGTATATAGTGATAGAAAGCATGTCACTTGCTGATTGTTGTGGAGGGGATTGAAATGGAGCCTTAGGGTGATTGATGGTGGTTGCACGTGTACATACATTTAGTCAAAAGAACTATCATACAGGGCACCTGGGTGGCCTGGTTGGTTAAGCGTCTGACTGGATTTTGGCTCAGGTCATGATCGTACGATTCATGAGTTCGAGCCCCACATCCGGCTCCACGCTGACAGCACAGAGCCTGCCTGGGATTCTGTCTCTTCCTCTCTCTCTTTGCACCTTCCTTGCTTGTGCTCTCTCTCTCTTTCAAAATAAATAAACTTAAAAAAAAAAAAAACTGTCGTAAGATGAATGCTTATAACAAGTTGAAGATATGATCGTCCATTTCAGTAGGAAAATTTTAAAACATTCTGGTCTCCCAGAATTAACATTGCTTATGCTAAAACAACATCAAATCCCATTAAAGTGGACAAGTTAGAGCACTAGTTAGATACCATTATTTGTCACAAACATGACCACTTCCTTTATTAATTATTCTTACGTAATGGGTATCTTTTTGCTAATTTCAGCTTTTTTATAACTGTTACCTACTCTACACTTAGACTGTACTCACAGAGAGAATATATGATAATGTTTATGTAATGGAATTTTAGTGCACTTAACAAACTTCAGACAAAATGGTAAAAATGAAGGAAATCAGTGAAAACCACTCAAAAAATGCATGAGATTATCAGTGCTACAGACTAGCAAAAACACAGTGCAACATGTGCCAAGTATACAGCTCCAAAGACAACCACACGAGGGCTCTCTTTTCCTGGCACCGAGCTGCTTGTGAGCCAAGATGAATCCAGACCAGTTATAATGTGAGAAATACCTCCTAAGCGGAAATATAGGTACTGCAATGAAGTGCTTTGTAAAGGTAAATTGTTATAACCTGAAATGGAACGGGCAGATCTCAGGACCTGAACACAATGCCAGTCAGTGATTTTTGGAGGGATATCAGACAGAATCATTAAACTTCTTGAAGCTGATCTTCACCAACAGAAGTGTCAAAGTTTATTTTGGAATAGTGTGGAGGTTTTAAAATTACTTCCTATTAGATGACAACCTTGTCACTTTTACATTAGTTGGAACAATAATGAGAACAGTGGTCTTTTTGCTAGCAGGCCTGTTTCTGACAAATTCATTGTAATTATTCTAAAACTGAATTTAAAAAAAAATTGGTTTGGGCTTTATTTTCATCTCAAAACAAAAGGAATTAGTCATTGGGTCACTTGTGGAATTTTATAAGACAAGTCATATTTTTGGGTGCTTCCTACAATATTATTTGGTGCCATTGTTAATATAATACTTAGTTTGGTATTCCTTATGAAATATTTTAAATTTGGCTTTACCTATTTTACCTGGAGAGTTGACCAAGCTGTATTACACTTAAAATGAAAACAGTAAAGCAGTTGGTAAAACTCCTTTAAATTAAGGCATAAGGATGCATGATTTCACTAATGCAAGATGTGTTTTGTTTGTAGGGAATTCACTATTGAAACTGAGGGGAAAACATTTCAGTTAACAAAAGACATGGTCAACGTGAAGAGATTCCAGAAAACACTACATGGTAAATTTCTTAAAATAATTAAACACGGAGTGCCTGGGTGGCGTAGTTAGTTAAGCATCCGACTCTTGTTGGCTCAGGTCATGATCTCAGGGTTCGTCAGTTCCAGTCCCATGTTGGGCTCTTCTGTCAGATTCTCTCTCTGCCCCTTCCCCCCATTTCACGAGCATTCTCTCTCTCTCTCTCTCTCTCTCTCAAAATAAATAAATAAATAAAATAAACTTAAAATCATCACAATCCTTGAAGTTTTTTTTTTCTTTAAGTTTTATGACATAACCATTTTACAGAAAATTTGAAGAGGAAAAATAGATCTTTAATGCCACAACCCTAAATCTGATGAATATGTTTAAGGCATTATCTTTTGCCTTTTTAAAAAATTTGTGTCAATATTGAAAAATAGTTTATAATGCCACCTTTATATTTCCTATGGCCTGAGATGCATATGAAGAATATCTCTTTGATGAAAACCATCTTTTTTTTTTTTTTTTTCCTTCATTTTAAGTAAAAGTCCTTTTGTTTCTTAAGCAAAGGAGAGAACTCACCCCTCCTGTCTTTTGTGGCAAAATTAATCTGTTAAAAGTCATTTAGGTTAATGATCTTTCCTGCTTCTTTAAAAGACAAGGAGATGATTATTTTTATAGAACAAATTATATGAATTGGGATAGGAGTGTTTTGGAGAATATACAAAGGATGCTTATGGTTAATTGTGGCTGAGTAGAAGTTTCTGGAAACTGAGAGTATTAGGTGGGTGTTTGAGAAGGGACCGCTAATGGAGAGAGTAGGCCTACTTTTCCATTTGTGTTTGGCCTGCTCTATAGCCAGGCTTCCGTGAGCTGTAAAAGCAGTCTGAGCAGTGATGGGAGTAAGCAGGGGATACTTCTTGCTTTGGGGCTTTTTAGCCACCACTCTGGCGACCAGTTCAGAACTGCACTTTACTGTTGCTTGGATGACCCAGAAGGATGGGCAGAAAATACCTTGGTCATATTTCTACCATGTTACTCTTTATCACAGACAAAAGAAACAGCCTCCCTTTTCCTCCACATATGTGAATTTTTGGTTCTACTTATCTCCTTTCCCTTGAAACAAATTCTCTAAGGTTAAGCTCAGTTACCTTAGACCCAGTGCTTAGCAGTGTTTTCTTTGTGAGTAGTAAGTAATGAATACATTTCCTATGTGTACCATGGGTATAGCCTCACCCATGTGGGGCCTCTGGTAAATGTCTTTGATTGAGAACAGATGCCTGCGCAAACTTCTCTGAAGGCCTCTTGACCCCAGAACCTTGGAAGTACAATGGCAGTAACTTGGCTTTCTTAAAGAGTTCTCATCAAGATAGCAAGATAAAAACACAAAAGCATGTGATACTTGTTGTGTGTAGGAATTGTTTTTGTTAGTTTTGTCAGCTGTGGTGGTAGATCTTTGGTTCTAGCAAAGTCTTATAAAAGCTCGAGAGTTTTAATGTTTTCTGCAAGGCAAGGCAGATGATGGAGTAGCTGCTGTTGATCGTAGCTTACCAACTGTGGTATACTGTGGAAGGAATACTCTGGTACCTTGTGTCATTTTTATTGCCATATAAACAACTAAATTTGGTGAAAAACTTTTTCACTCCACTTTCACTCTTTAAAGGCATCATGTTTCCTATCAGCAAATAGTTTTAAGGAATGTTCTGCTTTTGTTCTGATGTACGGGAGCAGTCAAATCCATCCAGAATAGATATTTTTAGTGCTAATAAGACTTGTTTAGAGAGGAGCTGCAATGCATTACGCAGGGTTTGAGAGAATGTTACTGGATTTCTATCTCGTTTGCAGTGGAAGAAGTTGTTCCGAATGTAATCGAACCCTCCTTTGGCCTGGGCAGGATCATGTATACGGTATTTGAACATACATTCCATGTACGTGAGGGAGATGAACAGAGAACGGTAAGTTGTCTTGTACAGTACACTATTCTCTTACAGTGTCAGAGAATGTAATTTCCTGTAGTACATTATTAAGAAGACTCTGGATGATTGATTGATTAATTACTAAATGTTTTAGTGATGTTAACATTCCTCTTTGCTTAACTCTTTTTTTTTTTTTTAAATGTTTTATTTATTTTTGAGACAGAGAGAGACAGAGCATGAACGGGGGAGGGTTAGAGAGAGAGGGAGACACAGAATCTGAAACAGGCTCCGGGCTCCGAGCTGTCAGCATAGAGCCCGCCGCAGGGCTTGAACTCACAAACCGCGAGATCATGACCTGAGCCGAAGTCGGTCGCTCAACCGACTGAGCCACCCAGGCGCCCCTGCTTAACTCTTTACAAAGCAAAAAACTTTCTTATGTAGCTCACTTGAGCTTTAGGATGTGCAGGTTATTCTAGATGCCATTGTGTTAGTTGCCTGGTGCTCTTTATTCTGAGACAGAACATATTACTTTGGGGGAACTATCTGTGTTGCATCAATGGAAGATACTGGTACATGTTTTCAGAAAATTGGGAAGAAGGGGACGGCTCAGAGAATTTAGCCAAGCCACTTAACTGTATCTGTGCACTAAGTGTTAAAGGGAACTTTCTCAAACAGCGTAAAATTGGGGGATTTGGGGGGTAAAGGTTCTCCTCCAGAGATACTGATTCACAGATCTGAGACCTAGGGATCTGTATTTTTTTTTTATAAGAACCCCAAGTGATTCTAGTGTGGGAGATTGACAGGTAGTAAATTGGGCAGTAATGTCCGCGGTACAGCCCTCCTAGCATTCAAGCTCTGCTAAGGATAAATGTTTCTAAGAAGTCTTCATTAACTCCCACAAGCTTTCTTTTGACCCTGATGCTTCTGAATCACTGCTCCATGCCTTCCACTTTATCTCTTCATTCTGCCTCCCTTCACCTTTCTTACCTCGCTACCGCCTGCAGAAATTACACTCCTTTAATTTATAGGCACAGATTTCCAGGAAATCAATCAGAAGACTGGCTAGAGTGGAGAGACCGTGTGTATCAAATTAACTGAATGAAACAGTCTTACCTGCATGGCCATTCTGCAGCTGAGTGTACGTGACGTTAGACGTCAACTCTCTAGTTCTTTTTAGGACATTTAACCTTGAAGAATAGACTGATAAGTTCTTGGTGCCAGTATTTTTAAAAGTCTGATATACTCTTGGTAATAAGGCAGCTAATAAACTTACTATTTTGTTCTCTGCCCTCATTGCGTCTTCATTTCCTGACATTTGAGGAACAGCTTTTCATTCATTCAACAGAACCTAGTCTAGACACCAGACATGTAAATATAAGGCACCGTTATTCTTGAGGCATGGCAGCATACGGAAAGTGTTCTTTTTAGATATCAAGTTTGCTGCAAGCCTTTTCTGTTTATTTTTCTAATAAAAGGATTAAAAAGATCTTTTAGCTGTTCCTTTGAATATAACAATACGGATATAAGTAGGATTTTAGTAGAAATTTCATAAGGGCTAAGCAAGAATAAATTAGTGACATGTTTTATGAATGGCATAGAGAGTACCCTCATGAAGAGAAATTTCAGTAGGTTCTGGGAAGCCAAAAATGTTTCTAAACTATTACATAGTCCCTTAATCAGTTTTCCTACAAGTTTGGTATAAAAACATTGCCAGTGAGATTTAAAAAATTATTTTTCTATAAAGGCAGGTCCTCGCTTCTCTCTCACATTAAATAGAATTATCACAAGATAGAGGAGAGGAGGGGTGCCTGGGTGGCTCAGTGGTTAAGCATCCGACTCTTGATTTTGGCCCAAGTCATGATCTCACGGTCGTGAGAGCGAGCCCCACATCAGGCTTCACACTGAGCTCGGAGCCTGCTTGGGATTCTCTCTCTCCCTCTCTTTCTCTGCCCCTCCTTTGCTCTATCTCTCTCTCTCTCAAAATAAATCAATAAACATTAAAAAGAGAGAGAGAGATTGAGAAGAGGGGCACCCGGGTGGCTCAGTTGGTTAAACATCTGACTTCAGCTTAGGTCATGATCTCACAGTTTGTGAGTTCTAGCCCTGTTTCTCTCTCTCTTCCTCTCTCTCTCTCTCTCTGCCTTTCGTGTGAGTCTCTCTCTACTCCTCTCTCTGCTCCTCAATCACTTCTGCCCTCTCTCTCTTTCAGAAAAAAAAAAAAAAGAAGAGGAATGCGAATGTTGTAGGATTTGGGCAGCCATGGAGTCAAGGGTTTACTTACAGCGGGATAGTCACAGTTGCTTAGCATTTAAATAGGCTTTTGAGGGACTTAGCTGGAACCCATGTCATTTATTTTTGTGGAACCTATTCATTCTGTGTTCCATATTCTTGCTTTGCCATGGACCTTTTATACAAATATTATTGAAAAACTGGTCAGCTCTTATTTCCAACTCAAAATGGTAGACTAGTTTGCCTTCCACAAAATTGCTTTGCTTTCTTTATTTCTGAGTAACTCTGAAGCCTATTTCAGGAGCAGTTTAGGAGGGTTGTACTTTTTGTTATAGGTATACAAAACATCTCTTTTTGTTTTATACTGTTTCTTTTGGATATACAGTTGTGAGGTAATTAAGCTTGTCTGTTTTACCTGGTCACTAAGACTCATAGATCCTTTGGCTATGCTGAATTTTTTAAAGGACAGAATTGGATCTTGTGTTTTGGCACTATTTACTATTTGATGATTTAGAGGGAAGTTCCACAGAAAGAAGTAAGGCTTTTATGTGGTACCAAAAAATAACCATCTTATATAGTAGCTTTCTGTTTTTTATTTTATTTTTTAATTTTGAGAGAGAGAGAGAGAGAGAGAGCATGCATGCACATGAGGGGAGGAGGGGCAGAGAGAGAGGGAGAGAGAATCTTCCAGCAGGCTCTGCACTGATGTGGGGCTTGAACTTAGGAACCGTGAGATCATGACCTGAGCCAAAATCCAGAGTCAGATGCTTAACCGACTGAGCCCCCCAGGCGCCCCTATGGTAGTTTTCTGAATGCTTCACGTCATTCAGCTTTTTAGAACAGACCTATGAAGTAAGCAGAGCAGATGGTCGATATGTGCTTTTTAGATGAAGAAACCAAGATCCAGAGCTCGCTAAGGCGGTTCGAATTCAGAGCTGCAAACCAGATCCTTCTGGTTCTATCTTGTGTTCTGTCTTTTGTCACACTGCTTTTCGTGTCATGTTTTCTGGTATTTTGATAATGAAGTTTGGACAGTAATTGTTTATAAACTAATGTATTTGGATGTTCTTCTTTTTAAACCATGTAGTTCTTCAGTTTCCCTGCTGTCGTAGCTCCATTCAAATGTTCGGTCCTGCCACTGAGCCAAAACCAGGAGTTCATGCCATTTGTCAAGGAATTATGTAAGCAAATCTAATCGGGTAATCTCCAGGAGAACACTGTCAAGTAGACTCAGTTTTAGGAAGTGTATCTTTTTTTCAGTAAAAATACGTGTCGAATAAAGAACACATCTAAGTGATTTTAGCCTCTGCTCTTACTTCTAAGAGATGTATGCTTGTTCAGGACGTTTTCTCCTAGCATTTGAGTTAGGGTGGGACCCAAGTGTCAGATTTGAAATATCCTTGCCTCTCTTCTTGACCTCAGTGCTGCTCCCTCCATCAGGGGCTCCTAGTGAGTGTTAACAACCCGAGGGGGTCTGCGTCCACTGGACCCACAGCACTGAAAGGGCTCCTCCTGGTGCTCTGGCGGTCCACTTATTTCAGAGTTGGGAAATGGGAAGAGTTCACTGAGTTGCTTGGGGTCGTACAAGTAGAGGTGGTGGAGTCTGGACGGGGCCCCCTGGCCTTGGCTTTTGATTGGATACTTGTTGCCCTGCAGCTGTATGAAATGCAGGTAGGACTGAGGGGTTGGGCTCCAGCAAGCCACGTAGGAAACTTTGGGGATTTTTCTTTCTTTTGCAACTGTTACTTATTGCTCTCTTGTCTCGGTTCCTTTTATAAGTTTCCTGAGCTTGTATGACGATATTTAGTTGATATTGGGACTTTCTCCATTTTTTACTTTTAATTTACTGTATTTTGGACAGCGGAAGCCCTGACCAGGAACGGCGTCTCTCACAAAGTAGACGACTCCTCTGGGTCTATTGGAAGACGTTATGCCAGGACTGATGAGATTGGTGTGGCTTTTGGCATCACCATCGACTTCGATACGGTGAACAAGACCCCTCACACGGCAACTCTGCGGGACCGAGACTCCATGCGGCAGATTAGAGCTGAGGTGGCTGGCGTTCTCTTTGGCTTTTTTTTTTTTTTTTTTTTTTTAAATTTTTTTAATGTTTACTTATTTTTGAGAGAGAAAGACACACAGAGTGTGAGTGGAGGAGGGGCAGAGAGGAAAGGAGGCACAGAATCTGAAGCAGTCTCCAGGCTCTGAGCTGTCAACCCAGAGCCCAATGCGGGTCTCAAACCCATGAACCGTGAGATCACGACTTGAGTTGAAGTCGGACACTTAACTGACTCAGCCACCCAAGCGCCCAGGCATTTTAATCTTAGAAATGTGTACTGGTGCCTTCTGATTTGAGCTGGATTTTGTTGTATTTATGCTCCCCCCCTGTTTTTTTTTCATTTGAATTTTAATCATAGGCTTATATCAGAGCACAGATTCACAAATCCCCTTGGTTTAATTATGAAAATACCCGTTAACAGTTATCTAATATTTTATAACCATTTGGCTCACTCTGGGCTCATTCTCCAGCAGTTTGCTTTTATGTAGTTGTTTGTTTATCTGAGCAAGAGAAGTATGATCCCAAGTGGTTGCTTCCATAGTTTTATTGGCAGGCTTGGGCGGGGGCTTAGACATTTTATCTTTATATCTCTTTTTAAATGTATACGTGTGCATGTCTAAACTTTTCCTGTTAATCTATTCAAAACAGCCAGTAATGGTTCAGTAATTTTACTTAATGAGAAGGGATGATGGGGATAATAGGAAAAGTATGAAAGGGGAAGGAAAGAACAGCCACTTTGACAGCTGCCTGACTCCTTTATTAATTTTTAGCAGAGGTTTTATTTAGAGTACGTATTGTGTGCTCAGCTTGCTGCAGAGAGTTAATTAGGGAAAACAAAAGTAAGAGACTGCTTTTTTCCACAGGAGTTTATAGTCTAAGTTGTAAGTCCTGCATTTCTGGTTTGTCTTTTTACAAAACCAGTTCTGGCTACTCTGGACCTACATTCCCATCTGATAGTGATTCTCAGAATGGGGTCCCTGGACCAGCAGCCTTCACATCACCTGGGATTTTGCCAAATAAGCAAAATCTTCACCCCAGACCCACTGAAACAGAAGGGTGGGCTGGGAGGTTGGAGATGGATAGAGGGTGGGCACGACTGTTCCAACGGTCTGGATGATTCTGATGCATGTTCAGTTTAGGAACTTCTGCCGTGTGGTAGCCAGTGTTTGGTTATGGCTGAAGAACAGCTGGCCCCCTTGGTTGGGGCTCTCCAGTTTGCCAGTCTCCGCTCATTCGTGTTCCTTGACGAGCTCCTCTTCTTAGGGTTAAATTTAACACCTGGAGTAGCTTCAGGTGACACAAATTTAGAATAATTAGGAAGGGCTCTGGGGGAGGATTGAGTTATCCAGGGGGAGCCGGTAGACATTCCGGGCTGGGAGGAAGAGCATGAACGCAGGCCCGGCAGAGAAGTCAGTATAGTTAAGGAGGCTTCCGTGAGAGTGACGAAAAACATTCTGTGGGGACCAGTTTGTAGAGGGACCTTGTCATTAGTTAGACACTGATTTGGCTCTCCTGAGTTCAGGGTGAATTTTCTTTCTGACAGTCTAATCAAGTCGGTTGATTCTTGGAATTCTCCTTCCTGTTACTGCAGGTCTCTGAACTGCCCAGTGTGGTCTGCGATCTGGCCAATGGCAGCATCACGTGGGCCGATGTGGAGGCCAGGTATCCTGTCTTTGAAGGGCAAGAGACTGGTAAAAAAGAAACAATCGAGGAATGACGACAGTTTTGGCGACTTCTGACCACTTGCCCTAATTGAAAAAAAAAAAAAAAAAAAAGCTCTTCTCATGTCCACTTGACAAACAGCATCGCATTTGCTCCCGGGGACTGCATTTTATCCTCAGTGGCTGCCTGACCTTACCCCACAATTAAAGTCGAAGGAATTCTGAACAAACTTGTAATCCATTTGCTCATGTGTCTGCACTTTCAGTAGAGCTGTTTTTCCCACCGTTGGGTAGACATGCTCATGCTTAATGTTAAACACAGTTGATACATGTTTTTCAATTAACGGCCATATTGGGGTAAAAGTTACATACCATAAAACGCACCAGTTTTAAGTGTCCAATTCAGTGACGTTTATTTAGTGTATTTTAGAACATCTCCATCACTTCAGAAAGAAGTTACATGTGCACTTAGCATCACAGTTCATTCCCAGCCCCAAGCAACCACTTGTCTACTTTCTGTCTCTCTAGATTTGCTGTTCCTACTCTTTCTCTTTTTCTGAGAAAGCGATGCATTGCGCTAGAGAGGCAGCATTCCCTAAGCAGCTGGAACAACGACGAGGAGAAGCCGAGGTGGGGAGGGGCGGCAGGGGCGGTGGGGGGAGGCACCTGCTGCTGTGGGCGTGCAGGGTGCCAACCATGATGCTCTGCGGACAGAAGATGACGCTCTGCTAGGTCTCCGGGAGGGAACACGTTGGCAGAAACCTGCTATTTTAAGGCGTGCTTGTACTTGGCTTCTCGTCGAACCCCTGATGCTCAAGGAGCCCCACCCCTCATGCCTGACTTGCCATTCTTCACCATCCCGGTGATGATTCCAGCTGGGTGGTTTGGGCTCAGCTTTTGAGGGACTTTACTCATGTTATGTCTTTGCATAGAACATTCAGAACACGTATATTTATTTGTCAGGAAGATATTCAAGGATGTGTGAATTTGAACAACTCTTCCCAGGGTTAGGACTTTGTCTAGTGTCTCAGCCGCCTCTCAGACAGTATAGGGCGGGGGCGGGGTGATCTCCAGAATGTTGCCTTGGCCTTGGGTGTGAAGAACAATTGAAGTAGTGGATCTCCACCACCCCTCTTCCCCCCCCCCCCCCCCGCCCCGGAGATTCATTTTTCTCTCCTCTCCGATGATGCCTACCACAGCACTGTGCGTAGTAGGTATTCAGTGAATAGACTTTGGATGAGTCTTGAATTTTTAAGCAAACCTCTTGGGAAGAAAGCCTTTTACTGAAGCTTATTTCTCTCCTGCCTGCTGCTTTCATTAAGCATCAAGGAACTAGATTTTGAATAAACTGAGTATCATTTTCTAGGGATTTCTTTCACCTCATACTCTTTTAATATAGTTCTTGACTTGGTGCATATTCTTTTTTAATTTTTTTTTTTTTTCAACGTTTATTTATTTTTGGGACAGAGAGAGACAGAGCATGAACGGGGGAGGCGCAGAGAGAGAGGGAGACACAGAATCGGAAACAGGCTCCAGGCTCCGAGCCCTCAGCCCAGAGCCCGACGCGGGGCTCGAACTCACGCACCGCGAGATCGTGACCTGGCTGAAGTCGGACGCTTAACCGACTGCGCCACCCAGGCGCCCCAACTTGGTGCATATTCTTACGTTGGGACTGGGGGTTGTCTTTCCTTTTTCTCACGGACTTCTTTTACAGCGAGTACCTCCATAGTCAAGTCGGTCATCACCACCTCAGACATTGTTACGAGCTCATTAATAGTAAAGATACATGTAATCCATAGTGGGATCTGCCTACTTTGGATCATAATGGGATTAGAAGTAAAGCTCTTTTCACTTTTCATTGGCAGATACATCTGTCATGAGTTCAGCTGCTGGATACTAATTCTGGGAGCCCTCCCTTTCTCTGTACCCGCTCCCCCCCCCCCCCCCACCCAGGGCAGTGCATGATTTCTCCTGAGAGAACACACGCGGTCCCTGAAGTGACTGATGACCTGAGTGGGGCCGGTGGGCCAGTGGCAGAGCTCGCTGGTTCTGTTTGTGCCATATATACTTGATTCTGAGCACAAGCAGAAGAGGCTCTTCACACATGAGAGTTTTGTGTGTGCACACGCATGTGACATACCCCTCTTCGGTTCCGGCTCAATGTGTATTTAAAGCCCGTTCTTTCCGGGTGGCTGTGCTGTGAGGCCTTTTCATTATATATTTATATGTATTGGACTGTGGGCTAGTTCGACAAATCTAGATCAATAGTACCGTCTCCCAGAGAAGTTACTCTTGCTCATCACTTTCTCCAAAAACAGTGATGGAGAAGAAGGGTCAGATTTGGACTGTTTTTCACGGAATGTACATAAGAATGCAGTAGTTTCTTTGAAACAGGTTGGATTTGAGGGCATTCAAATACAATGAGTTAAGTCCGGAGAAGTGGCCTGTGCCCGACTTCTGCAGGAGCCCAGAGCCTTAATACGGCTTAACAGCTCATGATAGTAAAATACGGAATACGGATGGATGTTCCGGAAAAGGAATTCATTGCCACGTCATAAAAATACAGAAATGATCTTACTAATTGGGTGAGATGGTGCTAGAGATGTCAAATGGCTTTCTGTGACAACAGCTTGGAAAATTATCTTGTTCAATAAATCACTTGAAATAGATTCATTTGGGCCCTTTAATATGTTTCCCTGAACCAGTATAAACTTAGGGGAATGGTACCAACTGTCTTAGCCGATGGAATCTATTCATGAGAGAACTGGATGCCCTGGAAGTAAATCCAGATTCTCTCTGGATACAGTTGCACTTAACCTTCTGTCACCAGGAAAAACGATTACTCTGTTATCTCTTGGTTGGGGCTACGATGGAGAGGTTTTGATAGCATTGCTCACATTAAAGAAACTTGCACACGCGTCTTTGCTGATAGTCTGTTTAACGGCAGCTTCTAATTTGGCATTGGGCCAACACCACGAAGAAATTTAGTTGATTCGGTAAGTGAACGGATGAATAATTTTGCTGTGCCTCAAAATTCACCTTATTGCCTCTTCAATAATTCTTGCTTATTGGGCTGCTTCTGAGCAGTAATTGTGTTAAAATCATGTGGATGGAATTAAGTTCTCTTCCGGAAATTGGGATACAATCTGGGAGCTTCGACAAGAATTGCTGGAGGGAAGCAGCCTGTGGCCCTGCCCTCTTGTGTTTGTGACATGCTGTTCTCCCAGCTGGATGGTGTATCTTCCTAGCCATGGTAAAAGGACATCTTTTTAAATCTGTTGCACCAATGAAAGGTGTTAGCCCCAGCTGCACATTAGAATCACAGGAGCTTTAAAAAAGAAAAATACCCATGTCTCTGTCCCCTTCAAACCAACTTAATAAGTTTCTCCAGGGTGGGGCCTACATACCAATATTATTTTGAAATCATCTTAGGGGAGCCACTGCTGTAACGTATGCTTCAGCTCAAGCCATAAAGAGCCTGAGAACTCCCGCCTCCAAACCTGGGAAGGTCTTCTGAATGAAGGGTTTCTTCTGACAATAGGGGTCAAGTCAACACCAAAGTTTCCAGAAAAGATGAGTTCCATGGGTGTTGTTTTTTTCCACTCCACTGAGGTGTCTCTAAATGTGCTGTCACAAACCCCGAGCATCTTGTGTTGGGGGCTGAACTCCCCCCTTCTGTCCCATTTGCCCGCCTGCTCTGATTCTGTCCAGAGACTTCTGTGAACTTGTAACAGGATTTCCAGAGGGAAAGGCACTTTTGTAGGGTACCTACCATGTGCCAGGCGGTGTTCAAAGAGGGTCCCTGTGTGTTCGGTCTTCTTATCCATATAATAATTTAAGTATTATTAATGTCCTTTCACATAAAAGGAAAAGAAAGCTAAACCTTTTCAGGCTCATTCAGCTAATTGAGGGCAGAACCAATTTTGAACCTAGTTCAACGTACGTGATCGTGTCACACCATGCTGCCACCTGGGTTTTGCTACTTTCTATCATGACTACAGATGAAGATCACTTGAGAAAGAGTGTCTTGAAGTGTCTAAGAAAATCTCGCCTTTAAAGAAATGTTTCAGGATATTCAACCTCAGTGAGGAAATCCACATGTTCTCCGACAGCAGCAGGAACACGGGGAGGCTCAAGAGGTAAATGCAGTCAAAATGGCTGATCTTGAGCTGAGAGCTCGATCAGGGTCTTAGAATCCTGGAGTTGGTTTTGTGGCTCACTGGATGGGCTTGCACGTCTGTGAGGGACAGGGCTTCTGGAGACGCCTACAAACTTTCCTTCCTGTCCCAGCCACTCTCCTAACTGCACCGGAGCCGTAGTCAGTCACTTATTACAACGTTTAAATAGTTTATTGCTCTCAGAACATGCTTACTTGCATATACCCTTGCCCTAGAACTCAAGACCTTTCCTTCCAGTGCCACACTTTGGAGTTGGCGAAAGATGCTTCCAGCCAGGTTAAGTCTATTCTATCATCGTGACTTACCTTAAGAGAACTGTCTGTAGGTCTTGCCTGGAGGAAGGTGTTGCTTACACTAGAGAAGAAGATGAGAGAAGGTGCGAGAAGACTATTCGTAGGCTCGCTGTGTGCTACAGAACTGCCATTTCCTGTGTCCGTGCACCTCACTTTCCGTCCTCAACCACTGACCGCTTAATGCCCTGGCTAGAGAATTTCTTCCCCATCTGTCCTTCCCTCCCTTCCTCTCCCTTCCCCCGACCCCCCCCCCTCCTCTCCCCACTCCTCTCCTTCCCCTTTCTTCTCTCTCTGATCTGGCACTTGCTCGTCTTCCTGCTTTTACCTCTTGTTTGCTGTTCAACATTAGCCCGTTTGGGGATATTTGCCCAAAAGAACATACGGTTTTTACTTGGCATCAGGAACTTCTTTCAGAACACTCCTGTTTGCCTCGATACCTGGATTTACCCAAACCATTTAGGTACCATTTGGGAAACTGTTTAAGATTGTTTTGCTTGGGTCAGGGCTCATGTCAGAACTGAGTCAGTGGCCCAGGCAGTTAGCAAGGGCACAAACCTGTGCACAGCTGTGTGACGCACAGTGCTGTGATGGGTGCTGAGGGAAGTATTATAAAAGGAACCATGAAGTAGGGCCCTTGTTTGGAGAGCAGAGAGGTCAGTTGTCGCTTGAGTCACTTGGTCCTTTTGCTGCTGTCCTCGGGGGTTATTTCCTTTTCTGAAAGCCGGTTGGGCAGAATGAGTCAGTTTTTACTTAGCCTGCTCGTGAGACAGCCGAATGTGTGTCTCTCCCTCCCCCTCACTCCTTGAAGTTTGCCATCAGAGCTGGTTGAGGGGAAAGTTCCTGTCCTGGGCCTGAATTCTCACCCCCACGTGGGAATCGGGCTCTCACCCTGCACACAGGTAGTGTTACCTTGGGCGGTTTGTATAATCTAAAGCTGACAAGCCTTCACCATTACAGATGCTTTTCATGTCCTCGTTTAAAAAAAAGGAAGCAGCCCTCCGCCAGCAGAGCTTTAGGTAGAGATGAACCTGTGTTGGGCCCGGTGGGGTGGCTGGCTCTTGTGTTTGGTGAAGAAGGCCAATGAGAGCCGTTTCTGGCTTGAGTTTTAAATCTAAGGCCCCTCCAAGCTGGCTAGAGAGGAGATCACAGAATGACAGCCAGAACTGGCTTGAGACGCATCCGTCCTCGTCATGTGCATTTGGATTTCACAGAGACAGGGGTCTGTTTAAATTGGCAAACGTCCATCTACCCTGAGGGAGCCCAGACTCTGTAATGGGTGTGTTCGGAGCAGGGACAATGTAGTCAAGATGAGCGTTTTGGAACCCCTCAGAGGGGATTGTGCTTCCTTTTGGTATTTACCCGGCCATCTATCATTGTGAACTCTCTTACCATGTGAACGCTGGACCCATTGCTCCTCCGAAAGGGCTTTCTTTTGAGAAGGTGAATTTATAAGGACCTTGCACCCAATGAGACAATTAGACAAGCGGGACCGGGTAGGGGGCAAGCGTGCTGTGGGTTTTCAGTTTCCCTGAGTGATCCCATGGAGCCACAGGCTTGCAGGATGTGGGTGGGTGGGGCTGTACTGGACACAGTGCATTCTAGTCCCGACCCTTCCAGAATCTAGCTGTGATGACCCTCTATGCCTCTGTTCCAAGCCACAGCCTGAGCCTGAACCTAACCGAAGCTTCATGAGCATGAGGCTGGGAAGAGAGAGCCCTTCCGGCTTTGGGAGCCAAAGCTGTCTGCTTCCTCTTGGTGCAGAACTGAGCCCATGTAGTGAAAGAGCAGACCTAGGCCGGCTGACTAGTGACTATGTCCCCGACATGGGCGCAGAAAGAAGTTCCCGCTCAAACCTCAGACCACGCATCCTCCCCTTGAGTAACTTATGTTTTTTAAGAAAGCAGGCTACCGATTGATGCATACTTCTGAAGTCTGAGGTGGGAGGAAGGGGAGTGTGAGAGGCGTGGAAAGTGTGAGTAGAAGAGGGAGGGCTTCTCTCAGGTAGGGGCCAGAGGCAGGAGCCCTGAACCCTGTCCAGGCTTAGAATGACCTGGGAGCATTTTAATAACTGACCCCTCCCCAAACCAATTAAATCAGAGTCTCTGGGGATGGTGTTTGGTGCTAGGTATTTATATAGCACAGCAAGGCTGACAGCCAATGGTTAATAGGTGACCAGTGAGAAACGTTCTGTATACACTGAGGCCAAATATGTTAACCTCAGACACAGTGGTTCTTAAACTTCAGGTGCATCAGAATCTCCTGGAAGACTTGTTCAAACACGGATTGCTGAGCCCCACCCCCAGAGTTTCTGATTCAATGGGTCTGTGACCACCAAGCCCAACGTTTGCATTTTTAACAAGTTCCAGGTGACGCTGATAATTGCTGATCTGGGACCACACTTTGGCAGCCAATCGGCTGAGGCCACGACCCTTCCCCAGCCAATCGGCTAAGGCCATGATCCCTATAAAACCTTTGTGCCTTTGAAACTCGCTCTCTCTCTCTTCGGTATCTCACCGCTGCTTTGGTGCAGGTAGGCGATTGAGCTCGAGCTAGGTTGAATAAAGGCTCTTTGCTTTTTGCATCGGACTCGGCTCCCTGGTGGTCTTTGGGGATCACGAATTCTGGGCATAACAGTAGAATTTTTCCAGACGGTATCTGCATTTGTTATGTCTTAAAACTCAATCACCAACAATGAACGCAAAAGCAGTTATGCTACCTAAAATAACTCAGGCTAATTAAAGCCTTTTTCTGGTCATCAAAACCCACTGTTCTACATCTGAGTGCAAGTTAATTGATAGATGAAACACAGCGAGATTGTGGGAAAGGAAAAAAACACTGACAAGCTTTAAAAAAAAATCCTTATTAGCATTCTTTTAAAGATCGAGACCTGGGGCTTCTGGGTGGCTCAGTCAGTTAAGCATCTGACTCTTGAGTTCAGCTCAGGTCACGATCTCACAGTTCGTGAGTTTGAGTCCTGCATCGGGCTCTGGGCTGATAGCACAGAGATTGCTTGGGATTCTCTGTCTCCCTCTCTCTCTCTCTGCACCTGTCCCTCTCATGCTCTCTCTCTCTCTTTAAAAAATAAATAAAAGTATATAAAATCGAGACCAGACTTTCCATTTTCTGAAAAGAATTCCTAAGTAGGCTTGTGAACCTGACCTCTCGGTTACTAACTGCTCTTCAATGCCAGTCCTGACTGCTTTCTCTTACATGCCTCTTCCAGGCCATCAACTCCATCCTTACTGGTATTCTGAATCTGACCACCACCATCTCCCCACTGGTTTAATGCAAGACTCTCATCTGCACTCTACCTCACAATCTATTTTCTTTTTTTAAAATTTTAATTATTTATTTTGAGAGAAACAGAGTGTGACTTGGGGGAGGGGCAGAGAGAGAGGGAGAATTCCAAGCAGGCTCTGTGAGGTCAGTGCACAGGGCTCGCACACACGAAGCCATGAGATCATGACCTGAGCCAAAATCAAGAGTTGGACACTTAACCGACTGAGCCGCCCAGGCGCCCCTTGCAGTGTATTTTCTACACAGCGGCTGAAGTGACCCCATTCATCCTAAAAGTTCAAATTCAGTGGCTTTTCTTCTCAAGAATAACACCTGCATGATCTCCCCCATCTTCCTTCCCATCACACACACACACACACACACACACACACACACACACCCCTCTTTCCAGTTGCCCCAACACACCCAGAAGCAGGACCTTGGCATTCACTTTTCCGCCTGTCTACAATGCTTCCCTCCAGGACCCAGATGCTCATGAGTACCTCCCAACCCTCAAGACTATTCAGCAGTCACCCCAGCAAGGCCTCCCTAGCCATTTCACTGACAGTTTCAACCTCCAGCCAAACCCTCCTCCCTTCACGTTCAGACCCAAGCACCCTTTATATCCCCTTCCCTGTCTTCTTTTTCCTCCCTAGTGATTAACACTTTATAGCACATTTTACTTCTTTATCTTGTTTAATTTTCCCTCTCCTGGTCAGAAAGTAAGTTCTGTGAGGTCTGGGATCTGGGTCTGTTTTCTTCATGGCTATATGCCCGTTATGCCCAGAGGAGAGCCTAGCATTGGGTGGCTGCTCAAAACATATTTGAATGGTTGATGAATGAATATTCTTCAGGGCAGCTCCCACATTCAGTATTTTTTTTTCTTTTTTCTTTTTTAAGTTTTTTTAATGTTTTATTTATTTTTGAGACAGAGAGCATGAACAGGGGAGGGTCAGCGAGAGGGAGACACAGAATCTGAAACAGGCTCCAGGCTCTGAGCTGTCAGCACAGAGCCCAATGCGGGGCTCGAACTCATGGACCGCGAGATCATGACCTGAGCCGAAGTCGGCCGCTTAACCGACTGAGCCACCCAGGCGCCCCCACATTCAGTATTTTGATGTCAAAACTGGCTAACTTCAGAATGTCTACCCCCTAACGTACATACATAACTCTTGTCTCAGAACATACGTCCACACTTTGTAAGAGCCCTGCAGTCACGGAGTAGTTAGTACCAAGGCAGGGTCACAAAGTTAGTGTATAGTGATTTTTGCAGTGGAAACAAAATCTCAACCCCCCCATGGAATACATTAGGGAATCCCTGGTTCGAGGAACTTTAGCTAATGTTTTGTACTTTTTTTTTAAGTAGGGTTCATGCTCAACACGGGACCCTATGTGGGGCTTGAACTCACGACCCGGAGATCAAGACCTGGGCTGAGATCCCGGAGTTGGATGCTTAACGGACTGAGCCACCCAGGGGCCCCCAGTGTTTTGTGTTATTAAGCTGTCTTTCAACTGACACTGTGAAAAGGGCGTTTTAAGGTAAAATATTCTTTTAAGATGATTACTAAATTTGTAAGTGTATCACTAGCTTTTTAAGGTTATAACTAAAATGAAAGCAGTAGATTAAAAAATTCTTGTAAAACTTGTAGACTCTGAGAAGAGGTTCCAGGTAGAAAAACTGTAAGACTTCAAGATCTTTTAGGGACAAGAGTTCCAGGCCCGGGTTAGACTCTCTGAAAGGAACTGGTAGCTCATAGTAGCTAGCATTTTTTTTTTCTTTGTAAGATGAGTTTTTCAATATTGCAGGATTTTAAAAGATTAAGTGAGAAAGTACCTGGAAAAACATTTAGTCCAGTCTGCCACACAGAGAGGCAGGTGGTGTTCACTTCTTTCCTTTCTCCCTCCAAATTCAGCGCACTGAGACATCCGGACCTGCTACTTGTACTAATTTGTGTACCGTCTAGTTTGATCAATTCCAATGAGCTTTGGTAGAAGTTGCCTCCAGCAATCTCACTTTAGAAAACTACTTCCTATCCTGGGCACCACGAGTTGAGAGTCCAAGGGACTAGGATTGTGTAAATTCAGTGGTTTTCAGATGTGTGCTTTTTGGAACCCTTTGCTCAAATGAAGTGTCTCTTGGAACGCTGACATTTCCTGGATCCTGGCAATTCAGGGCTGGGGCAGACAAGGCCCTGCCCTCGTGCCCGTCATGACCTACTGGAGACCCAACCTTCGTACAGGGGGTGGGGCAGGGAAGGCAGAGCCGTGCTTCGCAGGGGTGAGGTGGTCACGGTGGGAGACACAGGGAGCCAAGGGTCTTGCGTGCCAGGGAAGGAACACGGGAGGGAGAAGGGCCTTGTGGGCTGGTGGCTCCCAGGGCCTTTCTGTGTGAGAAGCACTCCTGGAGCCTGTTAAAAGTGTGAATTCACACCTCCTGGGGTCATGTTCCAGGAGGTCTGGAGTGGGCTCAGAAACCTGTGTGACGCAGAACGCCCCATGCTTCTAACACACAGGCAGGTTTGAGCACCGCCGATGTAGCAAACTCTTGAATTAGCTACATGAGAGCGTTTTTATTTTATCTTGAGGTCGTGGGCATTTAAACATGGGTCTGTGGTTCTTTTGAGGATTTCTGTAGAAATTTTGTGCACTATTTAATGCACAGTATTTGTACATTTTATACGTTTATATTTTTCTTTTTAATTTTTTCAAGTTTATGTATTTTGAGAGAGACAGAGTGAGTGGGGAAAGGGCAGAGAGAGGGAGAGAGAGAATCCCAAGTGGGCCCCACACTGTCAGCACAGATCCCGACGTGGGCCTCGAACTCACAAACCACGAGTTCATGACCTGAGGTGAAACCAAAAGTCTGATGCTTAACCAACTGAGCCACCCAGGTGCCCCTATTTTTTCTAGGTAGGGAAAAGAATCCATTACAATTCCAAGGAAGGGCCTTTTCCCCCTCATTCCTTCAGTTGTAAATGTTGAGAAAAACAAAGGCGGGAAAAATATGACTAAGAATAAATCATCTTACAACTTGTGGCCCACTGTTGTACATCTGAGACACGCAGAACATGACATTCTTAAAGGGTCTCATGACTAATGTCTAGATTTACCAGTTAATGAAGGGTAACCTTATCTTGACAATAGCCAGACCTTCAAGGTCCTGTAGACCTCACCTTCAACATACACGAATTCCTTAGAGACTCACTTATTCATCACCCCCGCTAACTAAAAAGAGTAGAATCAGTCACTCCTTGTAATCACAAGTGCAGTGTGGCCCCGTAGGTCCTGTCCTGGTGCTATAATGAAAGCACCTTTTTTCACTGGGAAATGTTTCAAGAATTCTTTCTGGACCTTCACACTCCACACTCCTGCATTATTACTTTTTTTTAATTTTTATTTTTTGTAACATTTATTTATTTTTGAGACAGAGAGAGACAGAGCATGAGCAGGGGAGGGTCAGAGAGAGAGGGAGACCCAGAATCCAAAACAGGCTCCAGGCTCCGAGCTGTCAGCACAGAGCCCGACGAGGGGCTCGAACTCACGGACCGCGAGATCATGACCTGAGCCAAAGTCGGATGCCCAACCGACTGAGCCACCCAGGTGCTCCACACTCCCGCATTATAAAGACCTTAGCATTTAGGTGTGCAATGTTAAGGGGGTGGGGGCAGCCAAGAATCTGTTTCAAACTGAGGACTGAGATAGATTTGGAGCCACAGGGCCGGGGGAGGAACAGAGAGGAAGGAGAGGCACAGACTCCATAGTGCATTCTTTGGAAAGCCCCGAAAGGGTAAGATATTCAGGCCAAGCAGGAAGAATAAGGAAAGGAGGCATCTGCAGGGCTCCTCAATAGGTCCACCACCAGTCTTCTCCAGGGGACGTGGAGACCAGAACTGGGGAGAAGCAGGAAGAAAAGATAAGTCTTAGGATTTCCCTGTCTTCTTGGGCAGAGGGGCCTCCGTGGGGATGCGTGATGCTGGCCTGTTTATTGCACGCGGTTGGGCCTCAGCGAGCCAGAGGAGGCCTTGCTCGGTGCCCCGCAGATCTGATTACGAAGCACAATTAACTACTGTCTTGTTTTCACAGCAGAAGCAGAGTCCGTTTTCTTCTGGAGCTAGGATCAGCTCCCCCTGCCCCTTCCTGCTCACTCACGTGCCCAGCAAGACCAGATACGGGGCTTTGCCTTGGAAGGGACCTTTGCGCTGGTTGTTTTTCCAAAGTGCAGTAGCTAACATTCCGGACTTTCTGTGGCCCTGGCTTTCTTCCTTCATTTCTCCAGGCAGCATGTGTGGCCTGTGCTGCATACTCAGACCAATGTGGGGTTTCAGCAAAGCGATCGTACAGTTAATCCTCTAAGCCAGGACGTGTGCTTGGGAGAGCTACTTCGACTCCTCCAGCACAGGACAGCAGGCACAGCCCTAGATGGGTGGGGCACAGGTCTGGTCGGCCCAACTCTACCCTGTAGGAAGTCAGGGCCCATCAAGGCCTGGGGGCCCCTCAGCCTGAGACTGATGGATGGTCTTGGAAGGATGTGGGGGTGCTCTTCCAATTTCCTGCCTGCATGCGGAGAGGGGGATGCCCGCAGGCTGGGCCTGGCCCCCCCCCCCCCCGGTTCTGGTGGTGAGGGGAGATATGGAGCCGGAGAATGGATTTTCTCCCCCTTTCAAAGCTCATAGGTCTCTGGGATTCTTTGTGTCTTTGATCTGTCCTGCTGGCACTCAACGCTGGCCTGTGAGTTACTAGCAAATACGAAAGGCCAGTTTATTCAATGAATATTTCTAGAGCTCCTCCTGTGTGCAGAGTTCTTGCTGTGGCCGTAAGTAATGGCACATGCCTTGAGCAGTTCCCAGCCTGGTGGCGGAGCCTGGCAAGGATTGCCCTGGGAGCTCCTAGAGGGGCCTTGTCTGACTGACACTGGTAGGACGGCTTCCTGGAAGGGAGGCTCTTCGGGCTGAGTCCTGTAGGATGGACGGGATTTGCCAGATGGAGTCCACCGTGGTGGTTCTGTGGTGGGGGAAGCATGCTTCAGCTCTGTGGGAGGGCCTCAAGCTCTGAGCAAAGAAATCCCTGCCGACAAAATCTGGGGAAACTCAGTCAACACGGGGCAGTGATCTCAGGGCGCTCTCCGCCCATTCCCCCTGCTAACTGACTTCTCTAGGTAGGGTGGCTCCCTCAGGAGATTTAGTGGCATCTCAGGGGGCAAAGCCTGGAAATCATACTAAGCATATTGATGGGAAAATTTACGTGTTCTGTACCTGCTTCTTTCCCTCCTGCTACAACTGCCTTCCCCTAGAGGCTTCCAGAAAGGCAGGCGAGGTCACTCACCTTTCCAAAGTGGTACATGTGTGCGTGTTGGAAAAAGGAGACGAGACGTTTCCTTGTTCCACGGCTCCCACGCCAGACAGCAACAGAAACGCCTGGGGGGCTTGTTAATGTGCAGATTCCCAGATTCCACCCCGTCTGGAAATAGAGGTTCCCAAAGTCTCTTCTCAAAGAGCAGCCCAGTCGGTTCCCTTGAGCCACCCAGGCGTGTTCTCAGAGCTGTGGGCCCCTGGCCAGCCTCTTTTCCACAGACTTCTCCCTGACCCCGGCTGAAGCGTCACGCTAGGAAAGGACTCCCTTGGGCCTTGCAGCCCCAGACATACCCCGCGTCAGCCTCAGACACGTGAAGGGGAACCTATTGTGCGACAGCCCCCTTCCCACCCAGCTGCCTCACTGCCCACCGTGGCAGTCCCGGGTTCCCCGGGCAGTGGGAGAAGGGAAAGGAGTAGGGGAGGGCATCCGAGGTTCTTGTGTCCCCCAAACCTTGTCTGGCTTGGGGCCACCATGGGTGTGGGCTCAGAGAGATGGAAGAAACAGGAAGCTGAGGAAAGGGCCGGCTGCAGAACCTGACTTGTTTTCAGTCCTCGGACCCGACCCTCTTCTCCCCTCACCACAACACATGGACGTGGACACCAGGGATCCAGCCAGGCGGGGACACAGAGCACATCCTTTCTTCTGCTTTTTGCCTTGTACTGTTTGGGAGCTGTTTCTTCCCAACTAGATTCTGAGTTTCTTGAAGCAGGAACCTTGCGTTATTAGTGGTGTTATTTCCATACGTGGCACAGGGTGGTGTCCAGGAAATGGGGAGTGACCGACGGATGGGCGCGTGTGTATCTAGTGTCTGGGTGCACCCGTGCGTGTCTCCAGGGGTCTCTCCGGATCCCTCTGGGCCTCCCCGTGTGGCCCCAGGAGTGTTTGCCTCCACGTCTGTGCACCTCTGTGTGTCTCTGGCTACGGACCTCCACATATTGGTGGTCAGTTTCTGTGAGCCTTCATTCCGCTCTGTCCATTTTCCTTCCTACTGCTAGTTAGCCTCCTCCACGGGAAACCGGGGGTCTGGAGGCTTCAGGCCGTGGGTAGCACCTCCCCCACAGACCCTCCCAGCAGGGAAATGTCAGCTCACCTTCCACCTCCCACCCCACAGATGCTCCACACCTGCCATGCCTGCCGGCATCATTGCCGTCCACAGGCTCATACCCCAACCAGGCACTTCGTGGCCCCACTTTGCTGCATAGCACTCAGGTGCGTTGGCCAGCGGTTAACCTCTCCTGGCTCAGCCCAAGGGCCAAGCAGCTCCCAGATGCCCCTGCGTAGCCAAGCCCTTGGGGAAGGCTGATGGTTTTCATTTTTTTTTTTTTTTAGCCAGATTTAAAGAGGACTTAATCAAGTGGCTGACACATAATTTTTGAATGATAGATCACGATGCAGTTTTTGGCATCCATCTGGGGAGTTCAGAGAAGTGCGTGACCTCTACTTATTTATGTGCAAAGGCTTCTCAGCGTGTGGGGATATAAAAATGAAGAAAAGAAAAAAGAAAAGAAACGATGCTGAGTCCTGATTTCGTTCTGGCAATAAATATTCACCCATGGATTCATGAACGATGAAATGCCTATCCATTCCATTAAGATGTGTTTCCAATACATTTCCCTTTTGAGGTTTAACATCGACTTACAAAAACGTTTAGTGTCTGTGTTGTGTGATTCAATTGTATACTATATCTTATATGAAAAATAGTGGTAACAACTCAATCTGGAAGACGTTTTCAAAAAACTTACAGATTTCGATCGCAGAAAATTAAATATTTCTATTTCAATTTATAAATATATTTTGTGGCAGAGAAGTATGATAAGGTGAGCAAAGAAAGACTTTCAACCATAAAAATCCTGCATTACTAGAAAATTCCATAGGGGAAATGGAATGAAGATACAAGTTCAAAGTGAAAAGGAACAATGTAAAATTTTTTGCTGTTGAGGGAGAGTTAGCTCGTTAGCATGTTTTTTTAAACAGGTGAGGGTGGTTATTAAATCACTGTTGTGTTGGGATTCTGAACGATGTATTTTAAAGTGTTGTGGCAGGTTTGTGTTAAAATGTGAATATTTGCCAAATGCCAGATATCACTCTCTCTTGCACATTTAAAAATGTATGTAGAAAATACTAGATGTCAACTTAAAAACATGCAAGATGGGATACCGGATTACAAAAAAAAAATGTTTTGGGGGTATTCCTAGAGCAAAAGCCCTTTTGAATCCTGGCCTGATGGCTCCTCAGTCCCTTCCACTCCCACCATCTCCTGGAAACTCCCTCATGGTTGTTCACGGAGACTGTTGGGGCCTTGTCTACACTTGCCTCTGGATTTCAGGACACTGGCCTTTGGGACGGGCTGCGGCCTGCTGTGTGAATTGCACCCGTCCCCTGTGCTGAATTAAACTGCCCTTGGTTGGGGAGGAGGGGCAGACACTGTCCCGGGGAATGATAATGGACAGACCTGCAGACACACAGGTCAGAGATGGAGAACCAGCCCTAGGCCAGGGCCATGGGCTCTGCAAATGAGAATGGATCCAGCCCCCCATCCTTGGCCACAGCACCCCTTCGCATGCCTGGTTGACTTGACCTGAGGGGAGGCTGTTTCCACAGAGGCATGGTTTATTTCGCAGAGAGCAGAGACGTGGTTTCTGAAGGGGAGGCTGAAATGAAGCCCAGTCTGAGGTGGGGGTTGGGAGATTGGTTCTAATCATCAAAGACCCACTTTGGTTTCTGATATTCCAGTCCTGCTCCTTGCCCCTCGGGGGAGTGGGGGGCAGCCTCCTCCTCCCTTGTCCTGCACTACACCTTCTGGTTGGCCTAACAGTGTATGGCTGCCCTAACTGTGTCTTCCTCCCCACAAGTTCCTCCCCAAGGTCCTGAGCCTGTGGAGAAGAGGTCTCCCAAGACAGGAAGCAGCATCCTTCCTAGGACCCCAGGGACAGGAGCATGGCTGGGGAGGGGCAGAGAGATGACCTGGTCTGGGATGGGGGGTAGGTGAGAGCCCCTGGGATGAAGCCAAATTAATCCTTTACTTCCTATTGCACCCTCAACCGCAGAGGGCAGCACTGAGCAACGGAGGCAGAAGGCAAGGAGGGCCAACCGCATTGAAGGGGGCAGTGGGGACCCCCGGCTCTGCTGAGAACTAGCTGTAGGACTTGGGCAGGCCCCTCCTGGCTCGGGGCCTCAGTTTCCTCATCTGTGAATGGGGCTACGGTGAGGATGCAGTGAGAGGCTGGTGTGGGCAAATGCCTGAAGACTTGTAAACTGCTCCTCTGGCGGGGGGGGGGGGTGGTTGGTCCCTGTGACTCCCCTCTGCTCCCTCTGCACTGACACTTCCGGCCCAGCCGGCCCTGGCTCCTGAGAGCCTCTCACGCCGCCTGCCGCACAGCCTCTCTCCGGCTGGCCGGGCTGGCCGGGCTGGTCTCTTCCCTCCCTTCCGCCCCCACCAGGGCCCGCGCAGCAAGGTGAACCCAGAGACAGGCGCCAGACAAGGATGGGGAAGCTGTCCCTAAGGTGGAGTGATGGGCGAGCGGGGTGGCGGAGGGGTCACACGGTGGCCGTCTGCTTGATGCTGTGGAAGCTGATCCGTGTGGGCGACGTGGGGATGGACGTGGCCCGGGCCACGGGCACTCGGAGGGAGTGGTGGTCCTGCCAGCGGTGCCACCTCTTTCTCACGGCCGAGCGCACCTGCGGGAGAGGCAGAGGCTCAGCCGGGCCGGGGGGGCCAGTCCTGGGACCCAGAGTCTTCACCCCTGCCCCTCGCAGGGCCTTTCAAGGGAGGTGGGGCGCCCTTCTGACCGCCACCCTCACACCCAGGCACTGGCTGGTTCCAAAGGCAGGTCCTCCCCCTGAAGCCCCTGTTGGCCTTGGAATCTCAGCCTTGGCGCCTCTCCCCTCCTCTGCACTGACCAGGGCCCTCTGGCCTCATCCCTCTCCTGGAGAAGCTCCTAGCCCCCACTCTTCTTTGGGACACCCTGCCTTCCCTGCCCCATCCCTCTGCCACCTCATTGCTATGGTGGGACCACAGCAGCTTCTCAGATCTGCCTCTCGCTCTCCTGGGGCATCTGCCGAACTGTGAGCTCCTCGTGCATACTCAGCATCGCTCTCCCTCCTGAAAGTCCTTCCTCCAACCTCCTCCACCTGCTGACAGACCCTGCCTCACTGGCCACAGCATGTGCTGCTGAGATGGAGAGCCAACGGTTCTATTCGTTTCAAAACCTGACTGTCGCTGATGCCGTATTATTCTCATTTGCATGGTAAGAATTTTTCTGCACAATGGATCATGTTCCCCATATGCTAGCTTAGCACACGGCTGGACAGAAGAAATGCCCCAGAGACATTCACTGTTTGTTTGCTTTCACAGCTCTTTCTCTCCCTGCCCTCCAGCCCCGGCCAGTCTCCACTGCTGGACTTCGCCATCTGCGGTCTGCATTCATCGACCGAGACCTAAGCGAGCAGAGACACCCCACCGTCATCCCCTGCGTCGGCAGGTGACGTGCCTCAGGATGGCACTGGCCCTCCTCCTGTTTGGAAGCTCTCAGCACCTGGGGACTGTGTCTAGTCTTTGCCCCATAACCCACCGTGTGTCCTCAACCACCACCGGCCTGTGTGAGCATCTCTCCCAAGCTGGTCACACTAAGATTCTGGGTTTTGCGAGCTAACCAACCAGGCCGCCCCCGGTGCCTCGCTCCCTGGAGCTGGCCTGAGGGTGTATGGTCCTCCCTGTGGTGGGGGAATGTGCTGGTGTCTTTCCTGCTCCCTGGGTCCATAAAGGCCTGGCTGCGCGGCTCACACCTGACTCGCTCCCGGAATGCTTTCCCCTGTCACGCCTGTGTTCTGCTTCCCTCTCCTATGGGACCCCTGCAGCCCGGGCTCCTCTGCTCATTGCTCGTCCGGCTCTCCGAGTGCATTTGTGAAGCGCTGGCGTGTTGTTTCTGGCCGGCACGGCTGGCCGTCTAAACTGGTTTGAGACCCTCAGGCAGGATTCCCGTTTCCCGAAGTCGGGTGGTAGAGCTCGGCAGAGCCAGGGGCCCAGGCACTTCCAAAAGGCTGGGCCACTCCACCGGAGTGGGAACTGAGGACTAACCCGGAGCCTGGTCTCCTACCTCTCCATTGAAGAAGCAGTAGAAGACAGACACAAAGAAACCCTGGAAAGGAAGGAGGGAGGCGTCAGTGACTTGCTTGGCGAGCCGTGCGGCAGGGCCGGCCCGGAACACTCTGCCCCCGAGGACCCCAGAGGCTGAGAGCCGCGGGGAGCCCACCCCTCACGGCGCGGGTGTACTGGGGTCCACTGCAAGCGACAGGCTGCCACGAATCCTCAGAACAGGTGCCGGACCTTCGGTAGGTGCAGGCTAGGGTGACTGAGACCCAGTCAAGAGGGGAGCCCACCCTGGGGTGGGGGTGCCAGGGGCCGGGGCTCAGGATTAGTGTGTGCATGCATTCGTATTGCAGTGTGCACATATATACACCAGTCCCGGGGGAAGTCTCTGTGAGGACACTGGTGCCCGAGCGTTCTAGGGCAGGAAGGAGTCCCCATCAGGTCACACGCCCCACCTGGAATGACTGCAGGAAGGAGTTGAAGTAGACGAACACGATCTGCGACAGGTCGTCCTCCCCAGGGTTGACGAAGAAGAGCATGTAGGTGATGCCCAGGAGGGGCAGGAGAACCAGGGTGGCCTTCACTGCCTTCCTGGGGGGCGGGGGTGAGAGGGTGACAGGACTGGTCTGAGACCACACTGCAGGCAGGGCCCCACTCAGGTGCCGTTTCTTCTGGGACCCCTCAGCAAGCTCCCCGGCTGAGGACCAGGAGGACTAAGAGGGCCCGGCCGGAGGCAGGCTCCCCTCGGGGGGCTAAGGCGCCCACGCTCACCGGTACTGGATTGTTTCCGATGTGGTGGATGCTCGCAATTTCGTCATTAGGATCCTGACGATGTTGAAGAGAAATACAAAGTTGATCTGGAGGGGGAGGCAGGGAAAAAGGAAGGCCCATGAGGTGGGGAAAGAACCGACAGGCAGCCACTGACGCCTGGAGCCCACCGAGACGCATGCCCCGTGCACACATCCATCCTACCGGTCACCCCAGCCCCTGCCTGGGGGCCCGAGGCCTCTGTTTCTCCCACACCAGGACAGGCAGGCACTTTGCTCAATTCCTTGTCACCCGAGGGCTCCAGAGCCTGCTTCTCCACCTCCAGAGCCAAGAGGAAAAGCAGCCTTAGAAAGCAGTGAACAAGGGCACAAAGGCCACTTCTCCCGAGCCGCAGCTCCTCAGAGAGTCCCCAAGCCCCTGCCCCTGCCTTGTTGATTGAGGGTTCCCCTGAGGCCCTTCGACCCTTGGAGCAGACCTGGCCAGGAGTGACTGATCTCTCCCCATCCGTCCCCTGCATCCAGGAAAACTCTAGAACCGTCACAGACACATCTGAGGCCACGGAGATGAACGATCTGCTGGGCTGACTCCCAGGCTCCTGGAAGGACCTCATTTATCTTCATCCTGAGCCTCTTCCTCAGCATCAGAGCCCGCGCACGCAGCCTCTTCCTGGGACCTGCCCGTGGGGCCTCCTGAGTCATCCTCACGCTGTGTACGGTCACTGTGGGCCGCAAGCGTCCCGTCCATCTGCGTCAGCTCGTCTGTGCGACTGGTCTGGGGCGGGTCGAACCTTCCGGTGGGTCTGTTCTCCGTGCCTGTGTGTGTTTGCCTCAGAGAGTGTGTGTTCGTGTGTGAGCGTGTATCTGGGGGCGTGGGCAATGCCAGTGTTTCTCTCTATCCATCTCCGAGTGTGAGCAGACAGGAAAGTGAGACTCCCTTTCTTGGGAATCTCTGCCGAGAAAGTGCACATGAGTCAGAGGGTGTCTGCTGGCTCATGCAGATGCACACACACGAGTACATATGTGTGCACACGCGTACACACAAATTCCTCCCGTGTCTCTGTCCTGAGAATCCATCACTTCTTAAGCCCTCCTAAGTGCTGGGCATATACCAGGCTGGGAGTTGGGCTATACGGCAGACATGATCAACCACAGCCGGCTGCTCTCATGCCCATGGCCGCATGGCCAGGGTATGGGGCGGGAGGGATGCCTTCAGCCAGCGGCCCGCTGCGCTCTGCTTCTTCTTCAGGCCCCTGCGTTTCTGGTATATTTCCTTGGATCACAAGAGCACCCTAACACATAGGTCAATCCTAATTTTCTCGTACAAGTGATACAAAATACTTGACCTTTTCTGATTCTTTCTCACTTCTCTGAGAGTAGAGGCAATATATTCTCATTTCTGCCACATTCCCTGCATTATATCCATTTACCCATCATCTATCAACCCTCTACCAATTCATTCAATTACCCATCCATCATCCATCCAAGTATCTACTCAACAATCCAGTCATCAGTTTATCTACTCACCCGTCCATCCACCCACACACCCGTCCTTTCTGTCAGTGAGTTGCAGAGCACCTGCAGGCTGCAGGGTCCTGTCCCATGTGCTGAGGCAAAAGCAGGGACAGGGTCTGGTGTGGAGGATCTGGGAGATAAGGCCTTATCCTCTCTACTCCGTGAGGCAGGCAGTTAGTGATGCTGCCCCTGCCGCATCACAGCCTGGGTCTGTGCAGCCCGGAAGTCACTCTTCCCTTGTGAGCGTGGTTCCCAGCCTCCCCCTCCACCACACCTTCTCCACCTCACCCTCTCACAGGCACCTTCCCCCTCCTCCAGGGAGCCTCTCACCATCCAGCCCACACGGAGCTTTCCCTTCCTGGCCTCCCAACCCTGCCCCAAATCCCAGCTCTTCAGTGAGCACTGCTTACTGTCCCATAGCCTTGACCAGCCTGGTCTCTTCATTCATTCATTCATTCATTCATCTAACTGACTTGCTATGCGTCAGGCCCCTGCTCCCAGAAGTCTTGTGGTCTGGAGGGAGGGGGGACATGCATCTTTCCTAAGGGGTCAGAAAGGCCTAGAGAAATGGCACTGAAGGAAGGTGGGGGATTGTGTCCCAAGCAGAGAAAGGGCCAGAGGAGAAAGCCTTGGGGTGGGGGAGATAGGCCGGCCGGGGCCACTGCAGTGAGTCCAGACAGTGGAATCTATCTACCTCCTTCTACAACAGCAGCTGCAGGGCCCTCCCGGCCTGGGATGTTCCCAGGGCAGCCTGCGTGGCATAGGCTCTGGGAATGTTGAGGGGAGAGGGTGCAGGATGAGAGGGCAAGGCCAGACCCTGTGGAAAAACTCCCCCAGAGAAGTCCAGCCTCGCATCCTCCTGCCCCGTGTGTCCGGAAGCTCTGATGCCGGCAGCTTGGGTTCCCACTGGCGCGTTAGGTCCTCGTGAGGCGCTACAGGAAGAATGCCCCAGGCTGGTCAGAGCTCTGGCAGGTGGTGGGTGTCAGGCCCAAAGTGGGGGTCTGGACATTACGGCTGCTACCAGGACCGACACGGGAGGTTCGGCGTTCCCTAACGTGGCCCAGGACTCACACCATTCCAGGTTTTGTTTTAAGCACTACACAGCTACTCCTCAAGCAGCAGCTGTGATCATTATTCCTATTTTACAGATGGACAAACTGAGGCTCAGATAGGCTACATCACTTGCCCCTGCCACAGACGTAGAAGGCACTGGTGTCAGGATTCGAACTGAGGCAGCTGGCCTCGGCGTCCTTCTCCTCACTCCCACATCATGCTGCTGCTCCTGCAGGGGTTAATGAAATCTGGGCCAGACGGAAGGAACTAGAGTGAAGGCCCTCAGCACATGGCCAGGGAGGGGTGATCAGAGCTCAGGATAGCACCGCATGGCCCGTCAGCACAGGATCCAAACCTGTGGCTCCAGGGGCGGGGCAGTGCCCCTGTGTCCCGGGCCGCTGGTCCTCACGGTGACCCCATGAAGCAGGGACTGGCATCCTCGTGTTACAGGTAAGAAACTGAGGCTCCGAGCAAAGAGCTCCCTCGGGGTCACCCCGCAAATCCCAGGCGGCTGCCGCCAGTGCTCGTTCAGGATGCCACAGAGCATATCGCCTGCCACCAAGGCAGAGACGATGAACAGACGCAGCTCACTGGCTCTTAACCTCCAGCGCATGAGTCCCATGGACCCTCTCCACCCCTGCGAGGGGGAGGGTGCTTGCTGACTCCTGGTGCTCATGGGAGACCCTCCTCCAACTTCACTGTCACACGTGCAGTGGCAGGCAGGGAGGGAGGGAGAAGGAAAGGGGATGACATTTCTGCCTCCTGCCTTCAGACACGGTTCCCAGCCTTGGGGATGTCCTCTGCTCCCTCCAGTTCGGGTATCCAGTGGGTTTAATGGGGTGCTGCGAGGTTCCCCCTCTCACCGCTCCACAGTTCTCAGCCTCCTGTACTGCACATGCACCCGGGCAGTTAAACACGGCCAGCCTGCCTGAGCCCCGTGCATCCGTGGAGCCTGGTAACTTGTCAAGATGGAATTGGGGGTGCCCTCAAAACCTGGAGACCAGTCTGTAAAGCCCCTGGGGGCCTGGTCCTCACTGGATGCCTCTGTTTTCTCCTCCTGTTGGCATTTTCTAGGCAGGTGAAGCCTTAAAGGCCTACGTCCTGAATCCTATGATGCGCGGGGCCCTGGCTGTGCCATAGAGAACCAGACAACACACATCCCTGCTTGGCAGGGCCCCGGACACTGTGGTTCTCCAACTAGAGTGTGCACATCAAAGGTACTTGGGGCCATTGGTCCAAATGCAGATCTGGCCCCCTGCCCCAGTCATTCCCAGTGGTGGGTGAGGGGCCTGGAATTTCTATTTGGAACAGGGGCTGCTAGGACATTGCTGGGGGGAGCACCGAGCAAGGAGACTTTAGTCAGACCCGATGTGGCACACCCTGTAGGCATGCGGGGTTCCGGGGTTCCGGGGACCTGCGTTCACCAGCAGCTGCAGGGGACGTTTCTCGGCCTCAGGCTTCCTCTGGGGCGGGGGAGCTAGTTCAGCCTCAAAGCAGGGGACCTGGAAATATGGGGGTCTCCTGTCCACAGAGCAACCTCCACTGATGGGGCATGAAATGTGTAGATACGTAACCTAGCTTCCAAATCTTCCACGGGGAGCAGTTCTGAGACTCTTCTGCGTGGTTGCCTCCATGGAAGCCAGCTCGTCACCTCACCCTTTGTTGGTTTTCTTCCTTCCTTGTCTTCCACTCCCCCTCCCTCGCTGTACTTCCTTGGACCACCTTTCACTCGAACGCCTGGCACACGATCTTGTCACATGGCGCTAATTCTGGCTGTTCAACTGGCATTCGTGTGGCCCTGGGCAAGTTGCTTAATTAACCTCCCTAGCTCCTGCTTCCTCACCGGTCCAAAAGGGATACCACAGAACCTGTCTGAGAAGGTCGGCACAGGTTAAAATACTCATGGAGAGCCTGGTCCAGAGCGGAACCCAAGAAGTGCCACATGCCTTTCCCATGACAACAGCCTCCTACAAACTGAACCAGCCAATTCACTTCCCGGAACCCAGAAATAAGCTCTTTCATGTCTTTCAGCAGCAGAAATGCAGCTGTGAACCATTGGGGGAGGGCAGAGCACTGAGCACGTATCCAATGCAGAGGACAGGCAGGTGGTGGGTGACCGGCCCTGAGTCTCAGCTCAGCAGGCAGTTTCATCTCAGTTCCTTCATCTGTAAAATGGGCATCATAATTCCCGTTTCCAGGCAGTGACGATATGAGATTTGGAAGTAATGAAGACGGGGCTTCTGGACAGGCTCAGTCTGGAACCTGGAAGCCTTTTATGTGTGATGGCTGGCCGTGTGCTAGGCCCAAAGGGAGAAGCAAAGGGCTCTTGGACCGAGAGGTGAGGGCAGAAGCAGAGAAAGAGGCGTGGAACAACAGGTGAGGAGTGGGGGCTGGCACGGAGCCCTCCGTGCCTTTCTCCCCTTCTCCATTTCCTTACTGCTGCCCAACATCCTTGCAGCCGGGAGTCCCTCCCCACTCTTGCTGACCATCCCCCCCCCCCCCCCCCGCCCCCCAGGCCAGCCTTCCTTGGCAGGATCCCAGATTCACAAAAAGCCCTGTCCCTCCACGATGGGCTCTCAGCAGCTGGCTGGGAGGGGACGGGTCTCAAGGGGTTTCCATTCACACTGGGGGTAGGGATGAGTGACTCATTGCAGCTGGGACTCCAAGGACACTCACTACTTCTGCCTTTGAAATGAGGTGGACTTTCTGATGGTGGAATTTCAGGCAGTGGGTAGAAACCTCCCTAGTCATCTCTAGTGCATATACATCAAGGACACTCCAAAGATGGGGGTCATATGAATCCCAGAAGAAGTCACAAAAAGGAGGAGAGTCAGGAAATGAAAGAGATAAACACTCATTGTCTCCAAGGTAGACCAAAGAACCCCCGTTAGGCACCTGCTGTGTACAAGAGGAGGATGGCGATTGTATCCCACAAGGAGCGGGTGGCCCTTTAAGGAAGCTCGTGCATACAGGAGCCCGAAATTACCAAGCCTGAAATAAGTCTTACGTAAATGCCAATTTCTTATGGGGCTTTTTTGCATGTCTCTTTTTTAAAATGTGTGATATATAGTGGGTTCGCTTTTGCAGAACACAGCCTCTACTTAAACTCTACCTTAATTAAAGCTCGTTATGGATTAAAGATGTGGCGCAATTATACCTTAGATGTGAATACATTTGGCAAGGGGCGGGGAGCTGGACAAGGAACAATTGCTCATTACGCTTCATTCTGGTACCACTGCTCCAGGCTGGGGGCGGTGGGCTGGGCCCCAGAGGGGAGCGCTGGGGGCTGAGGAGGATGTTGGTCTGAGCTGAACAGAAGTCCACACCCCCTTCTCTTGCCACCAGCTGCCCCCTCACCTGGCTGTCTCAGGACCTGGCAAGGGGACGTCAGATATGGGAAGCGCTAGAATTCTGCCGGTCAGAACCATTCTCTGCCCAGAGAGAGACCCCAAGGGCCAGAGGTGACGGGGCTGTGCCAGGGCATGAAGCTGGAGAAGGGATAGCGGGAGGGGGTTGCCGGGAAGTGGGCTGGTGAGTACGGAGTGTGTGCAGGGGCCATTCCAGGCCATGTCTTCCCCAGCATCCCTGCTGGGTAGGTCCTCTGCTGTCCTCCGGGTGCCCTCCCCATCCCAGTCCCCACTGAGGACCTACCAGGAGCACGAGGATGATGGGGCCTTGGTAGATATAGTCCACCAGGTCACCAGGCTCCTTGCCAAACCAGCACCTGCAAAGACGGGGTGGCTGTGAGTGGCCTGCTGAGCGGTAGTCTGGGCACCACAGTAGACCTGGGCCCAGGGTTCTCCGGCTTGACCCTTCCTGAGACCCAGTCTCTAGGGCTGTGCCTTCCCCAAAACCGTGGGACCTTCTTGGCTCACCCCCGGGCTGCCTTTTACCTTCCATGGAGGGCCTGGTCTCCCCAGCTGGAGACCTGGGTCTCCTCCTCCTCCTCCCTCCCCTCCTCATTCCAGACTGCTGGGCCCAGGGCGGGCCATGCAGGAGGCTCGTGAGTGATGGGACAGCCAGTCCCCGCCTCGCTGGCCCAGGGCCCAACCACCCTGTACCACCTGTTTCTGCATCGCCTGGAACCTGCCGCCCCACGTGCCAGGTACTCGGCTGCACAAAGCAACAGATGTAGAGGCGGGAGCGGTCTCTGGGCCTGAACTCTGGCCTTTCTCTGAGCTGAGCCTCATTCACCCAGTGAGAGGAGCCCACTGCTCCCAGGGGCTTGGTTATTCTCTGGGGATGCCGGCGGGTGGAGAAGCTCGAGTCCAGGGGAAGGGTGGGCCCGGGACACAGTCTGGCTCTGTCAACAACTCCTGCTGCACCTCAGGAAGGTCCACGTGGACTTTGGGCAATTCTGGCTGTGTCCTCGGAAACCTTAGAGGTCACCCGGTGCACACGGCCTTAGACAGGGATCTGCCCCTGGTACCTGCCAGCACTGAGGTTTCTTTTTTTTTTTAATTTTTTTTTTTTTCAACGTTTATTTATTTTTGGGACAGAGAGAAACAGAGCATGAACAGGGGAGGGGCAGAGAGAGAGGGAGACACAGAATCGGAAACAGGCTCCAGGCTCTGAGCCATCAGCCCAGAGCCTGACGCGGGGCTCTAACTCACGGACCGCGAGATCGTGACCTGGCTGAAGTCGGACGCTTAACCGACTGCGCCACCCAGGCGCCCCCAGCACTGAGGTTTCTGATCTTTGCTTCAACACCCCCTTGGACGGGAATCTCACTACTTTACAAGGCGGCCTTCTTACTCTTGGGTAGTTTTTATCATCAGGAGCTCTTTCCGATGTTGAGCTCTTGGAGCCCACCCAACTCTGCCCCTTGCTCCCAAATCCCATGCTTTCTCTCGCCTCGGAGACCCCTTGGAGATTTTTATCCAGAGACTGACATTCCCCTGTCCCCTCTATTTTCAGCTGGAGGTACCCAACTTCCCAGCCACTTCTTGGCTGACATGTGGCCAGAACTGCCATCATCTGGGTGTGGCTTCTATATCAGCAACTCTGGTGCAGGGAGGGTCCCAAGATAGGACAATGTACCCTCGGCAGAGACTGGGAGGCCTGAATAAAACAAGCATCCACTGCCCTGGTCCAGGGGTTTGTGAAAAAGGCTCAGTGACACAGCCTTGGATGTGCTCTAGGCTGAAAGCCTCCTGTATATACCCTTGGCCAGACCTGCCACTCCGAGGGGGAGGCCTTACCAAAGGCCAAAGGCCTTACCAAAGGGGGTCAAGCGTTAGGACACTTAAAGGAGCCATGGCTCCTAACTCAGATCAACAAAGTTGACTTGACATCTACCACTTGAAATCCTGGGTGCCAGGGATTTTTTTTTTTCTTCAATTTTTAAGACAATGGGAAAATAAATCTGTCCTGGAAGGACTTCATTTCCTGCCCCATGGCTTGGCTGAAGCCCTTGGCTGACCTTTTCTGACACCCTGCGGACCCCTGTGACAGGTCAGTCCTACTTACTGTTCATTTTCATAGTAGAGTTTGCCAACGGCCCAGGCGATGATGATGGGGCAGGGGATGCCTGAAAGAAGGACACACACAGGCTACAGCGAACAGACAGACGGACAAGGACCCTCCTGTAGAACACAGGGTGAGGGGACCACAAGGGGCCTGGAACCAATCGCCAAGCGCATGGCCATCCATGGTCCCAGGAGGGGCCTGCCCTAGACCCTGACCCCACCCTTCCCCCTCTCAGCATCCCCCTGCTAAACAGGTCAGACAGATGAGGGGATGGCACGGTTTTCTGAGATTGTTGGATAGAGAAGTGATGCTGGCTGGGTTCTCTTTCCCGGCGAGAGACAAAGGTCCTTGGATTGGCCTTTCCAGGCAGAGAGAGGAGGGCTACTTGTAAAATGTTCTTTTGGAGGGACAATTTGCTCCTTCCTCACCAGCAATGGAAGGGAGTGTGCATCCTCAGACTGTCCTGGGGACAGCAGGCAGGGCTGTGGACCTGTCCTTGGACCCAAGATGAAGGGAGGTGACCTTGTCAGCAGTGCCCCCTCCCCACCAGGCCCTGCGGCCTCCCCGGGAACCTCACACCATCCGATGAAGAGGAAGAGCCACTTGCGCAGGCGCTCGGTGGAGTAGGTCATGACAATGGCCGTGTGCAGGTAGCAGCCCTCCACGAACATCCAGAAGAAGTTGGTCACCACGAAGTAGTTGAAGATGGTGGTGATGCAGCGGCACCAGACCTGAACGGGGCAGGCGGTGGTCAGGGGCCGCCTGGGGCCGGGGCCCAAGTGCGCCACGGGCGCCCATCTGAGTTGTCTAGTGGACATGGTGTTAAATACCCTTGAATCTCGCTCTGGGAAGTTTCAGCCGCCGCCATTTCTCTTTCATGGTTTTGGAACCAGTTAAGGCGCCGGTCTGCCCTGGTTCCTTCTTTGGCGTCTCCCCAGCACTTTCTAATCTCCCTTTTTAACAGAGAAAGAGGGACCCTGGCTCTGAGCTTTCTGCAGGCAGGGGCTGGAACTGAACAACACTGTGGTGTTTTCGTGGTCATTTTTCTGAGAGTCACCTTCAATCCCCAGCAAGTCAGACTGGTGTCCACTCAATATGAAATTGCATGTAGGAAAAAAGGAGGGGGATCAATGAAAAGAAAGTTGTTATGTAAATAACAGAACGGGGTTCATGAAGGGGAGCTGTAGCTATGGAGAGGTTCTGTAGAATCTCCCGTTTGGGAAGATTCTGGGCTTAGTATGATCACTGCTGGCTACGGAGGGAGACTCACCAACGCCGGGCGAGTCGACACATCCCTCTGAGCCTCAGTGAGACATAGAGAAAGTAAGAATGCCATCTTACAGGGCGGTTGAAGAAGATGAGAGTGGCTAAGGCAGGCACCAAGAAATGAAGGTTACGTTGCCATCTGCCTTCCCGGCAGAGGGAAGGGGATTGGTCCTTGTCCCTTTGAGCAGGGCTACTTTCCTGATACCCTGCAGACTGAAGGTGGGCATGCAGACAGACAGAAAGCCTGTCCGGGGCCACAGCAAGCCACGGCCAGGCCTCAGGCCTCCAGGCCAGACCTCTACTCAGCAGACCCTCCCTGGCCATCTTTCCCCAGGCTTCGTCCCCAGGCATACTCAGAGCCGAGGCTGAGATAAGGGAATGGTGGTCAGAAGAGCCCAAGTTCTCTGCCCCCACCTCCCCGTGGACGGCGCATCCCCTCTCTGGCTGGCTCAGACGGCTGTCAGATGGTCCTGTGCTGCTCTGGTCTCTGCCTCTGCAGCTTTCCCCCATGGTCCCAGCCCTGATCTTGGGCCCCATGTGGTTGTCTGTCTCCTTTCTCAAAAAGTCCTGCTGAGGGGGGAAGCTAAAGATCCCCTCCTCCCAGCCTTGCTTTGTCTCCAAGTTAAGCGACAGTTTATAAGCTCAAACTAACATCGGGCTGCAGCATACCCAAAATGGGGTTTAACTCAGTTAGCACTGAGGCAGGGCTTAATGTGGGGCCAAGTTAAGGGTCAAGCCAGGCCGCATGTCGGCGCAGGCCCGCTGTCCAAAGAAAATGTATTGAGAAGTCTCTGATGGTGTGCCACAGAACTCTGTGCTTGGCCTCATTAGTCTGAGTGGCCTGGACATACGTAGTACAGTGGCAGTTGACGCAAATCCAGGGGCACATAGCAAACACATGGGGTGGCCCGGTCAAGATCCTGCTGGCTCAGATGTAGAGGCATCAGTAAAGACTCACATAACCTGGGGTGCCTGGGTGGCTCAGTCGGTTAAGCGTCCGACTTCGGCTCAGGTCATGATCTCACGGTCCGTGAGTTCGAGCCCCGCGTCGGGCTCTGGGCTGACAGCTCAGAGCCTTGGAGCCTGCTTCGGATTCTGTGTCTCCCTCTCTCTCTGACCCTCCCCCGTTCATGCTCTGTCTCTCTCTGTCTCAAAAATAAATAAACATTAAAAAAAAAAAAAGACTCATATAACCTCCCTGAGCCTCAGTTTCCATGTCTGTGTCATGGGGAAAATAATCCCTACAGGCGTCTCATTGGAATTAAGCGACATAAAGCTCAACAGAGCCAACTTCCAGCCTCTTCTTCTCTAAAGGGTCTTTGGGAGGCCCTGAATTCAGAAGATGGGGCGTGGGACAGGATCAACCAGTCTTGCGTGAGTTTAGTGCTGCTTCCAAGACCCGGGCCTGGCAGTGCCTCCCTGCCCCCACCCCTACCCAGCCCTGACTCTGGCCCCAGCTCTGGAGGGATAATGACTGGGGCAGAGGTGAGCTCAGGCCAGGCCTACACCTGAGGACTGGGCCTGAGAGGGTGCCGCCAGAGCCCGGACCCCGCCCCCCCCGCCCAGCCCCAAGCCTCAGCCCAGTGACCTCGTTGCTCTCATGCACTTCGTGGTCGATGAGCTGCAGCAGGAACCACATGATATTTCGCAGGATAAAGGTGGTGATGAGATTCCAGTGAATCACGTTCCGCAGACAGCGGATACTCCTGTGGGAGGCCCAGGTCAGGGGTCAGCCGGGGACGGGGAGTCGGTGGAGATGGGCTCTGCCCGGGGTCAGGGACCAGCGGGAATGGCGCCTCCCAAGGCCAGGTAGAGACTCCACCGGGGGTGAAGGCAGGTCTGCACCAGGAGCCACATTCCCGCCTGTGGCGGCCATGGCTGGGTCGCTCAGTTCCCCTTTTGCATCCTGCAGGCCTGCCACAGGTTGGTGGCCTGGCACCTCCCCCGCACTCCTGTCCACTGGCTTCAGGGCCCTCAGAGTGGAGGCGAGAATGTCTGGGAGGGGTGAAGGGGGTGCTGTGGGGGGAGGGGCGGGGAGAAGCGGCCGTGGCTAGGGATGGACTCACCGCAGAGCCAGGAAAAGCAGGAAAGCGGCCACCAGGGCTGCCACAGAGACGCAGTGGCCCAGGTAGTTGACAACGAGGGCGACGTGGTAGTGTATGTCGTACTTCCTTTGCTGGACAGACAGACACGTACACAGGCAGACGGAGGCACGGGGCGCATGAAGGTTTGGCTGGGCACTCTAGCTATGGCCACCCTGCGTGTCCTGACCTTGGAGGCAGAAGTGGCTTCAAGTGTCATCATCACACCTGGCTCCCAGGGCTCACGCCTGTTGGCCATGAGGCTTTTGGTATAAACGGCTGTAACCAGGCCTCCTGACATGCAATCTGGGGGCAGGCTTGGACACAAGGCATTCTGAGATATGCCCGAGGTGTGGCTCCCTAGATTTTACGGTCTCTTTAACTCTGGACTCGGAGTTGCCACACCTGTGTTTCACCTCAGCTCAGACCCTTGCTGGCTGAGTGACTGTGAGTTGATTTCTATCTCTGGGCCTCGGTTTTGACACATCTGTACAGTGGGCCAAAATGCCCTCCTGCCCCAGAAGCAGCAAGCCCTGGGAAGTCTGGGGGAAGCCTTGGGATCAGTCTGTCCCGGATGTAGCAGGGAGGGGGTGCAACGTCTGTAGAGAAGTTAAGAACAATATCAAAACCAAATAGAAGCCAGTCTCCTTGTACTGATCCCCATGTGCCGGCAATTGTAAACAGAAACAGTGATAAAATACTCCTTCCTGCCAGGGCAGGCTGTCCCCCACCCCGTGCCCACTGTGGTCTGCTGCTGCTCAGAGGGGCCGTGAGGTGGGGAGGGGAGGACAGAGGTCTGGCAGGAACCTCCTTCTTTCCTCTATGACCTGTCCCACTAGCCATTCCTGTGGCCCCACTGCAGACCCCCTTTGGCTCGCATTTTGTAGAATCACTTTCTCAGGGTAGATAAATGTTTTTCCTCGGAACTTGGAACTTCTTTGGGGGGGCAAGTTCCAGCCTCACTGGGGGCTGTAATGGGTGAAGGAAGAGGGAGATGAAGGGGGCATGTATCATTTTGGGTCAGGAGGGCGGCGTAGCTTCAAAGGAGAGGAGGCTGGCACCGGAAGCGGCAGGGGGTCTGGTTCCTGAGCAAGGGGGCTGGTGAGGTCTGAGCAGGACCAGCTTCTCATGGGGCTCACCCTTCTGGGGGCTGTGCTTATCTCCCTGCGGAGTCACAGAATCAGAATGCCAGATGGGTTGGGGCGCCTGGGAGAATCAGTTGGGTAAGCATCCGACTTCGGCTCAGGTCACGATCTCGCGGTTCGTGAGTTCGAGCCCCGCATGGGCTGTGCACTGACAGCTCAGAGTCTGGAGCCTGCTTAGGATTCTGTGTCTCCCTCTCTCTCTGCCCCTCCCCTGTTCTCTCTCTCTCAAAAATAAATAAACATTAAAAAAAATTTTTTTTTTTAAAGAATGACAGATGGGGAGACTGAAGCCCAGGGGAGGAAGGAAGTCACACAGCCTATTAGATGTTGGGACACTGATCACACCGTCATTCCTTTCTTATGTCACGTGCCATCTTGGTTGTGTCTTCTGCTAGCCGGAGCTCTCCCAAAGGTGGGGGTCCCTGTCCCCCTTCTCTACTATAGTGTCACTGAGCAGGGGACAGGACATGGGGGCAGGAGAAGCAAGTGCAAAAAGGTGTGGTTGGATTGCACAAGGACCGATTCTGTCACCCTTGGGATCCTCTATCCTCAACCTGAGTCCTGATGCTTATACGAGGACCGGGGTTGGGGCTGGTGGGAGCCACTCACCTTGTCATCCAAAATGGGCTCGCACTGTGAGTAGTTGATCCGTGAAGCCCACGTCCCATTCTCCAAGCACTCTCTGTAGGCGTTCCCTACAAAAGATGCCAACCACCAAGGGGCACGTCCCTCTTCTCCTCAAGAACACTCCCTGGCTCCCTGGGGCCCACAGGATGAGGGCCATACTTCTCAGCCTCTCTAAGCCAGGAAACACAACGCCCGTCTAAAAGTTCACGCGAAAGTCATTTATGTGAAGGTTGTGCAAAAGGCTGCCCACACGTGGCAGCTAAAAGGCATGATAAAACCCGTTTCTGACACAATCTGTGACTAGCATTGTGTATACTTTCTTCAATTGTATTCGAAACGGAACCTGACTGTGAGCCCTGGGTTGTGGCTGAAGATTCGCTGCTTTCAGCACACCACATAATTTCCATTCTTCTCTCGTTTTATACTTATGAGATCTGTCCACCAGTATCAGCACTTCTGTTTTCGTAACTCTGGGGCGCCTGGGTGGCTCAGTCTGGCACGTGTCTGACTCTTGATTTTGGCTCAGGATTATGGTCTCATGGTTCGTGAGATCAAGCCCCACATTGGGTTCTGCGCTGACACTGTGGAGCCTGCTTGGAAGTCTCTCTCTCTCTCTCTCTCTCTCTCTCTCTCTCTCTCTCTCCCCCTTCCCCCGCTGTGCTCTCTTCTCTCTCTAAAATGAATGAGTGAATGAATGAATGAATAACAGCTACCATTCACATAGGCGTTTACCACAGACCAGAACCTCTTTTAACCGCTTTGGGTACGCTTGTCCATTCAGTCCTCCCAGCAGCCCCATGAGTAATATAAACCCATTTTACAGAGGAGGAAACTGAGGCACAAAGAGATTAACCTGCTTGTCAAGGATATAAAAATGAGAAGAGGTAGAGCCAGGCTTCAAATGCAGAAGGTCTAGCTTCGGGTTGCCTGTTCTTAACCCCTAGGCTGCTGAGCAGGGGTACACGGGAATGAGGCACGTTTGGGGAAACAGGACTGTGTTGCCAGACTTGAGCTGCCACTGCCTGGGAGAGCACCCCCCATGTGAGATCTCCCAGTGTCTGACAACCGGCCTCCCTGTTAAAACTGGAACGTGATATGTGAAAAGACATTTCAGAGCACTGATGTCTGAGATATACGAGTGCAGGTTTCATCAGCGGGGAATGTAGGAAGGCCAGAGAATGCTTAGACTTACTTTCCTTGAAATCCTAGCTTGACCGTCAGTCCTAGCTCTTAAGCCACCTCCTCCAGGGAGCCCACCCTCAACTACCAGCCAGAAGGAACCCTCCCACCTGAGAACTCCAAAGCCCTTTGCCAGCCTCTGCTTTGCATCATTAGAGTGTATCTGACCTCCCCCACTTCGTTAGGAATCCTGAACGATCCATTGTTTGGGAGTGACGTGTACTAGGGTTTTCTGCTCTCTGGCTAATTGGCAGTTGTTTGTAGATTTTTCTTTTGGGTTGATGTTAGATATATGAGATAAAGCTAATTAAAATAAATAGGTCACAGAGCACAGAGTCACAGAGTTGGAGGGGGAAACTTGGGTTGTTTTTGGAAGCAGTGAGTTCTAAAATAATTAAGGTACTTAAAAAAAACCCACTTCTGTTGAGCTGACAGTTAAAAGCAATGGAATTATTGAGGGAGCACTTGCTAAGGAGCAGAAACAATGGGGGAGATTCTACTAGCTTAATTGTTTTTTAATTTGGTGCTCAGAGCTCCCGGAGTTTTCAAATTCAGGGTCGTTACTGGCCTGTTCCTGCCTCCCGGGCCTGTCAGCTAGAGGCTGCCTTGGGCAGGGCTCTGGCCCTGGTGGGAGTCAAGGCGGTTCTGACCCCAACGTGAGGACACCAGCTCCTCGCCCCTCACCTGGGCACCCACATCCACTCTTGACACCCTTGGGTTTTCTCATTCCTCAGGGTTGTTTTGCTACAGAATCGTTGTGTGTTAAGAGAATTTGATGCACAGGGTTAGTGATGTTACTGAACTAAAGGACAGAGCGTGGAGTGAGTCAAAAGGACCCGCGTAGAGGTATCCCGGGAGGACAGATCCTTTTGTAAGATGAACAAGCCCTTTAGAGTCCCTCTCAACAGGCCTGGTTTAAAGCGCAGAACATTTATCTTCCGGGGATGTGTTCATAGATGTTATCCAGCTTTCCTGAAGTTCAGTGCTAAGCCCCTTCTTCCAGGAAGGCCTCTTTGATTGCTCCCATCTCACAGATTTCTCTCCCCTAAGCACCCCCCCCCCGCCCCCGCCCCCCACCTCACCCCAGAGTCCTCATAGCCTGAGCCTCACACTTCATCCCCGGCTCATTACCTGGCCTGAGTTGTTCAGGTTCTGAGTCTGGTCTTGCTGATCAGTGTGGGGCTAACCAAAGACGGGAACTCAAGAATACTTTCCCAAGTATGATAGCTCTTGATGGCACTGACTACAGGGTGGGCTTGAGGGTGGGAGGGAGTCAGGATAGAGATGCTGCAAATCTGAGACCATTCTGGTCCCTCACGTCAATGCTCCCCCGGGGTACCAGGTTTTATGAATTCTGTCTCCTGGTTTTCTTTCTCTGGAACCCACCCCCCTTCCCATCTCCTCCTGAAGGCTTCCCCAACACCCTAGGCATTTAAGGAGTCACTTCTTCTTTTCCCTCTAAAAGCCTTCTCTAGGTCTTGCCATCTCTCGAAACATAGGCCTTCACATTCTACTGTGCTTGAACCACAGCAGTGTATCTATTTTATGTCAAAATCCCGTACTCACCCCTCCACCCCGCCTCACACACACCCCCTGCATTGGTGGGTCCCGTTTCACAAAGCAAAATTTATCTTGACCACAGCTATAATACTTCTCTTCCTATTCTGTTCTACTGAGTTCTATTTATTTTATGTACAAATGCTGGTCATGACTCACTAAATTGACTTCATAATCCACTATTGTGCTATAACCCATAGTTTGAAAACCAAAAAGCTATTTTAGACGATTTGCCATAATTCACTACGGATTTCATCTTTTTGGACCTGATTCTTTTTTTTTTTTTTTTCCCTTTGCTGCTGAAGTCAAGCTCCCTGGGGTAGGTAGGCAGAGACCATATGGGAGTCTCTGGACCCCCCCCCTTAGGAATCAGCCATCAAATACACCTTTTCAGCATCAAACAAACTCAGATGTGCCAAAACCTTGGAAAGCAGGGTCTGAGATGTGGGATGTGCTGGTGGAAAGGGGCTGCCCTCTTGGGGCCCAGTTGTGCCTGGAGATGAGGTTCTGGCTACAGACACCAGGTACCAGAGGACTGGAAGACGAATGTGCCCAGTTCTCCAGGGGAGCCGGCTAATGAGGACGCTGTGCCCTCAAGCACAGCTTTGGACAGGAGAGACTAAAACAGGAGTCCCCTGCCCCCTACACCTGGGAATTATGGGAGGATGAGCACGGAAAGTCTGAGGGCAGGTGGCCAGACAAGAATCGCAGGGATGGATGCAGCGAGGTGGGTGCCTGTTACCACAGCAACACAAGCGCCCCTGCCGAAGATCAATGCTGATGGTGTGCGGCATGGCCTGCCAGGGGCATTAGGGTCTGGGTGATGCAAGCAAGATGCTCTCTTCCAGGGCTCTGTGGCCTGGGAATCCTGGTCCCTATTGCCAGCAGCGTGCCAGATCTCTTCCCGCAAAGTGGCCCTGGTCTGCCGAAAGCTCCCATTATAACAGACTTTCCCTCTTTCAGATGCCGACCCCTTTTGGATAAGAGTTCCTCGTTCGGACGGTCACCTGCGTGGTTCAGAAGCCAGGCTGGGAGAAGATGAGGGCTTATATGCTAGCTGTGGTTTTGTCTCTGGCTGGTTGGCTAAGTGACCTTAGCTAAGTCCCTTCCCTCTTGGCCTCAGTTTCTCCTCTCAGTAGAAGTAATGTACATCATCTAGAGGATGTTATTTATTGGCATGTCAGGTAGGTCAGGTATCTGTTGTGTGGGACTTTTCAATCCACTAAATGCCAGTGGAGCCATTATGGCAACCCCAAACACCCCTATGTCACTTTCAAGTGCTCTGTAGACTGGCATTTCTATCTCTGATAGTCTAGCTGACAAGGCATGGGGGACAGGGACTACAGGGACCGTTTTGGGTGGGAGTTATGGGGGAGTGGGTGCCAGAGACAGGCTGGGCATGGGGAGTGAATGGGACTGGTGGAAGGGCCGCAACATGGTCATTGGATATCCGGAAAGAAAATGACAGGAAGTTAGGGCAAGAAGGTGCTGGCAGGGAGGTGGGAAGGGCCAGAAGCAGTATTTACTGAAGGAATGGGGTCACTGTGCATGGCAGGACCTTTCAGCACTGCGGACAGCAGAATGACACCACTCTCCGCTCCCCACCAAGGCCTGTGTGAGGCACTGGAAAGCTCCTGGGACACAGCCCTCCCACCCTGCATTCACCCTGCGTCCCTGGACCCAGCCCAAGAAGATCACACTAATTCAGGCCCTGTCTCAAGGCCCGGCTTCAGCCCCAGCTCCTCTAGGTGCTTCCAAGGCTGCTCCGGCCCCTCGAGGGTTCCACTACTCACTTCTCCCAGCCCACTCTGGGTCAGGATTGCTCTTTCCCAGCTAGTGGGGCAAGGCCAAGGTTGCCCTCCCCTCCGGCCCTCTCTTAAGAGCTACACAGAATCGAGTGCAAGGGATGGACCAAGATGGTGCTGTTGTCTATGTGACTCTGGATGAAGACAAGAGACTCACTTGGAGTGGGCCGAGAAGACCGCTGGCCACCTCGGGGGCCCAGGCTCTGGAAGCTGCACTTTGTAAATGCAAGACAGTCACACATGCAGCAGGCACCTCGGGTCTCATACACATGCCACAGGTGGGCCGAGCACGACTGCCAGAGCTGCGGACACCGTCAGGACAACCCCACGAGGGGTAGGAATGGCAGTCCAAAATCGCAAAGCTGCTGTCAGGCATCCTCCAGATTCTAGGCAAGAAAGCCTCGACCATTCCCAGGAAAGCACGCTGGAAACGGAGTCAGCAGGCACCCCGTCTTGGGAATTCAAGAGGGGGAGCCAGTTTCTCCCTCATTTGGTCTGGAGGGGCCCGAAGAGGGACAATGACACGTTGGGGGTCGCCGAGCAACTGTGTTCCAGAAGATGCGGCAACTTGTGCCTCTACGGCGGTGTCTTAGCTACTTCATGTCCAGATCCCCAGTGCGGGAGATGCCTGCAGGACATGCCCGACGTCCCATCCTCAGTCCCCTTACTGACCTTCCCTGGGAGTTGGGCTACTCCAGACGTGGCCATATCCTTCCCGTCTGGTTTGGGGCCTTGCTGGGAAACCGTGGCCCTTCACCTTGCTCACCTTTCTTATCTCTTAATCTCTACTGCCTGAACAAGGCAGTGATGCTGTGGGGCACGACGAACAGTTTTCTTGCCTCCAGTTAAGACACCCTTTTGGGAAGCGAGGCAAGGTCATGGCACCAGCGGTGAGTTCCCCTGAGCTTCCCAAACACAGGGCTTCTCCCTGAGTTAACACTCTTGCATCGCTGAAATGCTGCTGCGGCTGACCAGGGCCGGCCTGCTCTGGGGCCTGGCTTCAGCGTGTCCTGTGTTGGTCTGATCGCAGCCCGCTGGTGGCGGGGGCTGCAGTGGTGACGCTCCTCTAAGCTCAACCAGCATGACCTGGGTTGCGACACTGGGAATCTGCCATCGTCCACACGGTCATCAGGTTGGGAAGGGCCTCCCCAGGGCCATCTGCTCAGGATATGTGGGACGAGAGACAGGGAACTGCTATTCCATTTCTTCAGTGTCGTGTGGACACTGCACCTGGGGCCCCAGCTGTCCGTCTGGACCTCCAAAAAACCCTCAGCTCCTTATTTCCAAAGGCCTTTTCACTAATGATGTCTTTCCCTCCTTGAGTACGCATGGCACGGTTAAGTGTCTAAACTTAGAGCAGACGGGGTGGCGGGGGGGGGTGGAAACTGAGTCAGGGAGGCACAGAGCAGTTTAATGGAGACCCATGAAACAGGGAAGAGGTATGACTGGAAGGCAGCTCACAGTGTGAGGTCACTGCCCTCCCCAGGGTGGGTGCAAGTGGGAGGAGGTGCCTACCCCCTGCTCTCGCCTCTACTGTGCAAGGCTTCCTTCTTGTAGACTTCCCTAGCAACACTCAATGGGCTTGTCGCCATGACGCCAGTCTGTGGCCTGCAGGGGGAAATAGGGAAGAGAAGGCGAGCAGGGGACCCTTGAGGCAGAGGCTGCTGTGTGGCACAGAGGAACATCAGGGTTTGGGGACCATGAGAGCTTGTCAAGCTCACCCCCCGCCTAATACAGAGACACGAAGCCTCAAAGAGGATAAAGTATAGCCCAAAGGGGAGACAAGCAGGCCATGGTCTGGCCGGAATCAGAACAGGCCTTCAGGGGCGCCTGGGGGGACTCATTTGGTTAAGCGTCCGACTTCAGCTCAGGTCACAATCTCGCGGTTTGTGAGTTCGGGCCCTGCGCCGGGCTCTGTGCTGACAGTTCAGAGCCTGGAGCCTGCTTCAGATTCTGTGTCTCCCTCTCTCTCTGCCCCTCCCCTGCTCACCCTCTGTCTCTCTCAAAAATAAATAAACATTAAAAAATTTTTTTTGATAAAAAAATAAAAAAGAACAGGATTTCAACTTGAGTTTCTGTGAGGTAATGTGGAGTCAAGACATCTTTGTCTGGCAGAATCCTATGTCCTCCCTTTACCAACAATGGCATTTCTCTGGAGGGCCAAGGACCTGCCTCTCTCCAGAGGCCTTTGGGGATCAGGCCTCCGAGTGTAGGTGGACTGCTCCCTCCCACAACACCATCCAGGGGCCACAGACTTGTGGTGGCTCTCGGAGATGACTGAGGCCACATCCCCCAGAACGAGGACAACCATCCTTGGCATGAACAGGACCCTCAAGGACATGATCCCAAGGATACAAGTGCCCCTTGGTCTGGGCCCCATACGCCCCCTCTACTCCTCCTGCTGACAACACTCCAGCTGTCCTCAGGAACCCCAAACAGCATGATCTCCCCACTTTTGACAGGGCCTCACAAGGTCAGCATGTTTTCTGTCCCTGTCACACAGATGACGACACTGAGACTTGGATGAGGGGGATCTCCCTGTCACTCAGTGAATCAGGGCATAGCCAGGATTTAGATCTGCCCTCCTGAATCTGGGCCTGGGTTCCTCCTGGTCTCCTTCACCCCAGCCTCCACCCCTGCAGGTGCTAGGAAAGGAACTTCCCACCAGACTCTGGAGCCTGATTTCGGGTGGGTGGACTGCACTTGGGGCCTTTGGGAGGATGGTCCCTGGGAGTCAGTGGGGGTGGGGCTTTGCTGTGGGGTTCCAGACTCAGCAGGTGGTTGCTTAGCGCGTAGAGGGGGGTTCTCAAAGTTCTCAACCAGCCTGGATTTAGATTTCAAAGGTACATCCTGAAAATCAAGCAGTGTCCCACCAGAATGTTCTGTTCCTGCACCATGGGGCTATGAACAAGCATCTGGGAGCACTACCACTAGCAGAATCGAGGCCCACACCCTGGTTTGGCATTCAAAGCCTCCATGACCCTGTTCCCTTCACCCACGTCTCCTCTCCATCTATTCCCACTCTCCCTTCCAGCTGGCACAACACTGGCCCGATTTTTCAAGGCCCCATCCAACAACATTTCCTCTGTGAAGTCTTCCCAGCTTGCTTTCCCTTCCTTTTGGAATCGACCTCCTCCCATGTGCTCCTACAATCTTGACTTCACTTAAGAGTAAATATCAAAAAGTTCTCTTCAAGAGTCTCTCTGGGGAATCCCTGGAAGGCAGGCTCAGGTCTTATGCACGTTTGAAAACCTTGTTTACAGTGAGAAGAGGCCAATACTCCCACGAAGCCAATGAGAGGTGAGCCTGGGCAGGAAAAGGGCCCGTAAGCAGCTGGAGAGGTCCTGGGGAGGGAGGGAGAGGAGATCGGGAGTGGCTGTGCCTTTGGTCCTCTCTGAGATGAAGGGTCCTCAGGCAGGGAACACCTGAGATTCCCCCAGCACACTTCTTGGCCACCCGGGCCCCATGCATGCAGAGGTGGAAAAATGCCAGAGCAGATGCCAAGAGCTCTCACAGCCAGCGGATGCCGTTCAGGGCCCTGGCTTTCTGCGAGACCCTGGGCAAGTGTCTTTTGCTCTCTGGGCCAGTCGTAGCAGGGGAGGAGAGGCCTGGATGGGAACAGGCTCCTGGCCTCAGGGGTCAGGGTGTGAACAGATCTCCCTGGGGACTAAGAATGCAGACCTGAGTTTCTGGATTCTACTTCCTCAACCCAGAGGGGAGACTGTTTAGAGCCCTCCCTGAGGCTCATACCCTTGCCTCATGGGCCAATAGGTGCGACATCTCCACCATCAAGAAGCACTCCCACCTCCTCAAGGAAGCTTTCCAGGAATGCTCCAGTACCCACCGCTCGAGCCCCCCTTTCCAATCCCTGACTGCTGGCTTGTGTGAGTCTGGCCTTGAGGCAGCCTGGGGTTCTCTGAGGGCCGGGCTCAGCACTGATCACCGCATGCCCTCAGGGCTGAAGAGGCGATTTCTACAGAAGCAGGCGGTCCCAACAGTTTATGTGTTTCCAACGCAAGCAGTGTTTCAGCATGTCTCTAGAGTGGGGTTCTGCCCAGTCCTCTCCGTGGGGTTAGGTTAGGTGGCGTGTCTGTTTTCCCCTTGTCCTGGCAGATGCCTCAGCACACACGGGCCCAAAAGTTCCTAATAGGTTATGGAGGGAGTCTGAGGTCAAGGAGACTGAGGCTGAGCTGTGCTGGGTTTAGCAAGTCTGCAGGAGGAAAATGAAAATGAACCCCATCCAGGGGGCAGCAGGACCCTCCTTTGCAGCTACAAGGGCCACAGAAACAGGCAGGAGGAGGTATGGGACCACGGCAGATAAAATGAGGGATGGGAGGAGGGAGAGGCAGAGGATTGAGCAGGGGGTGGAGAGGGGGAGGGAGGGAAAGAGGGAGTAAGGGAGCTGGAAAGGGAGAGTGGAGGGTGGGAAGGAGGGAAAGAGAAGGAAGCAGGGATAGAAAACGAGAGAAACCGGGAAAGACAGAGACATACACATAGAAAGAAATAGAAAATATACCCACAGGCAAAGACAGAGCCACACACAGGCAGGAACAGAAACAGAGACAGGGAGACATACAGACATGCACACACAGACATGGGCTCAGAGTCTGCACAGGATGGTGGGAGGTGGGAGGGAAGGGAGTATATTGCCTGCTTCTGGCCAACCCACTGGGGCTAATCAATTTCCTTTCTCCTTGCAGACAGGGAGACTGAGGCCCCGGAAGGGTTTTAGAATTGCACCGGCTTATACTACGTACAGACATTATGGAATCTGGGTGGCCCAGGGCTTGAACCTGCATGCTGTATGGGCTCCGGGAAACCCATGGGGGGCCAGAGGCCACTTCCTGCCACAGAGCTGAAATGCCAGGTTCTCACCTTCCAGGCTTCCCCGTAGTCAGAGCTGGAGTGTGGGACCTAGAGCCTCCCATATTCCCCCACCCCACCAGATGCACCTGCTCCAAGGGAATTATGGAGCTGGGGGTCCACAAAACAGAAACGGAGAAGGCCTCCCTGCGGCCACTGCAGAAAGCTTAAGCATCACAGGCGGGGTTGGTAGCAGGAGTGTGGCCTATCTGGTGGCCGGTCTTACTCAGAGAGAGTAAGGTTCCCTCACTGGGCCAGCTCTGCCCTGAGCTCTTGGCTGGGGGCCCCAGCCCACCCAGTGATTCCACAAGCTCCTTGATATTCTTTTACGCAATCCCTTCTCTGTTTAAACCGGCACAGTTGCTTTCCGAGAGGCAGCAGAGCCCGAGTTGGAATCCTTACTCTTTTACAAGCTGTGTGACTATCACCAAGTCAATTAACTTCTCTGTGTCTCCGTTTCCCCATGTGTAATATGAGGATAATATTACACCTCATCAAAGGGTCAATGTAAAGATTAACGAGTTAACAAAGGTCAAACGACAACACAGACACGTGGACCCTGGGCCACGGAAGTGTGGGTGGTGGGCAGAACCCTGGAGGGAACTCAGACACACAGACCCTTAACTTGGCTCTGCAGGGACAGCATGTGTGACCATGGACAAGTCCCATCCCTTCCTTTGGTCCTGCTGCAGCTGGAGATAGTCTCTGGGTGAAAATCATTAAGGCTCTGCATGGGCCTCCTGCATTGCCCCCTGCAGCAGTTAGCTAACCACACATCCAAGAACTCTCAATGCCTTGCTTCTAGCAGAAAGTGCTCTCCTGGGCTTTCCTCTTCCGGCCGACTGCATTCTGGATGGACACCTGCACTCAGATGTCTCTCCAGCACCTGAGGGACTACGTGTCTCCAACTATGCTCAGCATTTTCCTGGTGTCATCCCTGACTCCTCCCGCGTCCCCGTCCCACCCCAGTCCTGTACGTGACAAGTGCCCAAAGTCTCCTGCACCCATCCCCTCCTCTGCTCCCGCAGCCTCCATTAGACTTGGGCCAGCTGCAGCAGCCTCGTAACCCCTCCTCTTGTCTCTAGAGGCTCCGTGACCCAAAGCTGAGCTCTTCTGCCCCAGGTTCCCTCCTGCACCTGACAGTGAAGTCCTCTGCAATGCCCTGCATCATCTGACCAACATCCACCCATCTGCTCTTGTCTGTTTCTGTCTCCTCCTACCTGTGCTCCACACAACACTCGCCAGTCCCGAGGCACAAAGCATGGTCCCATCTCCTCCTGTATACCTGTTACACTTTCACCTGCTCAAATCCCACTGGTCCTTAGAAGTCCAGCCCAGGGGGCTAAGCCCGCCCAGATCTTCCAGGGTAGAAGCAGCAGTCCTTTTTCTGTCTCAAGAACTTTTTTGGAGGCAGTACTGCCCCAAAGAGAGCGAGGGCTGCGGATTCCTCTGCCTGCACTGGTGCATAGGAGGGGATTATATAACTTTGAAAAGTCACTTCGTGTCTCTAAGCCTCAGTTTTCCTGTCTGCAACATGGGCGTAAAAGCAGTACATATCTCAGGGGGCCTTCGGGAGGTGGGCATCGGTGGGATCACGTGTGCAAAGCTCTCTCAGTAGTAGGTGGTGCCTGGAAAATGATCCACTCTTGGTACTTTGTGGCAGACTCTCTGTGCTCAGCTGAGTGGAAGAAAGTTCATGGGGACTAAAGGCTAAGCTGCTGTCTTACCCTGGGAATGCTGGCCCTCTAAAGAATGAGGCTTCAATGGGGGGTTGACTATAGCATAGCAGAACTGAGCAGGAAGAGGAACCAGGTCCTTGCTCCTTTTCCTCAAGGCTTCTCATAGGAGTTCATTTCCTCCCTGCATCCTTTGTAAAGGAAAGATCCCATTGAGAAGGGAAAACAGCGTCCAGGAGGCAGGGCAGGGGAGAAATCAATCACATTTCCATTGCCATTAGCTTCCTCGCTCTTCCCACCTTAGCCGGCCGCTCTGGTTAATGGCAATGCTCCCAGCACCCCATGCTCCTGTTCCCCAGCAGCTGTAGTGTGGGCAGCACTTTGGTCCAAATGAGGAAAATTGCTCATTAGGTACCAGGAGCTAATTGGCACTCCATTTGCCAACCTCGGTGGCGCCCTGACCGTTTTTCAGCCTCTCACTTGATGTGACATGAGTGGTCTGGTATGTGCTCCAGCATCTCCTTTGGGAAGTCTTCCCTGCCTTGTCTGTCCCCTTCCCCACATCCTACAGTCCCCTTGCTCTGCTCCATCAGGGCATTTATCACTGTATTCCTTTGTCTGTTGCAACTGTGAGAGAGGGTGTCAATGATAGTGCAGTGGCTCGCATATAGTAGCTGATTAGTAAAAGGATTGACTCAGGACCGTGCTCAGCTCTGAAGAAGAGACCCAGGCCCTGCCCTCAAGGAGCTCCAGGCTGGCTGGGGAGAGCAGGGGACAGCCCAGGCTGAGGTAGGAACCAGAGTGGAGCTCCCTTAAGGCCATGAGGTTGAGATGCCTCATCACCTCACTTGGCCCTTTGCCTCAGGCCCAGTCTGAACTAGAGACCCTATGATCCTGTGATCTGGAAGTACAGTTTTATAATCTCAGGACTGGAAAGGAGCATAAAAGTCACTCCTTCCGCTTGCATACTTCCTGGGTCAGGGAACTCCCTTCCTCCCAGAGAGGTCGTTTTTTTATCACGGCCGGGAAGCACGTCCTTAGATAATGCAGAAATCTTCCTCAGCGGCTCGACTACCTCTACCACGGGCTTCCTTGGGAGCACCTCTCCCGATGGGCTCCTCAGAGCGCAGCCCCTCCCTGGGCCCACCAGAGCCCTCTGTTGGGGCAGACAGGGAGTGCTGCTTAGCATCAGAGGCAGGCGAGGCTGTCTTGCTCTCTAGCCATCTCCTCAGCCCCTAAGAGTCTGGACAGGTGTGTGTAAGTCGGGGCGGCGGGGGCAGCGGAGGGGGGGCATACACATGTGCCAAGTGTGAGGTAACAGGGGGGGCTATGCTACTGTTCAGGCACAGACATACAGAGAGAGGTTGCTACAACGTTTCCAGGTTCAGAGCTTCAGATAAACAACCCAGCTTCCCTGAAGGTCTGAGAAGGACCTCTCTCTGCTGGTGGGCTGGGGCTGGAGATGTGAGTGGCCGGTCTGGGTGGCCAGTGATGCTGTGTCCCACAGCCTCACAAGACACTCCCACTTGGCACCCGTGAGGCCTTCCCCAGGGCACAGATTCTGGTCCCCTCACTCCCAGTGCCCATGCTGCATCACCCCACCTGGGTGCTCTGTGACTCCAGCAGCTTCCGCTGCCGTCTTCCCCAGAGTGTCAAGCCAGCCAGTGACTTGCCAGGAGGAAGGAGGGCACAGGCTGTTCTCCCTGGGAGATGGGGGGTGGTCCTGATTCAGACACCACACATTACCTGGGCAGTAGGAGTAACGCTGCCCAGGAGCCCTGACTCACTGCCCAGAGGGCCACTCTCCGACATCCAGGTAGGGATGAGGTCACACCCACACACTCCGGCCCAGAAGTGCCTGTGCTCCGTCCCCACCCAACACAAGCGCACACTCCGTCTTTCCTGCCTCATGGCCCTCCTTCCTCTCTGGCAGGAAAGAGTCTGACCACCCCACTCACCCTGGGGTCTGGAAACCTAGCATATGCGACCCCTCCTCCCCGGAGTGGATAGCATTGACTAAACAAAGAGGGGGAACTTCAGGCACTCAGAGTATATATTGTGAGAGGCAGGCCTGCCCTCAAAAGGGAGGAAGAATTTCCTCCTTCCCTTCCTGGGCTCTGGGCAAATCACTGTCTTACTGAGGTCTGAAGCTACCGTGGGGAAGGGCCAGGGGGAGAGCCCCCGACATTACAAGGGGCTCAGCGTTACGACGCTGCCACCGCCTCAGCAGGTCTCCTACGCTAGGTCCGGAGCCGTCCCTACTCCCTAAACCGCTCTTCTGGGCGGCGGGCGCAGAGCCCGCGGCGGAGGATCGGGCGTGGGGGGGGGGGGAGGGCAACTCACGGGTCGTGTTGTACTTGACGCCGTTGAAGTACTCAGGGCACGGCCTCTCCACCAGGGCTCCGGCGGCGCTCCGGGGCCAGCACGTCCCGATCTGGTCCAAGGTGGTGTTGCAGTAGGAGTCGGGACCTGGAGACGGGAGAGAGAGGAGAGGGGCTCGGGTAGGTGGCCGGCGGCGCGGGGCGCTCAGAGCGCGGGGCCTGGGGCGCACTCAGCACGCCGGGGAAGGAGCCCCGCGCCGCCCGCTCCGCTCGCCTCCGCCTACCCTCGGGGTCCAGGGGCAGCCCCCAGCCGTCCAAGAGCAGCTCTTCGGCCAGCGCCAGGCTGCAGTTGGCCTCCAGCAGGCTGTAGAGCAGCGCCGCGTCCATCGCGCCCGGGAGCCGCGCGCCGACAGGGAGTGTGAGTGCGCGCCCGGCGTGGCTGCGAGGGACTGGGTGCCAGAGTGAGCGGTCCCGAGAGCGCCGGGTCCCGGCCCCTGCCCGCCCAGCCCCGACCTGCCGGGCAGCCTCGGAGCGCTGCGCCCCGCCGCCCGTCGCTGCCAAGTCGGGACCCTCGCGGAGAGGAGCCGCGGAGCGCGCGGTGCCGCGGGTCCACCCGCTCGGTCGCGGCCAATGGCGGCGCCAGGGGGCGGGGCCGGATGGCTCCAGTCGGCCGGGCCCAGCCTCCAGCCCCCCGGCCACCAGTCCCCCCCGGTCCCCGGCCCTGCCCCGAGTCCGCCTTCTCAGGCGCGGGCGCCGTCCAGACGAGGGCGGCGGGGATGGACCAGGTGGGCCTGGGGTGGTGGAATGGCCCGTCCGAGGACCGCAGGCCCCGGGGCTGCACGGGGCAGCAAAGCGCGCTCGCCCCCGCGCCGGGGAGCCCCCCGCGGCATCCCTCACCGAGAGCCAGGACTGGGCGGCTTGACGCTTGAGTTTCCTCTCCTAGAGCCAGGGCACTGGAGACGGGAGGCGGGGGGAGGGGGGGGAGCGGAGAGTCCACGTGCAAGTCTGTGCTCTAGAAGAGCCCCGGTGGCCGATGGGAAGGAAGTGGACTGGAGGGGCTTTGAGGGCAGCAGGGAGGCCACGGAACGGTCTAGCGAGATCTAGTGGGCTGAACGGGTGAACACTTGCCCCAGGCGGTGACGCTGGGATGGAGCGGTATTTCAGAGTACGGCTTGCTCTGGTGAAGACGGATTGGAGAAAAGGGTGGGTGAGCGGGTTCCAGCAGGAGCCAGGAAGGCAGGGATAGCACCACGTCTTCCCCTTGGGTGACTGGGGAGGGGACAGTGTTGCCATCTAATGAGATGGGCAAGTCCAGGGGAGAAATTGGCTGAAATTATCTGGAGGACTTCAAACACCCTGGTCTTACTCTCCCGGGCTCCAGAGAGAATAAAGTGAGAAGTGAGAACCTCTCTCTGTTCTTGGCCTTGGGCAGGGCCACCTGAAACTACTTTCCATATGTGTGTGTGTGTGTGTGTGTGTGTGTGTGTGTGTGTGCGCGCGCGCGCGCGCGCGCGCGCCCACGCATGTGCATGTAGTACCTAAACACCTTTATATGGAATTTGCCCGTAATGTGTTCTGATTTCACTGTCAGAGTGCGCAAGGTGGGCCCGCTGCTCACGCCTGCTGACCGGGGGGGATCCTGGCTCAGGAGGCAGGGCCTGGGTGTGGTACTCGTCAGCTCAGGCTGGATTCTGGTTTTGCCTCTCTCTATTCTCCCTGCATGTTACCCCAGTTCCTGCCCTCCCTTTTGGGGCTGTTTCTCCATAAGGGAAAGATTCTCTGAGGCCCCTCCCATCCCTGAGAGTCTCTGGTTCTGAGTTTTGAGATGCAAAGGCAGAGGGAGATGTGCATGTGTGTGTGTGAGTGTGTGTTGAGTGTTTCTATCTTTAGACGGCAGGGAGAGCTGGGACCCAGTCCCAGCTGGGCTGGAGGTCTCAGAGGAACTAGTCTTGTCCTCCCCCTTGCCGGTCTCCTCTGGGGACAAAGCTGCCAAAGAAGGTCAATAGCACCCTGAACCAGCACTATGCCCAAGAGAGGGGGAAGAGACAGGCTGTGCTGCCTTTATGTGCTCCGGTTTCAGCAGCCTCCGTATTAATGCTTCCGTCACTGCCCCGGCAGAGCCAGAGAGCACTGAGACCAGGGATGAGCACTGGACTCTCTCCAGGGCTTGCTGATTGGCAAGTATAAGGTGCAGATCAGCCAGCCAGCCTGTCCTCTGCCTCTTGCATGGACAGTTAGAGCCCTTGGCTCAGCTCTGGGCATCTGCAGAGGCAAAGATCCCTTGGTGTTCATAACAACCATTGCCAGGAGCAGGGGAGGATAGGTTGAGTCCCAACCCCAGCCTAAGATCTGAGTCTCAAACCCAACCCTAGGCAGAGTACTGTCCCCAGTCCCGGGCTAAGCCCTACCCCACAGGGTCCCACATAGGCCAGAATGTGGCAGGCAGGGTCAGCCCACGTCTTCACTGGGAAATAGTCTCATTCATGCACAAAGGAGGGCGCTCCACACGTGGATCGCAGTACAGGGGGAAAGGGAGACATCAAGCTTATGAATGTGCTTGTCGCCAGAGCCACCACGCAGGGGAATTAGCTATCTTGGGGTGTGGGGAGTGCCCAGCGACAAGAGGCCAAGACTTCTTGCCCCATGTGCAACTTTCTGCAGAGCAGAATGGCCTGGGGCCCTTGGATCGCTCTTCACTGGGAGAGCACATGTAATAGAGATTCCTCTGGGAAGTGACTATTTTAACAGTAGAGCCAAAAGATGTTCTACATCGTGAAGGACAGTCAGGGCCCGAGCACAGACCCATGGACCCAAGGTGCCCTGGCTTCCAGGATGAGGGGCATTTCTTCATGGACCTTTTTACAAGCACAATTGTTTGTTACCCTAGATGTGACAGAGAGGAAACAGCTTTGGAATGAGTTGGCTTTTATAGCTCACTTGAGTGTTTGAAAATAGGTGAATGAGGAAGAAATTGTAGAGAGCTAAAAATTTCCTCAATTAGGTTACATCCAACTGCAAATAAAGTCTGGGTCTTTTTGCTAACCAAGGAAGCAGAGGCAGAGGGGAGGCCCTTGGGATGGAGAGGGGCTCTCAGGCTGGGCACTGGGGGAGAGGTACTGGGATGGTTGTGTGCCCCCAGGCTGGTGAGACAGGTTGCAGGTAAGTTCAGGGAAGTGTGACACCTGCGTGTCAGGAGCAGTATGGGGTGAGGTAGGAGCTCCTGGCCCACCTCTGACGTCAGCTGCAGTGGCAGGGGATAGTTTCAGACATCCTGGTCCTCCAGAGGGCACAGCCTAATAGGCAGGCAGAGCGCACTGGAAACACGCACGGCATCTCACGGTCATTGCCTCCACAGAATCACCCACTTCCTCCCATTCATCCCACCATCCATCACATGTCAGCTGGAAAACAGGGTTTGAGGAGATAGTCTGTCTCTGCCTCTCTGAGGGGCGATGCCTGGTCAGACGGAATACACAAGGAGTGGGCAGATCCAGGTCAACGCTGTGGGGTTTTCTGGGCGTTTTCATGGGTCTGCTCAGGGCATGGAGTCTTGGGAGAGGCCAGAAGGTGCCTTACGCTTGTCTGGTGGCACTGAAGATCATGGCCCCAGGGCAGACGCTTCTCCCCTACACATCCTACGCCATCCTGGCACAGGAGGGTGGCCAAGGGGAGATGATATCTTCAAGTCCAACCATGGGCCAGGCTGTGGGATCAGGAAGGGCCCTCAGACACTTTCCAGTCCCACATTCTCATTTATAGGTGGACAAAGGGAATTTCTCCCTCCAACCTCTCCTGGGCCATCTTCAACTCTGCAGCAGCCAGACTGGGCTCCCTGTTTCTTCCACTGGGCAGATGAAGTGATTTTTCTACAATTAAGGTCATGGCATTCCTCCTAAGAGTGGCTCCCCATTGCCCTCAGGATGGAGCCCAGCTTCTTTGGCAGTGCAAAGAACACTCTTCAAGATTGTCTATCCTTCCTGCTCTCCCTCCTGCCAACCTTGAGATGCTTTTTGGAACAACTTGTCATTCCCTGGAACCATTGTATACCCCCACACCTTTGCATGTGCTGTTCCCTCTGCCGGGATGCCCTTACCGCTCTACACTCCAGTTAGCTTAGCTGACTCCCGCTTGCCCTTCAAACGTTCAGCTTGGCTCTCCCCTTCTTGGTCTTGTCTGGGTTGGGTGGCCCTCCTCATTGCCTCTATCTCTTGGGGCTGATCTATATCATGCCAAGGTTGTTAGTTTTTTACTGTCTCCTCTATCAACCCATGGCTCCCTGAGGGCAGGGCTGGTCATGTTCACTGACTGGTCCCCAGCACCCATCAGAATGCTCTAGGCCTGTCTCCCTGACCAAGACTCTTTTCCCATTTGACCAGCCTTGATGTGTGTGCGTGTGTATGTGTGTGTGTGTGTGTGTGTGTGTGTGCACGCATGTTGGATTGGGGAGTTGCTTTATTTCAGGGATCCATGAATCCATTGGGATCCTTATGTTGCCTAAAGACTGAATAAATAATATGCCATACAGTCTATGCCCTAATAGGTGCCTCTGTGATGAACAAAACAAATAATCCATTTAAAGCCTGTCTGAAGTCTCTTGTGGTTATGTGTGGTTTTCCTTTATTTGCACCTCAGAGGCATACAATTTAACTGGTCGTAGCCTTTGATTTATGACCACCTGTCATCGTTAGCCCACACATGGCCCAAATTTATTTTATTTTAATTTTTTCTTTTATGGAAGTTTGGGTACAGTGGTAAATACACGGAATCTATCACCGAATCCAAAACTAGATCGTTGCCAGTCACTTCCATATTTATCTAAATACTCCTTCCCCGGAGGGAACATTCTCTTGGACATTTCATTGATCATTCCCTTGCTCTTAGTTTTTCGGTTTTATCATATGTACGTATGTCTGAAGAACAGATTGGTTTTACTTGTGTCCGCACTTTATGTTAGTCATGGTCCATTTTCTCAATCGGTGGAGATCACTGAAATCATGAAAGGAGATCATTTTCCTGTGGGAACCTCAGGTTGAAGGGCATCTTATCTGTCTGAGTCCCAACCTAAGGGCATGGTGAGTGAAGGAAGGTGAGTCCCACCACCGCTGCTAGGAAGCATCATCAGTGATATGGTGGAGGCATATTTCATGGCATGGGAAAGCACTCACCCTGAGTTATAAGACCAAAAAAGCAGGTTACAGAAGTGTGGACACAGGATCATCCCAGTTTGGTCAAAAAACATGAGGCTCTCTAGACCGATAGACTCCTGGGGGACATAATAATAAAAATTCCCAGATGGTGGGATAATGAGTCCTCATGGTGTTCTTTGATTTGGAAAAACATTCCCCCCCCAAATTTATATTAATGTAATGTACCCCATTTACAAATGGATGAATGATATTATCAGTTACGTAGGGGAGGCCTATTTGGAAAAGTTGAACCCCTCCCCACTAGACTCAGACCCGCATCCACCAGGGGTCAGGGGAAGGTGAGGATCTGTGCCATGTACTGGAGAAGGCAGGGGGTTTGTTGATAAACCAGTGTTTCCTTCCTGACAGCAGAGAGCTCTGGTCGGGGACCCCCTGAAATAGGGGTCTTTCATTACCTGGCTAATGGAGCATGCTGGGTGTCTCCGTGACCTCTCGTTCAAACTCCAGAGTAAGCCTCTGAGCTTGACTTAGATCTGTTCCTAACAGATGAGGCTCAGACGGTCTTATGGGCTGAATGGCTGAATTATGTCCCCCCCAAATCTATATGTTAAAGTCCTAACCCCCAATAACTCAGAATGTGACCTTATTTGGAGACAGGTAATGAAATTAAGACGAGGTCGTCAGCGTCGGACCTCATCCAAATGTGACTGGGGTCCTTGCAAGAAAAGGAATCGAGAAGTGCCTGGGTGGCTCAAGTGGCTTAAACGCCGACTTGGTTTCAGCTCAGGTCATGATCTCACGGTTCGTGAGTTTGAGCCTCACGTGGCAGAGTGCAAAGCCTGCTTGGGATTTGTTCTCTCCTCTCTCTCTCTCTCTCTCTCTGCCCCTACCCTGCTTGTGCTCTCTCTCTCTCCAAATAAATAAATAAACTTAACAAAATTAAAAATGCGTAAAATAAACAAAATTTTAAAAACAAACAAGAAGAAGAACCAAGGACCCAGACGTGCACAAAAGAAAGAGCACGTGAGGACAAAAGGGAGGAGACGGCCACTGTAAGCCAAGGACAGAGGCCTCAGAAGAAACCACCTCTGCTGACACCTTGATCTTGGACTTCTAGCCTCCAGAATCGTGAGAAAATACATTTCCCCTGTTTAAGCCACCCGGTCTGTGGTATGTTACATCAGCCCTCGCAAACTAATACAGATGGCTTAGGTGACTCAGCCATTGCTTCTAGGTGGAGAAGGTGGGACCCAGACTTGGGTCTGTCTGACCGCTGCACTGAAAGGCAGGCTGGTAACAGGGCCGTTCTCCTGGACACCTGACCCAGGCTGCGTGCGGGGCTGGGCCCCATTGCTGGGCAGCACCCTTACCTCCTTGTTGCCTTGCCAGCAACTTCAGATCCTGGGGCCCTCCCCAGGCTTCCTCCTTCCCTGCAGCTACCGTGGGTGCAGACCTGAGACCGCCACGACACCGGGCAGGGCTTAGGGACTGCTCTCCAGAGCCCGTGAGAGCCCAAGGCTTTTCTGAGCTCCGCAGGTGGCTGACCCTGACTCCAAGTCGGCGGGGGGGGGGGGGGGGACTCTGAGGAGTCAGAATTCAGAGGCCCAGCTGCTGTCTTGCAAGTCCTTACCAGGAGGTGACACCTGTAGCCACGGCAACCAGAGAATGTGGTTGACATCTTCTGCCGGTCTTGCTCAAGTTTATAAACAGAGGGTTACCTCCTCCTTGGGCTCTCGAATGCCAGCCCGGCTAGCTTCCGTTACGTGCGGGGAGCTGGGAGCTGAGGGCTGGAGGAGGATGTCCAGCCAAGTCCTTCATCATCAGTGAAGGGCCAGAGCCCCAAACGGGGAAGGGGCCTGCTCAAGGACAGAAGCCGGCATCCGCCACCCCACATGGCTTGGGCTGGTCCAGGAGAGCGGCCTCCTCCCTCCTGGCCCTGAGGCTCACCGTTCTCTCTTGGGGTCTGCCCCAGGGTGGCGGCGGTGGGCTTACCTGAGAGGTTGGCGAGAGTCATCACTGCCCGGCAGTATTGCTCCAGCATTGCCCACAGGGGATGGTCTATGGGCACCTGGCTTGGTCCGGCAGCCTAGGGGATAGGACGGATGAGGGTCAGAGGTCAGGCCCTGGCTAGCCCCTGTAGCACCCGTCTGCTCCCCTTACCCGGTTTTGTCACTCATGCATGCAGCGGAATGGCAGCCTGGCCAGGCCAGGAACCCCAAAAAGGTCTCAGAAGTGTTCCAGTGCAGCTTGACCTCGGAGGCAGGGATCTGTGCTTTCTAGCCCCTGGCATACAAAGCTCTCCTCCTCAGGACGGGATGTGCCCCGTGTCCTTCGGTCAGCAAAGCCAGGTGGGGAGTCCATCAGCTGTTTGTTTACCTAACAAATATTTGTAGAATGCCTGCTATGTGTCTGGCCCTAGTTGGAAGACCCAATGGCTGTCCTTGGGGTAGTCCCAGGCCAGGCAGGGATCCCCTAAACTTAGAAGGTACAGAAGGGAGGGGAGGAGAGGAGACAGTGTAACTTTGTTTCCCTCTCACACAGGGAAACAGGCAGTTACAACAAAAGGTGTCTCCCCGTGGAAGAGATTTCCCTGGATTTGGGAAAGCAGGGAAGGCTTCCTGGAAGAGGTAGCACTTTGGGGGCAAGCAGAAGAATGAGTAGGGGAGAAGGAAGGGACCACTGTGCCAATGTGGACACTCACCAGGGAATAGACATGGTTGTTGCTACCATGGCAATTCCATCCAAAAGATAAAAACCATCCAGGATCCCATCTTCTGAAAACACCATGAGAATCGGTGCTGGGCATGGAGGAATAAAGTAAAGGTGGTTATCTCTGCCCCTGAGGAGCCCATCTTCTGGTGGGAAAGAGGGATGGGTGACCAGGTTGCTACAGCATCGATAACTTGCTGAGGTGGAATGGGGTAGCATCTCAGAGAAGGTCATGCTGATGTGGGCTTTGAAGGCTGAGTAGGAGTTTGCCCAGCTGATAAGGATGGTGCTGGTAGAGAGCACAGCATGTGCAAAGGCAGAGAGGCTGGGAAATGGTGTGAGACTGAACGAGAGTAATGGACTCTAGAATTCTAACTCTTGCGCGCTATTTCTCCCAAGGGCACCACTTTTCCAACTCTGTGGCCTGTGTGTGTGTTTGTGTGTGTGTGTGTGTGTGTGTGTGTACGTGCACTTGTGTCCCCGTACGTATGTGCGTGTATATGCAAAATGACTTCTGTGCCTCTCCCAACCCTGACATTTCTGATTCCAAGATTGTAGAAGGCACTGCCCACCAGTGGGCAGCCCCTCCCCTTTCCCTGGCCAGTCACATGTTCTCTCCATGACAGCTGGGTCAATGTTTGCCCCGGGATGTCCCCAGAGCTAGAGCCCAACAGCCCTCAAACATCACGTTCCCCACATCTGGCTCGATCCATTTCCTGTGCCGGGGCTGGAGGCTGCACGTTTAGCCTCAGCAGGCTGGCCTGGAGCTCCTAATAAACGACCCCACCTGGCCAGATGGGTTTACACTGCCTGCTGCTTCTCGGAGAGCCGAGGGCAGCAGGGACGCCATTCATAGGGAGTCACTGCACCTGGGACCAGCCAACTCTCTCCGAGGAGGCTGGGTACAGAAGGAGGTGCTGGGGAGCAGAGACATGTGTGCGTAAGGTGTATGTGTGTGGGGTGCGTATTATGTCTGTGTAGCACCTGTGGTTGTGTGAGTAGTATATGTGTAGGGTGCATTGTGTGTGTGTGTGTGTGTGTGTGTGTGTGTGTGTGTCTGTAAGGGGCTCTCTGGGCCATGAGCTGGGAGCTCTGGTCTCTCGGCTTGCAGGACAGACACTGGGGGCCACGGCCTTGCTGTTCACATATCCCGGAGGCTACTGGGAGCTTTCAGCATCAGCTTCTTGGGCATCAGGAAGGCCTCGCTGCCCAGTGAGTCCCTGTCAGCGGTGAGGTGGGCTAGGAAGGAGAGGGGACACTCTTTGTCTTGGGATCTCCAGAAGAATTCTGAGGCCCCACACTCAGCTGGATCTGGGGAGATTGTGGGCTCTAGGCCTGACCCATCATACACTTCCCAGCCCCCTTCTTGTCTGAGAAGCAGCTAGTAATGCCCTCCCCGGGGGGGACAGAAGTTCCAGGGAGTCAGCCTCATCTGGAGGTCATGGCAGAGGCAGTGCTCCACCCAGAGGTGCGTGGTGTTGCTGGTGGACCTCCAGGCTGATCAGATTTTGTGTCTTAGATGCAAGCTCCTTCTCTCAGAGCCCCCCAACTGCCACGTTTTGACCGCATCCCTCAGCTGTCTCATGTTCACCTTTGGGCGGGCAGTCTGAATCCCTGGCTCTGAGCCCACAGACGGAGGGGCGGGGTCAGGGCATCCTCACTCGGGCAATGCGGGGCTGTCCCTGCATCAGACGCTATGGTCTCAGGCTGCGGCTGGGTCCCCTTGCTGCGCAGAGCACTGGGGCGCAGGTGACCGTGCTCAGTATTGACGTGTGCCCTTCAGGCGTGGGCAGCATGGGCGAGCAGATCAAAAGAGGTTTTGGAATGACTCCCAGATCTGGGTTCCATCTTCTGTAACTTCTCCACTGGTCCAATAAGCTGGCACAGCTAAAGATGTTCTTTCTCTTCAAGGGGGCTGGCTGGGTGGATGTGACTCAGTTCAAACCCATGACATCCCCTGCTGCTGGCAGCAGTGGTGGGTGGGCAGCGAGGAGGGAGAAGAGGCCGCCGCCCTCTGGAAGCACACAGTGGCCCCAGGAAAGCAGAGACACGGCCATGAACAGTTACACCTCAAGGCCTGGGCCGTGGGCTCTCGGAGCAGCTAGGCTGTAAACACCCCCATGTTCAGGGCTCCGGGCATGGTGCTTGTTAGCCCTGTGGCCTTGGCCAAGTGACTTAACTTCTCTGAGCCTCGCTCTCCTCATCTGTAAAATGGAGACAATACAGAGCCCATAGGGCTTTGGAGTACATTAAACAAATGACTGTACGTCACGAGCCTGGCATATAGAAGGCATGTGTCAAATGGTGGCCCCTGTCAAGGGCTTGAGGAGGGGTCCAATTAGAGAGCTCAGAGATAGGGGGTGGGGGTTCAAGCCCCACTGTGGGGACTTCCGAGGCCCAACTCAAATCCTTCTCCAGAAAAGCTTCCTAGAACCGTGTGTCCCTCCTTCCCCACCTCTCTCGCCAGCACAGATACCCCTCAGCTTTCAGCACCCCTCCCAGCACTGGGCCCTGGCAATGCAGCCTGAAGCCCCCTCATTGGGCACACCACCGTTCAGCAGTGCCCAGTCAACGCTGGCTGGGGAAACTCAGGGCTCCGTGGAGGGCTGGGCACTGGAGCTCAGTCCAAAAGCATGGAACCAGGGTCCAAGGTAGGGGGAAGGATAAGAAGAGCAGAAAGAGATCCCCGAGGCAGGAGCCGAGCAAAGGCTTGGAGGCAGGAAGGCACAGGGCCTGCTCAGGAAGCAGCCGGCCTCTGGTTTGAGGATGCCATTCACAGGGCAGAGGGAGACAGGAGAGGAGAGGCTTCTTTAACATGAAATCAGCACTCACAGTGTGCCGCACACAGCTCTCAGGGCTTCACGACAGCTCATTTGAGCCTCACAACAGCCTCTGAGGTCGCGGCAGATAACCCCATTGTACAGATGAGGCAACTGAGGCCCAGAGAGGTAAAGTCATCTCCCAAGCCCGTGCAGCAAGCAGGTAAGGGGCGGAGGCAGGACTGGACAGCCAGTCTGGTAGGCTGTGGCCTGGTCAGATACACAGAGAGGCGTTGGTCCTGGGTGGGGAATTAAAGGAAGGCCTGTGGTCCACAGATGCCGAGAGTATCACACAGTCCCAAACAGGGTGGCTGTGGGGCTTAGGAGGCCACTCAAGTAAGAAGTTGTTGTCACCTGTGCGGTGGGGCCTATAGGCAGAAAGCTGGGTCACAGGAGGAGTGTGGGCGGACCCAGCCAGCCGGGCAGGACCTTGCACATGAAGAGGTTTGGGCTCTATAACTTATTCTGAGCTCCCTGAAGACCCATTATTTTCTCTTCTGCAGAGAACACTTGAGGCTTCTGTACCCAGCTCTTGGGTGTCCTAGGGGCAGAGAGCCACCCTCCACCCCTCACCTCTACCCAGCGAGACCATAGGTGGCCCACATCTGTCTGGTTCGCATCTGTGTCCCCAGTTCTCAGTCCAGAGCCTGGCACATGGCAGGTGCTCAACAACTGTTTGCTTGGACGGACGGACGAATGCGACCACAGTCCCATCAGCCAGGTGGAGCTGCACCCCTACCCCCAGTTCTGGGAAGCTCAGGTTCTGGGCTCTCTTCCTGCTTGTCGGATTCCTTCTCTCTCACTTTTCACTTTGAGGCCAGCCAGTTCCTGGTTCCCGCCTCTGCGTGTCTGGAATTGGAAGCCTTCATGTTACAAAGGGCAGGGGAGAGGCCCCGGCAGGAGGAGGCAGCAGGTCAGAGCCAAGATGCCAGCTGCTCTTCTTCCACCTTGGGCCCTGTCCAGGCAGAACCTGTGCTCCAGGGACCAGGCAGGCCTCAAAGGTGTCACCTCCCTGGAGCCACGGTGTCGGCCCAGCCTGGTGCTGCCTCCTGTTCTGGCTACAAAGCTTCGTCTAAATTTAGCCCCTAGTCTAAGCCTGGGAGATTTACGGACCACAGGTCCTGTGGCCAGGCTGCCAGTCGCCAGAGAGGAATGGGGTGAGCTCCCTTCCTGCCTCCTCCCTCTCTGCCCAAGGTCAGGGAGGACTCCTCTGGGAGGGAGAGGATCCCTCCCCACAGTTTTCTCTCATTCACTGGTTTCACTGAGCCTGAGTTAGGGCTAGAGGAGGAAGAAACTCGGCCCTGAGAGAAAGAGGAGAGGAGGATGCTGGAGATGGGGAGAAGGTGGAATAGGGGAAGGGGGGAGGAGGGGGAAAAGGAGGTGCTGGGGGGATGGCAGGAAGGTGAGAAGGAGGGAGACCCTGGGCGCTGAGCAGGCCCACAGGAGGCAGTACTGGAGCTGAGGCTGGTTGAGGCAGAGGGGAAGGGACCGGAGGTCATAAGAAGGAAGTAGGCCATTATCTTCTGGAGTATCTGGGCAGGCTTCCTGGGAGGGGAGACTAGATACTCAGTTCTAACTTACCAGGTGCTACACTTCAAGTGAGGACCTCAAAAGCCCCAGCAGCTTCCTGTGGGTCCTCCCATCCCTGAGGGGTCCAGCAGGTGACTCTTCTTAAGATGCCCACTCTCCCATCCAGTTCTAACAGCCAACAACTCCCCTGGAGAAACTTCCAGGCCTCTTTTTACCATGTGCTCTCTGACAGCCTGTGACTCTCTCTTCTCCATGCCTCTCCCCTTCCTATGCCAAGCTCTGGGCCCTCACGCAGATGTCTGAGGAGGGGGGGACGTGTAGGATGGGGAGGCCCACTAAAGGGGGAGGCAGCTGGCCAGCAGGAGGCCCTAGAACAGGTCACTAGGCCTCAAATGATCTCCTTACTTATCAACTCATCTAATGTCCAGTTGACCTAAAAGTCACTCCATTCTGATTTGTTTTAGTCTCTGAGTGTCCTAATTAAATTCTTGGAGAGGGAAGATAATCTGGAGTCAGGCTGCTCGGTTTGAATCCTGACCCTGCCACTACCAGAAGAGTGACCTTGGGCACGTGACGTCACCTCAGCTCCCTCATCCGTAAAATGGGAGTATTGATGGTCTTCTCCTCTAGGGATTTTACAAAGCTTAAAACAGGCAATGGGTACCAGGACTTAGGACAGTGCTGAGCATGTGCTGAGCCCAGTGTAGATGCTAAATAGAACAAACAAAATAAGCTTATTGGATAATCTATCCTTCCCTCTGGTGGGTTTGAAATGACATTTTAAAAAAAATTAGAATTTTGAAGAAAGCGACTTTAGACAAACTGGCCGAGGATTCCTAATAATGGCTAAAATCAGATAAAAGTAGAAAATGGCAGCTAAGAGGATACAGAGTAGTCCTGTAATTCGTAAAGTGCTGCAAATTTAAGACTTACCAGGAATACAAAATTCAGTAAGCAGTGCTCTCAGACAAATTGGTTTTTTAAAAAGTACATAAACATCAACAAAGTGGCAAGAAAAAAAAAAAAAAAAACACACCCAGAAAGATTAAATTAGATGATTGGCTTAGTCAACTACTCCGAGAGTAGTTGAATTTTAGGGAAAGGTTATAACGATTTAGCTCCTGGCAAATGGCCCTTGAGCCCCCTGCCCACACCCCGCAGACCCTGGGTGTGTAGGAGAGGTGTGCAGGGCCCCGGCCTTAGTCTTGGGGAGGGCTGTGCAGCTCAGGGAGGGTCCAGGCTTCTGGAGCCAGGGACTTTTCTTGTTGCTGATCCTCCTCGGGCCAGAGCCCCCCACCAGAAAGCAGGACCTGGAGTAAGAGGCCACAGAAGCGCTGTTCTGAGACCTTGGGGGTGCTACCCAAAGGTCCAAGAGGCTGAACCCAGCCAAGAGGAACTGATAGACTCCTGGGATCTTCACAGAGCGTGAGTCGACTACCTCAAGAGGTTAGAATCAAGAGTTTCAGAATCCAGCGGCCATAGTACTTAGCCTCACTCAACCTCGGTTTCCACCTTCCGCCCTTAGCCCAGCCTGGTGCACGAGAGAGGCTTCATGATTCCATGCTGCCACCTGAAGCAGCTTCCCAAAGGCCTCGCAGGGCAACCAGGAACACCAAGGTCAAGGCTCGGCTCCTCTGGGCTCTTGCAGTGTGGGCTGGGTCGAGGGGTCTGCCCCACTAAACTGCCAGTTGGAACTTCCACAAGGGCAAATCAGGGCAGCCCCCTCCCCTACTCAGGAAGCTTCCAGAGCTCCCCAAGCTTTTAGGACAGAAATCTGATCCCACCAGGGCCCAGCAGACCCCAAAAGCCTGGTGCCATCTCTTCTCAGGGTTGGGGCTTGTCCGGGGCCCTCACCCATTACTTGCTTTCCCCTTGGCCATCTTCCAGGGCTGCCCCATCCCTACCCCTGCTGTCCCATCCACCTCCACCAGACTTTATCATAACCCCCACACACTTTTCTTAGTTCCAAAGACCAGAGTTTATAAAGGCACACTTATTCCTAGCCATTATTTTCTTCCTGCCGGTGCCTTTGGCTGGGCCATCAACTCCAGAGGGCAGGAGCCCTGGGCGGGTGTTTTCACCCCTTGTCCCTACCACGCATCATCCTCTTTAAATGCCAATTCAGTAAATGAAAGGGCTGGAGACCTGGCTCCTCCTGCATCACCTTCCTTCCCTACCGCCTGCTCTGGGTCCCATGTTCTCTTTTCACAGTGAGCAGAAATCTCAGAATAGTTGGATGAGGACCCAGAAATAAATTCTGTTACCACAAGAAAGCCTGAACTTTAGGGCCAGAGAGATCACAGTTCAGTTCCTCTCCAGGAGGTTATGTGCTGAGCAACTTTGGGCAAATGACTAATCTTCAGCCTCAGGCTGAGGTCTCCCTGGGAGGGTCTGGTTGACTCTAAGGGGCTACAGACTGTTGCCTCTGAGCTTCTCAGTTCTGACACCCCCAGAACCCAGGGGACCCTCCCACAGACTCCCTCCTCATTGGCCTGGCTCTGGGGCAGGGACCAGAAAGCTCTCCTTGGCTCACCAGCTTATACAATCGGCACCATGGCCTCCCGGAGGGGAGGGTCAAGGGGCAGCCCTGGGCCTAACATCCGGCTCTCTTGGAAGGCATGTATCTTGAGAACACGTGGCAGGAGGCAAAAAAGAGCTTAAAACTCAGGGGATGTGGGGTGGGGGAAGCAGGTGATAGTGAACCCATCCCACAGCCTCTACTCATCCCAAGTATAGACTTCAATGTCGTTAAAAGAACCTGGCAGATTTCAGGACCATCTGCCCATGGGGGGCACTGACCGCCCCTCTCCTGCACCTGACTGGACCCACCGGGAGGGCAGGGCCCTTAGTGGCATCATGCCTTATCTATAGTGCCTGGCACAAAACCATAGCTGAATTTACTGAGGGCTTACTCTGTGCCAGGCACGGTGCTAAGAGCTTTACTCTATTATCTAATATAGCCTAATATTATCTCAACTATTCCTCATGACAACTCTATCCAGTAGGCACTGATATCACCTTCATTTTACCCATGAGGAAACTGAGGCTTGGAAAATTAGAGTAACCTGTCCGAGGTTACACACTAAGCGGCAAAGCAGGGATTTGAATCAGGTGTGTTGGCAAAGCCACTTTGCCACAATGGATGCCCACTATCTCTCTGTTGAATGAGCGTTGAACAAATGAGTCCTCTGTGTATATACGGGACATGGCGACCCAGGCAGTCCCAGAGGCTGGCGTGTGGTACAGTAGGGACAAGACGAGGTTTTCTGACTCCTAGCCTGGTTCTTCTCCCCTGCACTGTGTGGCCCCGGGGCCCCTCTTGCCTGTCTGAACCCCTTTAATGTCTTGGCTCTTCATGAGAAGTGTGACTTAGGACAGATGTCCCTCCTTCTCTGAGCTTTGGTTTCCCCATCTGTAAAATGGGGAGAGGGTTAGAGGTGGACTCCTCCTGCATCTGTTTCCGGGAACCATTCCGTCCCAGCCTCACCTCCACTTCTTCAGCTCTTTCTGTATAGTCCCATCCCCCCTCCACCCCTGTACCCACCTGTACACCTTGACTCTGGCCACAGGCAGGGGTGGGGGGTGTGCCCACAGTTTTCAGAAACCTTTGGCTAGATTGGTCTTCGGTGCCTCCTCCTCCTCATTGCTCAACGGGGACTGGGGGTTGCTGCTTTAAGGCACTGAGAGGAGGGTAGGCAAAGGGTGGCAGGAGATGGGGGGCACAGCTCTGGTGGGAAGGGCCAGAACTGAGGCGGGGTGAGGAAGGGTGTGATGGGAAGATGGAGAGGGGCCCGCGGGGGAGGGTACAAAATGGACAGGGGATAGGGAATGCCTGGACCTGAGGACGAAATTTTGTCCTAGAAATGAGTGTCACCCGGAACACTCTGCCCATCCATAAGGGTTTCCATGTCCCATCCTAGTTGATGTTAGTTTCATCTCCCCTCCACCTGCCCCCCCCATCCCCGCAGGAGATCTATCTGCACCCCCTCATCCCATACAGGGATCCCCAGCCTCAACCCGGCCACCAAGTCCTGAGATCTCCCCAACCCAGCTCCTAACTGGGCTGAGTGAAACCCGGACCAGTAACTAACTGAGCAATGAGACCCGCCTCCCATCCCGGAGCTCCGCGCTCCCGGGCGCCCCCACCCCGAGCCAAGCCGGATCCCCATCTCCCTGCACTTACTTTGAGCAGCGGCGGGAGGAGGCAGAGCAGGCAGAGGAGGGGGTGTCCGGCGTGGACGAGGCGTGGGGGCCCCTTGGGATCCCCCATGCTCTCGGTGGCTCGGGAAAGGAGCGCACCTCCCCTGCGCGACGGTCCCGCCCAGCTTGCCCCTCCCCTCTCCCCCCTCTCCCCCAGCCGGAGCCCGGTTGGCCACCTCCCTCCCTACCCGCATGCGTTGGCCCAGGTAAGGCCCTGGGCCCAGGGACCATTCTCCCCACCCCCACCCCCACCCCCACCCCAGGGCGGCGTGACACCTCCCCACAGCCTGCCCCTCCGGGTTATTTATAGCGGGTGCCGGGCAGCGGCCAGAGGCCAAGCTCTGCGTCCAGCCTGCACACAAAGGGTTAATGCCTTTTCTCAGCACGCCCCTTTCGCTAGGGCTGTAGCTTCCCAACTTGGGGAGAGAGGAACTGAGAAAGGAAGGAGGGGGCCTTGGGCTGTGGTGGCGGCCACAGCACAGAGTGGCTTAGGCGGGTCGCATCCCCACCAGGCTTCCTGAGGGCATCTTCTGATTATCTGGGGAGCTTTACCAGGCTCCAGTGCCTATTGGGATAATTGAATTTGAATGTGGCAGCGAAATTAAATAATAGTACTGTATCAATGTTCAACTTCCTGGTTTTGATAACGACACTGTGGGTAAGAGAATGTTCTTGCCTTTAAAAAGTACACATTTAGGGATAAAGGGGCACCACGTTTCTAAGTTACTTTCAGATGGTTGGGAAATATACACACACATGCACACAGAACAACAAAGCAAAATGTTGATAATTGGTAAATGTGGGCAATGGGTATATGGTATAGATTTGATCATTCTTCCAACTTTTCTGTAAATATGAAATAAAATCCTAAATTAAGAAAACAAACACACAAACCCAGGGGCTTCTGGGTGGTTCAGTCTGGTAAGCATTGGACTCTTGATTTTGGCTCAGGTCATGATCTTGAGGTTTGTGAGTTCAAGGCCCACGTGGGGCTGTGTGCTGATAGCTTGGAGCCTGCTTGTGATTCTGTCTCCCTCTCTCTCTGCCCCTCCCCTGCTCAAGCTCTCTCTCTCTCTCTCAAAGAGAAATAAACATTAAAAAAACAAGAATGACAACAAAAAAACAAACAACAATGACAACAAATGCATCAATGCCAGACCCCCCACCCTTGGGGATTTTGATTATAGGTGGTGATGGTCAGGGACTCAGGCATTGGTATGTTTCAGAATTGCTCAAGGATCCTAATGTCAAGGCAAGGCTGAGCAGTATTGGCCTTGGATGGTGACGGGCCTGGGTCAGGGTTCAGGAGGTGAGGCCTGCTCTCTGGGAGCCACTGAAGCCGCCCTTGCAATTGTTCTAAAGGCGGGCCTGGTGTAGGGACTTTAACAGCTTAAACAGAAGTTCCAGCGTCTTAAAATGTGAGGCGAAAGCATTTGAGGAATGTGATTAGTGGGGCATTTAGCTTTTCCTGGAGGTTGCAGACAAGGTGGGGACAGGCCCTGGAGAACTCAGCCTGAATTCAAGAAACTTAGACAGTCTGTGTTTACTCTGGTCTCTCTGCCTGGGACACTCTTCTGTCCCTCTGCTCCTCCTCCCCTCCACCTGCTTCCTCCAGGCAGCCTTACTGGACTGCACCAGCTGTGGAGTGTGACCCTCCCCTGAAATCTCACAGGCCAGAGTCAGCCCCTGGCTCTTCCTCAATGTGGGTTGTTCTCTGTCCCTGGGGCGGTTGAGGCCGGCCTCCAGCCAGCTTGGGGGAGGAGGCAGGAATCACTTCCTGAGGGCAGACCCCCGGTCTCCCCTCCTCTGTTTATTTCTTCTCCCCTCCCTCCTCTGTTGCACAGAGCCTAGCCCCAGTGGTGGTGGGTGGGGCGGGGGGACTCTTTATGGAAACACTGAGGAAAAGTTGATCAGATCTCTCCATTCATTTGAAGGTGACAGGGTAGAAACCCCCTTCCAAGTCTTGGGACAGGATATGGCTTGCTGGACTTGGTCAGATGGGCTTCCGGGCTCCTGGCAGGACATGATCGCTTGGCAGGACTCAGAAGGGTGGGCAGACTCAGAAAGAGAGCTGATGGGTCGGCGTGAGGTGCACCAGTGCTCTTCAGCACCTGTCACTGAGCGTCTCCATGGCTGGTCTCACCATGACCCTGTTCAACAGACAGCAGAAGCTCTGACCTCAAGGCTGATCTCCTAGCCTGGGGAGTGTGAGGAGTATGCCAGAAGAGGGAAGGGATGTGGAGCCCATGAGGTGTGGGCATAAATAACGGAGATGGGAGCTGAGAGATGGTATAAGGTGTGGGGCAGCTCAGGGAGTGACGGACAGGACGTCAGGGGGAGGTGCTGCAGAAGCACCTTGACTGGTTTAAACAGATGGAGAAGGGCACATCTTTACTCCAGATGTAGGAGTCAGGGTGGGCAGAAGCAGGGAGCTGGGCAAGTGCAGGCTGGCTGGGCCGGGGGCCTGGCTGGGTGGGGACAGGGTAGGGCCAGGGAATGGGGGGCAGGCTGGAAGGAAGCTAGATCCACTCTGGTTCTCGGGGGATCTGTAGAGCAGGCACATAGGTGCTCGGCCGCAGTCCTCCCTAGCAGGGCATTCCTTGTTGGAAAACTAGAACTGTATTTTGTATGAGGTGGGGATCCCTAGGCATCCAGAGTTTACATCCCCCCATGCTCGAAGGCATGCTTAACCATTGACTGCCTGGTGCTCCTTTGGCCAGAGGCAGGTGAATGCCAGGTGTAACTAACACGTGGGGCTCCTGTGGGGTCAGGGGAGGCTGGCACTCAGCATGGCATCTCACTGCGGTGGGACTTCTTTGCTTTCTCTGTCCTGCTTTGCCCCTTCTCTTCCAATCTCACCTGGGAGCACTTCCCTCATCACTGCTTGTGAATTCTTATCTCACCCCTAGGGACCTAGGGGAGCCTAGAAGGTCATGGAAGTCTGAACTGGACCTCTCTAAATGTAATGGGTTAAAAACAAACTACAACAACAATAAGACACCGAACAAAAACGGCTGAGCCTCTGGGGTGTCCTCTGAATAGCGCTTCTTGACTTTCAGAGGCTGTGCTGGTGGAAGAAACCCAGCTTACAACTGTGATCTGAGCAAGCGAATACAAAATTGTCATGAATACAACATTGTCATTCTCGAGCTTTGTGTTCCTGAGGGCAGACTCCAGGGCGGAGAAGCCTTTTTATTTTTGAAATGCCTTCAAGGCTCTTTTTGACTATGAAAGACGAACTCAGGGTGGTCTGGAAGGAAGGTGGGTGGTTTGCTTTGTAAAAATCAAACGGTGGAAATTCTTACAGTGAGCTTGGCATCCAAGATGGTGAAGGGGAGCAGGCCTAGGATCAGGGCGGGGGATTCTTCCACGGACTCAGAGGGAAAAGCGGGCACCAGGACTGGTGGGGCTGACCAGGTGCAAGGGGGATGGGCGGGCAGGCCTTCCCCGTGGTGTGAGTGGTCACTGAACGTTAGTAATGGGGCTGTGATGAGCCTCCCTGGTCTCCGTCTTCAGGAGAAGTGCACACCAGCGTGTGTCACGGTGCTTGGGGGGAGGGGGAGGTGCTGCAGGAAGCGGGAGGGGGACTGGACATTTGTTTGTTTTGTCCGGAATGCTCCTGTCCTTCTGAGATGTGCCCCATCCTCAACTCCGGTGTTGCTCAATGTTGCTTCTTTTCATGATCACCACCTTCCTGCCCCCGAAAGAAGCCTTTTTAGATATTTTCCTTAATTGCCCTCCCCACTATGAAATTTTAGTACTATGGACATACTGTGTGTCTGGTTATGTACTGTGGTTCTCTGGAGGGCCACCAACCGTGTCACACCCAAGATCGTTCTGCCCTCTGAGAACTGCCTTCACCTTTTGGGGGGGGGGCACTGTTGCCCACTTTGAGAGTGCATGCTCTACTCCCACACGTGATTTAATTTTTTTTTATTTTTATTTTATATTTGAGAGAGACAGAGCGCAAGCAGGGGAGGGGCAGAGAGACGGAGACAGAATCTGAAACAGGTTCCAGGCTCTCGGCTGTCAGCACAGAGCCCGACATGGGACTCGAACTGACGAACTGCTAGATCGTGACCCGAGCCGAAGTTGGACGCTTAACCGACTGAGCCACCCAGGGGCCCCTCACACCATGTGATATGATTGGCAGCGGCCACTGTGGACTGGCCCAGTGCACTCGAGCAGGCAGGGTACATGGGAGGCCTTCTTGCACTGACCACAGCTGGTTGGTACAGGAATGGACAGCTGATCTGAACTGACTCGATCACAGTCTTTCCCCGGGATTTAAAAAACTTTGCATCAAAGAGGGACTATTCCTCTTGGAAACAGTGAGAGCGGCCACGTGCAGCAGCTACGTGGCTGTGGGCTGCTGTTAGGAGAAGGCCAAACTAAGAGGATGGGCATCCACACACAGGGAGCAGGGAAGAGAGGGGGCGAGGAGGTCCTGGTGGCCTTCCAGCCTCTGGTTCCAGTTCAGTGGGAAGCCCGCTTTGCCGCTGCCCCCAGTAAGGGAGCTCTCCAACAATTCTTCCCTGATGCTTGAGCTACTTTGAGGGGTCTCTGCCGCTTACTACTCTAGGCATTCTGACCAACACAGAAGGGAACAGAAAATGAACAGGAGTAGCATTCAGAGTGAAAGGTGACCAGGAAAATGTGTGGGAACGACAAGAGGTGAAGGGGGTCCAGAGTTTTCTGTAAATCTGATGGGCTGGGGGCAGGCGAGTCATCGTGTGTGGCGATGCAAGGAAAGGGTGACTTTGGAGGACTGGAGTTTTAGAGGGACTTGAGTTGAGCAGGGGAGGGACGGGATTGGGTCTGCATTCTAGGAGGCTTGCTTGAGCAGCAGGGTGGTCTTGGGTTGGAGACAGCAAGCCTGGAGCTAAGGAGAGAGCAGGGCAATGGGTACAGACGTCCAGGCAAGACATACGATGGTATCTCAGTCCAGAGCGGGGTCTGTGGGGGAAAAGGCAGGGCCTGCACCACGCAGAGGCCATCAGCCAGACTCCCTGTCCTACCTTTTGGGGCCCCACACTGACCCTCTCTCTTGTCTGGGGCTGAGCCTTGCCAGACCAGGCACCATAGCAGATGAGGGGGTGCTCTCCCCCATCTTGTCCCCCAGGCTCATCATGCCTTTTATTTTAGCTGTGGTCACACTGATTTAGCCTCAGACTGAAGAGTCTGCTTTTGCAATGCAATTTCAGGATACAATTTTATAACCTTGGTAGAAGAACAGGCATTGATTTTGCTCATGTTTTTATTTTTATTTTTTTCTGTGGGTTCTGTGGGATTTTACTTCGATTTCTCTCTCTCTCTCTCTCTCTCTCTCTCTCTTTTTTTCCTCCTGAATCCTGCTTCAGGAAGGCCGGGTCCAAGCATGAGTTCTGATCCGCTATTGTTGTCACTCGACTCTAAAGAAAAACAAGTTATCATGTTGATTAGTAGGGATTAAATCTGCTCTGGCAGAGTTTCTACCTGCCCATGAAGGAGCCTTGAACTTTGTGCCTGGAGAACAGCTGTGGGGCTAGTGTTTTCTGGAATAGTTTGGGTTCCAGTGTCGAGTGGCACTCGGGGCGTGGCTCCTGCTTGTCATGTCTGTGGTTTCAGGGTCCTCTGTCTCCTGTGCAGGCTCCTCCCAGGAGCAGGCGCCATGGGCTGGGCTGGGCTGGGCAGCAACCCATGGAGGGGATCCCAAGGGCAGTGAGGAACAGGCTGATGCTGTCCCCTGGGAATAGTCTATGGGTCCCACCTCCGCCCCTGCTCCAGCATTTGCTGTGACCCCTGTGACGCACATCTTGCTCCCTTCACCTTTTCTCCTGAATTCCTCCACTGCAAAATGAAATAATAACACCTGCCACGGAGGGCCATACCATTTTGAGGACTGGGTGGGAAAACCACTCCCTAGGAATGTGAGGACATACCATTACTGTCACTGTTTCTTCCAGACACTGAGGGGTGCCCGGGTGGCCCAGTCGGTTAAGCATCTGACTTCGGCTCAGGTCATGATCTCGTGGTTTGCAGGTTTGAGCCCTGTGTTGGGCTCTGTGCTGACGGCTCGGAGCCCGGAGCCTGCTTCGGGATCCTGTTTCTCCTGCTCTCTGCCCCTCCCTTGCTCACACTCTGTCTCTCTCTAAAAAATAAATAAAACATTTTTTAAAAATTAAAAAAAAAAGTCAGCAGACATTGAGGACCCACTAGGCACAAGATCCTGTGCAAGGCATTACTATAGATGCCTAAAACGGAATAGATTCTGAACGAATGTTTGTCAAGTGAACAAACGAATGAGGATGACCATGGGGGTCGCAGGGCAAGAGGTTTGGAATGTCAGGGACAGAGGGATTTGAGAAGCCCCGACACAGTGGGCAGAATCTGGCTGTTTCCACCCAGGTCTGTTTCCTGGACTCCTACAAGAGCACCGGGCTAGAAGACAGAAGACTGTCCTCAGTATGAGGTCCACATACATTTATTGAGCACCTGTTAAGTGCAGAGTGCAGGGAGAGAAGACATAGTGGCTGTCACAGCATGGGGGGGGGGGGACACAGACCAGTAAATAGGCAACGGCTATGAGGGCCAGTGAGTATGGGGTCACCAATCCAGCCACCAGGATCGTGGAGGATGAGCAGAGCTCAACTGGGTGAGGGTGAAGGTGTGGAGGCCAGTGGAAGTCGTGGTCAAGGTGGAAGGAGGGACTCCCAGAGGATGAGACAGGCTCAGGGACATGTGGAGGTTTGTGGGGGTGGAGTCCATCGCAGATGGTAGTGGGGACTACCTTGGTGACCCTGAGCAGTGGACAGAGCCCCGGCCAGGGGGTGTCGGGGCTGGGCAGGGCTGCCACTGGAGGAATCAATCATGGAGGCGACATGGTCACATGGGCATTGTAGAAAAAACTGGGTGGAGAATGGCTTGGCTGAGATAGGAGAGAGGCAGGAGGCCGGTCAGGAGGCTCTGCAGGTAAGAAGTAGTGGGGGCCTGAGTTCTGGTTCTGATTCAGGTCCCCAGAGAACCTTGGAGCCAGAAGGGACCTTAACAGTCACACAGTTCACATTCCTATTTCATAGATAAGAAACTGAGGCCCAGTGAAGCCTGATGGCCTTGCACCTGCAGGAAGGCCATATCCCGGAAGGCTTCTCCTCGGCTGCTGTGCTGGCTCACCCCCCTGTCCCACTCTGTCTGCAGAGTGAGATGAGACAAGGACACACGTCCCTTGCTCTTCTTCTGGATCAGGTTGCCTCTGTTTTGGGGTGACTTGTGGGCAGAAGCCTAAGACATAAGTTAAAAACAGGTGAGTGGTCTGTGAGGCTCGTAGGGCCTGGATTCAGCCTTTTGCTGGTCAGAGGTCAGGGCTAGTACCTGGGTGGCTTGGGGGGCATCTGATTGAACCTCGGAATATGACCAAATGTGTGGCGAAGGCCAAGGCTGGTGGTACCAGACTGGCAAAGCGAGGAGGTGGCCTTTGCTAATGGAGCTCCTTGGGGCCACGGGAGGACAAAGGAGCAAGCCAGAGGAAACCAGAGTTCGACACCCCATCTACTCCAGACTGTTCTCCCGGTGGCCAGTGGGACAGGCTGGGAGAGTGTGGTAGCAAGGCCAGTGGCCTGGAAGTCTTGTCCTCTGCCTTGCTCACTTGGCCCCACGCCCGGACTGGGAGTGAGGGTTCTGGTCCTGCTGTATCACTTACCAGCTGTCCACCCTTGGAAGAAAACGTCCCCCTCGGGGTCTCAGGCTTCTCATCTGTTGAGTGGGGATAAGGATCATCTGTGTGGCTGGGCTGCCTTACATTACCCTCGGGTCATGGAAGAAGCCAGAGAAGTTCAGATTCCTGGGGCTGTGGGCTCCCTGTTGGGGCCCCTGTTCTCTGCTTGGCCACTCTCCATGCTGGCCTCTCGGGCAGATGCTGTGATAGCCTTCCTGGTCTAGTGGTGGGTGGAAAGTCCGCTTTGCTCCCTCAGCCTCAGCCAGCCCGTCAGTAACGTGGGATGAAATCCACTTCCTTCCACCCCAATCTCTTCTCCGTGGTCCTCAGCTGTTCCTGCAACAAGACGAGGCCCTGAAAAGGACAGATTAGGCCCTGAGAAGGACAGCTGAAAGTAGGCCCTCCTGATTCACCCCCCTCCCACCTTCCCAAGATACACAAAAGTAACCAACAGGGCTGAAGGCTAGAAATAAACCAGAAACAAGGAGGCATTTAACTAATCAAAATCCAAGAAAGGCCTGAAGCAGGACACTGGACCCCTTCTATGCCCTGCCTTCCTGCCAGCATGCTTTGGCCCATGGAGAAGAGGGAAGCCAGGTCCCAAACTGTGTGAGGGCTGCTGTCTCCTCAGCTGTGCCCATCCGTATCTCTTTCCATGTGATGACAGCTGTCCTTTGAGATTTAACTCAAGTCGGTGCAAGCACGCTATCCTGCATCCCAGGGGAGGCTCCGTGACCTCCCTGGGCGGTTATGTATTCCAGGGAGCTCAAGTTCTCATGGTTGCCTCTGGGCAGAGTCCCGCTTTCCGCTGGTTTCTTGATCTAGCTCTCGTCTCTTCTCTCTGGCTTGCACAGACTCATGCGTGGATGTCCCCTGAGCCCCTGACCGTGGAGCAGGGTACAGCCACTCCTGCCACACGGAAACGCTGCTGCAAGACTGGCTTCCACCTCGAGGGGCCGGAGACCCTGCCGCTCCAGACCAGCTGCGCTGGGATCTGCTGCCTCTAACTTGGCGTCTGCCACGCGTTGGCCCCACTCGCTCTTGCCTGGGGACAGCACATAGTCTCCTCCTCTGGTGTTTCTCTGTTTGGGATCCCACAGCAGGCTGCTGTGGTGGGGATGGTTCAAATGACAGTCACTGGGACACACTGAGGCCATTCTTTTTCTCTGGCCTCTGGCCTGCCGTGTCTCCCCCTTGAGGGTCTCAGAGCAGCTCTGCCATTTCACCTTTGCTTATGTTAGGGTTCTCCAGAAGAACAAAACCAGTAGGATATGTATACAGAGAGATTAAAAAAAAATTTTTTTTAACGTTTATTCATTTTTGAGAGACAGAGAGAGACAAAGCGCAAGCAGGGGAGGGGCAGAGAGAGAGGGAGACACAGAATCCGAAGCAGGCTCCAGGCTCTGAGCCGTCAGCACAGAGCCCGACGCGGGGCTCAAATTCACGGACTGTGAAATCATGACCTGAGCCGAAATCAGAAGCTCAGCCGACTGAGCCACCCAGGCGACCCCAGAGAGATTTTTTTGGTAAGTTTATTTTATTTATTTTGAGAGAGAGAGAGAGAGAAAGAGAGAGCGTGCGTGCATGCGAGTGGGGGAGGAGCAGAGAGTGAGGGAGAGAGAGAATCCCAAGCAGGCTCCATGCTGTCCCTGCAAAGCCTGACGGGGGAGGGGGGGCTCGAGCTCACACACCGTAAGATCATGACCTGAGCCGAAATCAAGAGTCAGACGCTTAACCAACTGAGCCACCCAGGAGCCCCTGTAGTGAGATTTATTTTAAGGAACTGCCTCATACGGTTGTAGGGGATGGCAAGTCTGAAATCCAGAAGTAAGCCGGCAGGTTGGCAATTGAGGTGAGAGTTGATGTCGCAGTCTGGGGTCTGGAATCTGTAGGTCAGGCCAGGCAGTCTGGAAACTCAGGCAGGGCTTTCATGTGGCCGTTGTTTGTTTGTTTTTTAACTGAAGTGCAGTTGACCGATGGTGTACATTGGTTTCAGGTGTACAACATGGTGATTTGGCAAGTCTGAACATCATGCTGTGCTCCTCACAAGTGCACCAACCCTCTGTCCCTGGACAGCGCTATTCCCGTTGACGACACCCACGGGGCAGACCTGAGGCTCAGTTTCTTCATCTTTGGGAAAACCTTACTCCTTGTTCTTAAGAACTTCCGCTGATTGGCTGAAGCCCATCCACATTACAGAGGGTAATCTGCTTTACTTACGATCTGCTGGCTTAGGGGCGCCTGGGTGGCTCAGTCGGTTGAGCGTCCGACTTCGGCTCGGGTCATGATCTCACAGTTCGTGGGTGCCAGCCCTGCATCGGGCTCTATGCGGACAGCTCAGGGCCTGGAGCCTGCTTCGGATTCTGTGTCTCCCTCTCTCTACCCCTCTTCTGCTCGCATTCTGTCTCTCTCTCTCAAAAATAAATAAGCATTAAAAAAAAAAAAAAAAGATCTGCTGGCTTGAATGTTAGTCACATCTGAAAAATACCTCCGTAGCAACACCTGGACAGGAGTTTGAGCAAGTAACTGGGTGCCGTAGCTAGCCAAGTTGGCACATAACATTAACCATGGCACAGCCCTACACCTGTTTATGTTATAGTCCTGTGTGGGTGAACCCTGAATGTGGTGAACTCGGCTTTGATTTTTCCTGGGAGCCCCGTAGACCACCTGTCAACATCCAATGCTGCCAGTTGAGTGTAGAGGCCTAACTCCTTTCCTTGGATATTGCTGAAGCTTGTGCATCTAATATCATCTATTATGAGAGGATAGAACCATGTTGTCAGACAGATAATTCCAGATCATGGGAATATCAATGATTTATTTTGTGTGTGTGTGTGTGTGTGTGTGTGTGTGTGCTTTTTAGTATTTTCCAAACATTTGCAAGGATATATATTACTTTTAATAGTAAGAAAAAAGTATTTAAATGGAAGGGATTGGCCTTCAGCAGGGGAGATAGGTTATGGCTTACTCTGTGGGATGGAAAGGGTTTCCTTCAGCCCTCTACTTGGGTGGGTTAGTCGGGGCATTTGAGCAAGGGTACCATGGAGTAGACCACAGACCTCCTGACCCCTGGGCCTGAGCTGCCCCTACCTCACTGCACAGCCTCATGGTTCCCAGTTCCAGTTGGAGACTTGGAGGCTAGAGGGTGCAGCGAGAGTGAGGCCATTTGGGTTAATCCAGGGCCTGGAGCCTGGGGATCTGGGGATCCCTCACGTACAAGCCTGCAGGGTGTGGTGGGGGATCTGTTTCTGGGTCAGACTGGGGCACAGTGCAAAAATTAAATCCCAGCCAGGCTTTTGAAAATCCTAGAAGGCATCAGAGAGTAGGCCAGCCCTTTTAGGCTGGTAGAAGCCATACTCTGTAGATGGCTTTGCGGATTAGTTGTGTCCAGAGTCACCCTAGAATGTCTTCAGAACAACCTTGTTGCCTGTGGTCAGTTGGTATGATTAGCCCTTCTCCTGATCCTTTCTGTGGGCCTAGCCCTGTCTCAGCTCTCCTCAGGGAGGATGAGAAGAGGTGACCCAGGCTGATCCAGAGGACAAGAAGCAGGGGAGGAGAAGCAGAGGGAAAACCCAGGCCCCCTTCTCAGCCTGACTCCCCCACCACTGGAGAAGAACCCAGGCTGGGGTGTACAAGGCAGCCAAGGAGAGGCCGTGGGAACCCAAGGATGGGTACAGTTGGACAGTGGAAGGAAGAAGGGAAAGATGGACACTCTTGTTGCTTTGCATTCAGGGAAGGCCGTCACGCTGTTCTTAGAAGGAAGCATATTTAACGAGAAAGCGGAATCCCACACTTAAACTCTCGCACTTCCAAATAGTGGACTTTGTGAGTTACCCGGAACTGAAATGATAACACTGATGCATATACTGAATGGAATTCTATATTCAGAAACCTTACAGGAGTCCATTTTGGGGATGAAGAAACTGAAACAGAAGAGAGATTAGATAATGGGCCCAAGGTCACAGATCCAATAAGTGGTAGGCCCAGGAGTTGAACCCAGGCAGTTTGGGTTAGGAGGCCATGCTCTTAACCACTATGCTAGGGTATCTTTCTGCAGGAAGAGTTCCCTCGGGTCTGCAGATCCTTAGAAAAGCCACTCTTGTTTTCTCAGAGTTTGCTATGAAATCTCCCACCCAGTTCTTGTGACAAAGTTCAGAGCCAAGGGGGTCATCGCCCATCTGCTCCCCTAGCTGCCCCCTAGCCAGTCTTACCAGGAGGCTGTTTGTGAAGGAAGAATTGGAATCTCACTCAAAAACTTTTTCTTCCCCTAAGAAAGATAGTGCTCTCCAACTTAGCACTGAAGCCACTGATTCAGTGACAGTAAGATGTATTTGTGTGGAGAACTGCATCTCCCTGCACAATCTGCTAATGTTCTCTTTGGCATGTAGATAGAATATTGACAGGAGAAATCCCAATTGTCCTGCATTTCCCCTGGCTGCTCGGGAAGAAGGGGCAATTGGTTTTTAACAAAGCAAAAATAGCATCAGAGATGTCCCCGAATATTGATTCTGTGCAGGGGCTTATATCATATGCACATAGTAGGGGCTCAACAGCAATTGATTGAAGCCAGACTGCCTGGTTAGAATTGTGTCTGTTGCATTCTAGTGGCATGACGTTGGGGGAGTTCCTTCAGTTTTTTGGGTCATAATTCCCCATGTAAAGTGGAGCTCAGCAGGGTACCTTTTATAATCCCTACCTCCTCTGAGGATAATGGGGTAATCATAGCAGAGTGGTTAGTTCAAATGATAGGCCCATCACACACTCTCAACCCGTCTAGCTGCTGCTGTGACAGGTTTTACATGGGAAAGTGAGTGGAGAATGTGGCCAAGATGGAGGAGATCACCCTGGCTACCCTGTTCCCGATGGTCTAGGCCAGAAGTGATATTGATCTTTTACGGATGTTTCTGTTGTGATGGAAGTCTAGCAGTGATTGGCAAATTAATATAGAGTTTTCAAGTGACTTTACAGAGCATCTAACTTAATGACCCTCATTGTAGATGTGGAAATAGAGGCCCAGAGAAGGGAAATTCTAGAGTTGGGACTTAAGTCCCTCTAGGGTGCATTGCTTTCCAGATTTGTTTCTCTATCCATGACTTTGATCTGATCATAGGTCTGAATGTCAAAGAATCAAGAACTCGCCTTTAGGAAAAGGCAAACACAACTCATGGTAGCAAGTTGGCACTGAGGTGGTGCCAAGATCTACCTACGGAGGGACAGCAGCCATCAGTTTAATCATCAGACCTCTTAGGCTCAGTCGGTTAAGTGACTGAGTTTTGATTTCAGCTCAGGTCATGATCTTGTGGTTCATGAGATCGAGCCCTGTGTCAGGCTCATGCTGAAAGTGCAGAGCCTGCTTGGGATTCTCTCTTCTCTCTCTGCCTGTCTTTCTGCCACTCCCCAACTTGTGTGCATGCTCTCTCTCTCAAAATAAATAAATAAATAGATAGATAGATAGATAGATAGATAGATTAAAAAATAATCAGACCTCTTAGTTCTGTGACTAGTTAGCCAGGGAATTCTTTCTGAGAGGATCTCACCGTGATTTCCGTCCCAGCCATTGATGACCGAATCTATGGGGCGATAGGCATTTTCCAGATCGCCGGAACCACAGTAATGACATTGCAGGATCCAGAGCCACCTTTCTGCCCAGTTCATAGGGAAGGAAAAATGACACCCAGGGAAATATTATTTGCCTCTTAGCTAGTGAGTGATAGACTTAAAACCAGAACCCAGAATTGCTGACTTCACAACCAGGAATCTAACTGCAAGAAAACAAAGAAAACAGTTCTTGCCGCGAGTCTCCTCTTACTGATTTTCCTAGTAGTGATGTTTTTGAGAGGTATTTCAGAAAATACCCCAATTCTGGCCCTTATAAGGATGGACCCTACGGATATGGGAAAGAGGATCTGATGCTCATCCAGATTTGAGAATGGTAGACATGACTCCAGGAGCAAGTTAGGCTTTGGTCATCTTTGTCTGGCCTTGACCGACCCTGAGAGTAAGAGGTCTAGCCTAGCGCTGCTCAAAGCAGGTGTCCACAGATGCTGTCGGTTTGTAAACTTTTGGCTATGAGTCTGCAGTAAGTACAGAAATTGAGGAGAAGCATATGGAAACTTTTATGGCAATTGACAGAGCAGTTTTATGCTTGCCGAATCTAAGAATTAAAATGTGACCGTACGTTTGTGCAACTTTATGGTTTATTTCATTTTTTCTAGGTGTCTCTTGTGTGTGTGTGTATTTCTCGAAAGTGCTGCTCTACAACTGATTGACAATAATGGACAAGTAGCGGTCCTTCACCTTAGATGAAGTCTGAGAAGCTCTGCTGCCTGAGTCTCTTCTCCAGAGATTCTGATGTAATTGGTCAAGGAAGCAATCCAGGCACTGGGTGGTTTCAAACCCCCCCCCCCCCCCCCCCCGGGAATTCTGACCGGGAGTAGGACTGCGAACCACTGCTGTTCCGGATCAACAGCATCAGCATTACCTGGGCACTTGTTAGAAATGCAGAGTCTCTGCTTCACCCCACACCTACTGGATCAGCAATTCTCTGGATGGGGCGCAACAATCCTCCAGGCTGTTCTGATGCAGTCGACTACTGCCTTTGACTGAGTTCCTTAAGGTCAAGGTCTGGTCATCTCCCAACATTGCTCAGGGCCTAGCCCCGTAGGCACAGGCACACATGTACTCATCTGGTGAACAGCTAGACCTGAAGCCCAAACATACCCTCCAAGGCCTGGAGCCTTTCCCCTCCCCAGCCCCACTCCTGCAGGCACACGAGGAGAGCAGAAATCTTCTCTTTACACCTGTAGAGAAGAAAGCCTCTCTCTCTCTCTTCTCCTTTTTCTCTGATGAGAAAGCCAGCATTGCCTATTTTTTACTTAATCATTACTTATTTATTCATTTATTCCATAATTTGTTGAACCAAGCGTTTTGATCTCTCTCTATACGTAAGTGCAGCGTGGGGGCTGGGAGAGTTGCAGGGAAGATGCAGATGAATGAGAGATTGGCAGGTGGGGTGGGGTGGGTGGGGTGGGGTGGATGGGGCAGGGCACCTTCCTCGTCCTGGTTCTGGCCCGCCTCTCTGTGCACCCCGGGCAAGTCATGCTCCTGCTGGTATCTATAAAATGGGTGAAGTTCGGACTAGATGAACTCTGAGGGCCCTTCCAGCTCTAGTGACTTCGGCCGCTAAAGGACGGCAGATGGCTGACGGAGAGTACTGGGTCCATAGGCACACAGGCGGGAAATGAATGTACGATTTAATAAAGAATATGCAAATGAACAGATGAGCCAACAAAGAGACACGTGGATGAATGTGAAGGGGCAGGAGAGGTGGTGTGTGTGTGCGTGCGTGTGAGTGGTCCTGTGGCTTAAGCAATGGGGACATGTCAAGCCCTGCATCTCTGCTGTCCTGCACCCTGGTCCCCAGCATCATGGGCAGAGTGACCAGGACTTCCCAGCAGCCCGAGAAATCAGAGCACAGGAGAGGCTGGGCCAGGATCAACTCTATGAGGTTTCCTAGCCCTATTTCCTGTCTGGGCTGGAAGCTCCCTATGCAGCTTCCCAGGGGCTGGGCACCCCGCTTCTGCTGGGGCAACTCGTCCTCCTCAGCCACTCAGATCTCACCAGCCTTTGGGGGATCCCTCCTCCAGGCTGCTTTCCTTGACCGTTCCAGCCCACAGTGACCTCCCACTCCTGTGCTCCCCCAGTCCCAAGTCTGAGCCTCATACTCCATTTTATTTATTTGTTTGTTTATTTATTTATATTTTCTATTTATTTTTTATTTTTATTTATTTTTTTTTAATTTTTTTTTTTTTTTAGCGTTTATTTATTTTTGAGACAGAGAGACAAAGCATGAACGGGGGAGGGCCAGAGAGAGGGAGACACAGAATCTGAAACAGGCTCCAGGCTCTGAGCTGTCAGCACAGAGCCCGACGCGGGGCTCGAACTCACAGACCGCGAGATCGTGACCTGGGCCGAAGCCGGCCGCTTAACCGACTGAGCCACCCAGGCGCCCCTCTATTTATTTTTTATCTTTTAAAATTTTTATATTTTATTTTTAAATTTTATTTATTTATTTGTTTGTTTGTTTGTTTTATTTTTTAAATTTACATCCAAAGTAGTTAGCATATAGTGCAACAATGATTTCAGTAGATTCCTTAGTGTCCCTTACCCATTTAGCCCATCCCCCATCCCACAACCCCTTCAGGAACCCTCTGTTTGTTCTCCATATTTAAGAGTCTCTTCTGTTTTGTTGCCCTCCCTGTTTTTATATTATTTTTGCTTCCCTTCCTTTGCGTTCATCTGTTCTGTGTCTTAAAGTCCTCATATGAGTGAAGTCATATTATATTTGTCTTTCTCTGAATGACTAATTTCGCTTAGCATAATACCCTCCAGTTCCATCCACGTAGTTGCAAATGGCAAGATTTCATTCTTTTTGATTGCTGAGAAATACTCCATTGTGTGTGTGTGTATATATATATATATATATATATATATATATATACCATATATATATATATGGTGTATATATATATATATATATATACCATATATATATATACACCATATATATATATACACCATACATATGGTGTATATATATATATGGTATATATATATATATATATGGCATATATATACCACTTCTTCTTTATCCATTCATCCATCGGTGCACATTTGGGCTCTTTCCATACTTTGGCTATTGTTGATAGTGCTGCTATAAACATTGGGGTGCATGTGTTCTTTTGAAACAGCACACCTGTATCCCTTGGATAAATACCTAGTACTGCATTTGCTGGGTCGTAGGGTAGTCCTATTTTTAATTTTTTGAGGCACCTCCATACTGTTTTCCAGAGTGGCTGCACCAGCTTGCAGTCCCACCAGCAGTGCAAAAGAGATCCTCTTCTCCACATCCTTGCCAACATCTGTAGTTGCCTGAGTTGTTCATGTTAGCCATTCTGACAGGTATAAGGTGGTATCTCATTGTGGTTTTGATTTGTATTTCCCTGATGATGAGTGGCGTGGAGCATTTTTTCATGTGTCAGTTGGCCATCTGGATGTCTTCTTTGGAGAAGTGTCTATTCATGTCTTTTGCCCATTTATTCACTGGATTATTTGTTTTTTGGGTGTTGCGTTTGATAAGTTCTTTATAGATTTTAGATACGAACCCTTTATCTGACATGTTGTTTGCAAATATCTTCTCCCATTCTGTTTGTTGTCCTTTAGTTTTGCTGGTTGTTTCCTTTGCTGTGCAGAAGTTTTTTATTCTGATGACGTCCCAATAGTTCATTTTTGCTTTTGTTTCCCTTGCCTCCAGAGACGTGTTGAGTAAGTTGTTGCGGCCAAGATCAACGAGGTTTTTGCCTGCTTTCTCCTCGAGGATTTTGATGGCTTCCTGTCTCACATTAGGTCTTTCATCCATTTTGAGTTTATTTTTGTGTATGGTGTAAGAAAGTGGTCCAGGTTCATTCTTCTGCATGTCGCTGTCCAGTTTTCTCAGCACCACTTGCTGAACAGACTGTCTTTATTCCATTGGATATTCTTTCCCGCTTTGTCAAAGATTAGTTGGTCATATGTTTGTGGGTCCATTTCTGGATTCTCTATTCTGTTCCATTGATCTGAGTGTCTGTTTTTGTGCCAGTACCATATTGTCTTGAGGATTACAGCTTTGTGGTACAGCTTGAAGTCCGGGATTGTGATGCCTCCTGCTTTGGTTTTCTTTTTCAAGATTGCTTGGCTATTCGGGGTCTTTTCTGGTTCCATACAAATTGTAGGATTATTTGTTCTAGCTCTGTGAAGAATGCTGGTGTTAGTTTGATAAGGATTGTATTGAATATGTAGATTGCTTTGGGTAGTATCAACATTTTAACAATATTGTTCTTCCTATCAGGAGCATGGAATCTTTTTCCATTTTTTTTTTGTGTCTTCTTCGATTTCTTTCATAAGCTTTCTATAGTTTTCATTGTATAGATTTTTCACCTCTTTGGTTAGATTTATTCCTAGGTATTTTATGGTTTTTGGTGCAATTGTAAGTAGGATCAATTCCTTGATTTCTCTTTCTGTTGCTTCATCATTGGTGTATAGGAATGCAACCGATTTCTGTGCATTGATTCTATGTCCTGCAAGTTTGCTGAATTCATGGATCAGTTCTAGCAGTTTTTTGGTGGAATCTTTTGGGTTTTCTGTATAGAGTATCATGTCATCTGCAACGAGTCAAAGTCTGACCTCCTGGCCAATCTGGATGCCTTTTATTTCTTTGTGTTGTCTGATTGCAGAGGCTAAGACTTCCAATACTATGTTGAATAACGGTGGTGAGAGTGGACATCCCTGTCTTGTTCCTGACCTTAGAGGGAAAGCTCCCAGTTTTCCCCCTTGAGGATGATATTAGCGTTGAGTCTTTCATGGCTTCTATGATCTTGAGGCATGATCCTTCTATCCCTACTTTCTTGAGGGTTTTTGTCAAGAAAGGATGCTGTATTTTGTCAAATGCTTTCTCTGAATCTATTGAGAGGATCATATGGTTCTTGTCCTTTCTTTTATTGATGTGATGAATCACACTGATTGTTTTGTGGATATTGAACCAGCCCTGCGTCCCAAGTATAAATCCCACTTGGTCGTGGTGAATAATTTTTTTAATGTATTGTTGGATCTGGTTGGCTAATATCTTGTTGAGGATTTTTGCATCCATGTTCATCAGGGAAATTGGTCTATAGTTCTTTTTAGTGGGGTCTCTGTCTGGTTTTGGAATCAAGGTAATGCTGGCTTCAGAGAAAGAGTTTGGAAGTTTTCCTTCCATTTTTATTTTTTTGGAACAGCTGCAAGAGAATAGGTGTTAACTCTTTTTTAAATGTTTGGTAGAATTCCCCTGGAAAGCCATCTGGCCCTGGACTCTTGTTTTTCGGGAGACTTTTGATTACTAATTCGATTTCTTTACTGGTTATGGGTCCGTTTCTATTTCTTCCTGTTCCAGTTTTGGTAGTGTATATGTTTCTAGGAATTTGTCCATTTCTTTCAGATTGCCCATTTTATTGGCATATAATTGATCATAATATTCTCTTATTATTGTTTGTATTTCTGCTGTGTTGGTTGTGATCTCTCCCTTTCATTCTTGATTTTATTTACTTAGGTCCTTTCCTTTTTTTTTTTTAATCAACCTGGTTAGTGGTTTATCAATTTTGTTAATTCTTTCAAACGAGCTTCTGGTTTCATTGATCTGTTCTACTGTTTTTTTGGTTTCAAGAGCACTAATTTCTGTTCTAATCTTTATTATTACCTGTCTTCTGCTGGTTTGGGTTTTTTTTTTTTGCTGTTCTTTTCCCAGCTCTTTAAGGAGTAAGGTTAAGTTGTGTATCTGAGATCTTTCTTCCTTCTTTAGGAAGGCTTGGATTGCTATATACTTTCCTCGTATGACTGCCTTTCCTGTGTCCCAGAGGTTTTGGGTTGTGGTGTTATCATTTTCATTGGCTTCCATGAGCTTTTTAATTTCCTCTTTAACTTCTTGGTTCTCCCATTTATTCTTTAGTAGGATGTGCTTTAGTCTCTGAGTATTTGTTACCTTTCCAAATTTTTTCTTGTGGTTGATTTCGAGTTTCATAGTGTTGTGGTCTGAAAATATGCACGATATGATCTCGATCTTTTTGTACTTGCTGAGGGCTGATTTGTGTCCCAGCATGTGGTCTATTCTGGAGAACGTTCCATGTGCACTGGAGAAGAATGTATATTCCACTGCTTTAGGATGAAATATATGTTAAGTCCATATATGTTATATTATATGTTAAGTCCATATAATATATGTTAAATCTGAATATATCTGGTAAGTCCATCTGGTCCAGTGTGTCATTCAAAGCCATTGTTTGCTTGTTGATTTTTCGTTTTACCTTGTTGATTTTTTGATTAGATGATCTGTCCATTGCTGTGAGTGGGGTGTTGAAGTCCCCTACTATTATGGTATTACTATCAATGAGTTTCTTTATGTTTGTGATTAATTGATTTATATATTTGGGCACTCCCACATTTAGCGCATAAATGTTTACAATTGTTAGGTCTTCTTGGTGGATAGACCCCTTAATTATGATATAATGTCCTTCTTCATCTTTTGATACAGTCTTTATTTTAAAGTGTAGATTGTCTGATATAACTATGACTACTCTTTCTTTTGTTGACCATTAGCATGATGGTTCTCCATCCCTTTACTTTCAATCTGAAGGTGTCCTTAGGTCTAAAGTGGGTCTCTTGTAAACAGCATATAGATGGATCTTGTTTTCTTATCGATTCTGTTACCCTATGTCTTTTGATTGGAGCACTTAGTCCATTGACGTTTAGAGTGAGTACTGAAAGATACTCACTCTATTTTTTGTCGTTATGTTGCTTGTAGAGTTGGAGTTTCTGGAGGTGTTCTCAGTCTTTTCTAGTCTTTGTTGCTTTTGGTGTTTATTTATTTATTTTTCATCTTTTCTCCCATCAGAGAGTCCCCCTTAAAATTTCTTGCAGGGCTGGTTTAGTGGTCACAAACTCCTTTAATTTTTGTCTGGAAAACTTTTTATCTCTCCTATTTTGAATGACAGTCTTGCTGGATAAAGACTTCTTGGCTGCATATTTTTCTCATTCAGTACATTGAATATATCCTGCCACTCCTTTCTGGCCTGCCAAATTTCTGTGGATAGGTCTGCTGCAAACCTGATCTGTCTTCCCTTGTAGGTTAAGGACTTTTTTTTCTCTTGCTGCTTTCATGATTCTCTCTTTGTCTGAGTATTTTGTGAATTTGACTATGATATGCCTGTTGATGGTTGGTTTTTGTTGAATCTAATGGGAGTCCTCTGTGCTTCCTGGATTTTGATATCTGTGTCTTTCCCCAGATTAGGAATATTTTCCGCTAAGATTTGCTCACATAACCCTTCTACCCCTATTTCTCTCTCTTTCTCTTCTGGGACCCCTATGATTCTGATGTTGTTCCTTTTTAATGAGTCACTGATTTCTCTAATTCTTAAATCATGCTCTTTTGCCTTAATCTCCCTCTTTTTTCCTGCTTCATTATTCTCCATAAGTTTGTCCTCTATATCGCCGAGTTGCTGCTCTGCCTCATCCATCCTTACTCCCGTGGCATCTATTTGAGATTGCAGCTCAGTTATAACATTTTTTATTTCACATTGACTAGCTTTTACTTCTTTTATCTCTGCAGAAAGGGATTCTAATCTATTTTCGACTCCAGATAGTATTCTTATTATTGTGATTCTAAATTCTGGTTCAGACATCTTGCTTGTATCTGTGTTGGTTAAATCCCTGACTGCCATTTCTTCACACTCTTTGTTTTGGGGTGAATTCCTTTGTTTTGTCATTTTGAAGGGAGAAAAGGAATTAATGAGGTAGAAAAATTAAAATTAAAAAATATTAAAATTTAAAACATTAAAATTTAAAAATATTAAAATTAAAAAATTAAACACACATACACACAAATCGAATAAATGATGTTAGATTCTAGGTGTGCTTTGGTCTGGGTGTTGAAAGGGGCTTGATGGATTAGAGAAAAAAGGGGAAAGAAAAAAAGATAAAGGAAATCGTTTGAAAATTTGAAAAAAATGAATACACTGAAGTAGACTAAAATGAAATGATGGAAGTAAAATAGAATTTGAAAAAATTTACACAAAAGTAAAAAATATAGTAGAAAAAAATTAAAGAAAAATATTTTTAATAAAATTTGAAAATAACAATGAATTTTTTCTTTCTATATTCAAGAAAAAGAAAAGACGTGAAAAAGAAAAAAGAAAAGAAAAGAAATAAAATTGAATAGATGGACTGGCAAATAGACTGATAAATGACTGAAATTACTTCGTTTTCCCCTATAAGTCAAACTATGAAGCACTTTATAGTCCATAAACTAAGCAGGCGGAGAGACTTGTGTTTCTGAGGAGCGAGGTTGGCCCAGCTGGGTGAGGCTCTGTTTGTGTAATGGCTCAGCGTAATGGCTCTGTTCTCCACTAGATGGCGCTGCTAGCCTACTGGGGTAGATCGTTGTGGCGCTTGTTGGTGCATATGCGCATGCGTGGGAGCGGTGAAAATGGCGTCACCCAGCTACCCAGTCTCTTGTGTCCGAACTGTGTTCTCGCAGATCAGCAATCGTGCACCCGTCCTTTGTCTCTGGCTTCATCCACTCCCCGCTTTTACACAGTCCGTGACCAAGCCCCAGGCAGCACCTCCCTCCTGAGTTTTGTCTCCGATGTGGCTGTTTTTCCCGATCCCTTACTTCTGAGGGACTATGGCTTTGACCTGTTATGCCCCTCTACAGAGGGTCTCACTGAGCAATGGCCATGTGCCAGCCGCACCCAGGAATGTTTGCGGGTCTGTGCTGCTGCCGATGTCCTGAGACTGCGGCCGGGTGCCAGCCCGCCCCAGAAAAAGTTCGTGAAACAGTGTAGCAGCAGCGTTTCGGGGATTATGGAAAATCACAACACACGTCTTTCACCCACAACGACCCTGTTCCAGCACCAGCGAATGTGGTTGTTCTCTGGCGTCTGCTGGGACCGGGAGGCCACAGTCTCCGCCAGATGTCCTCCCAGCAAGGGAACCATCTGTCCCGTGTGGCCCGAGGACCGCCCGGACCCCACTGTGCTCCTGGGGATTCGCCCTTCCCACCAGAGCACCGCCAGGTATGGAGCTGCGGCGTTTCAGACTCTGCCCTCCCCTGTTTACAGTCTTAATGGAAGTTAAACCCTCTCCTTTCTCCTTTCTCCCTTTTTAGTTCGGTCCCTGTGGCTGTTTACACTTTTCCACTTTCTCTCCAGATGCTTTTGGGTGGGGAGAGTGCTTTTCCCAAACATCCCCCCCCATCTCTGTCCTCTCTCTGCAAGCAAAATCAGCTCCCTGTCCTCCGCGGCTTCTCTCTCCCCCAGTTCACCTCTATGCACCGCGTACCTACCGAATTCTGTGTTTCAGGTTGTGCAGATTGTTGTGTAAATCCTGAGATCAGTTTTGCAGGTGTGCAGGATGGTTTAATGTTGGTCTGGCTGTATTTCATGGGCGCGAGACACACACAAAACTTCCATGCTGTTCTGCCATCTTGGCTCCTCCTCCCTCATACTCCAGTTCTTTCTTCAGCCTGGATCCCAGCAACTGCCCCCAATAACCTAGAAGCACCCATAAGTATTCATAAATGCTTACTTTGAGAATTGTGTTCAGAGGCATCTGGGTGGCTCAGCCGATTAAGCATCTGACTCTTGATTTTAGTTCAGATCCTGATCTCACAGTTTGTGAGATTGAACCCCACATCTGGCTCTGTGCTGACAGCCAGGAGTCTGCTTGGGATTCTCTCTCACTCTCTCTCTCTCTCAAAATAAATAAACTTAAAAAAAGTTATGTTTAAAAACATAATATGCACAAATACGTTATCATTGTTAAAAAAATAAAAATAAGACAAACATTTCCTCTGATGCTCCCAAAGACCATCAGTCTTTCCAAATACTTTTTATGCTTGCAGAGTTCCTTTCCATGCCTTAAACTTTTGCTTTTCCAGTAAGTTTTTGTATTTCTATTTTTCATGAGCTTGTTTACACAGATGCCCTACTGGAAAGACGCCCTTTCACTTGACAATATGTCTTAGAGACCTTTCAGCGCCAGCCCTTCTGTGCTATGTGTCACATATGTGTGTCATCTATGTGTATCATCTATGTTATGGCATGAATGTGGCCTGGAATACCACTTACGGCAATGGCTGCCTCGTGTACCAGAGCAAGGATACACTGCTCTTGTCAATGGAGGTGCAGTACGTTTCCAGAATTCCACAGTTACTGACCATGCTGCAGAGAACACTTTTGCACATGCTTGTTTGTCCAACATGTGCAAGTATTTCCCTGGGGTACAAACTCAGAAGTGGGATTACTAAATCGGAAGATTCGGACATTTTGTATTTTAAAATATGCCACTAAACTGCCTTGCAGATTGCTTGCTTGTCAGCACCCGAGACCCCTGATATGCCCCACTCCTGTCTGTAGCAGCTATGATCAATCTTGATTTTGCCAAACTGATAAACAGAAGGGTGAATCTCATTCTTGCTTTAATTTGCATTTCCCTGATTATTCATGAGGCTGAGTATATTTTCATATGGTTATGGACCATTTGTAGAGGAAATGCTCATTGAATGAATTAGGTGCTTCGTAAAGGTACTGCTAAAGGAGGAGAAGAGTAAGGGGCATGGTTCAAGGAAGATTTTTCTGTAAGGTTCCAGATCGCTGGGCTGGTCCAGGAGCAGTACTCATGGGACCTGGGTGGGCTGTAGGGTGAGGAAGGCGGTTCTGACACTTAGGACAATAGAGTCATACAGCCAATCAGAGACAAGGCTGGGACGTGAACTCAGGGCCTCCTGAGCTCATGGGGTCTCACCCTAACTGTGTGTCTCTCACTATCAGAATCGTTGCTATCCAAACTCAGGAACCCAATAGTTGGGAGTAGTGAGGATTATAGTTTTTAGCTGCAACTTGTTTCCGTGATCTATTATTGAAGTGTAATGGTTAGAACAACAACAACATTTGTTTTCCCAGGCTTCTGCAATTTGGGGAGGGCTCAATGGGGGACAGCTTGGTTGTCAATGGCCAGCTCTATGAGTTGTCTGCTGAGGCTGGAACGTTCAAGAAGGCTTCTTCATTCACATGTCTGGAGGCTGGCCTGGGCTGGGCTGGGCATCTTTCTGGGGGCCTCTCCAAGTGGCTTAGCTCAGGCTTCCTCACAGCACCGTGGCTTCTGGGAAGTGACAGCTTTTACCTGGCAGCTGGCTGCCCCCAGAATGCAAAAGTGGAAGCTGTCAGATCTTCTTAATGCTGGTGCCTGGAAGCCCCAGAGTTTTATTGACCCCTCATGCCATTGACTAAACCAGTCAGGGGGCCAGGAGGAGAAACAGACATCACCCCTTGGATGGGGGTGTGGCCAGGCCCCCCCGCAAGAGTAAATGGGCTGGGAGAGATGGTTGTGGTCTCTCGAAACACAATCTGCCGCACAATTGAAATCGTCTCAAACCAGATTGAGGAAAGGAGAATGGATTATAAGCAGAGATCTTAGAGAGGTGTCTCAGAGAGCCCAAGGCCAGGACGTGCATCAGAGGGAAGATCTGGATTGGGAGAACCATCTAAAACTTAGGCTGCATCCCTCTGACCTCCCCAGGGCACCATAGTCTTCCCAGCACACCTACTTTCTCTGTTTGTCCATGTTCATAGACTCCATGAGGCTGTTCCAGGAAAGCACCCTCAGCCTCCCACTTCAACTACCCCCAGTTTTTGTGGATCCCAGTTGCAAACTCCAGAGTGTCAGGGCAGGCCAGCCTCGGGCAGGTTTTCCCCAGATGTGGAAAATGGGACTCAGAGACTTAGAAGGTATGGCCCAACACTGGTAAGTGGCAGAGCCAGGTCCTGAACCTGGAACGTCCATCTGACTCGAGAGCCAAAGCTCATTCCAGCTGCCCTTGAACGTTCATTTGTCCACCCCCAGTGCCGGTGCCCCTTGCCAAGCTCCGACCTGTGGGAGCTGAGTGAGGCTGGATCCAATAGCCAAGCCTCTTCCTGATCAGTGGCCTCCTCTGGTTCCTGTTTGGAGGGGGTAGCATTGTGCCATGCAGGGTGGATGGGGGGGGCTGCTTAGAGGTGTAATTCACCTAGAGTGAAGGGCTGCAATCACCCCAGTGGGTTTTCTGCCTTCCCACCTGAGCTCCAGCGTGGGCTGAGAATGTATAGTTTTTGAGGCAAGGTGCAGAACGGGCCGGGCAGTAATGTTCACTTCTGAGCCTTCTTTGTGAGGGCAATCCATCCTTCCGGCAGCTCTGATGAGAAGGCTCATTATATCTCCCTGGGGTCTGGCTGCCTGACTGGGATGGGACTCCCCAGGGCTGTCTCTGACCTACACCCTCTCTTATAGTCTAGGCAAAAACCTGATTTGTGGCCCCAGGGTCAACTGCACCACTTTCCCGGCCCTGCCCAGGGGCTGGCCTGTTAGGGGACCTCTGTGCCTTCTTCCTCTTCTCTGCAGGGCCTTGGCTGATATCAGCCCACAGCTTGGAATGCCCCCCTCCCCTGCTTGACCTGAGTGTATCCTTCCCACCCTCCAAGGTGTGGTGCAAAGGCCATCTCCTTCACGATGTCTCCTCTAGGTCCCTGAGAAGCATTTCTACCTCCATTTGGATATCTGTCTCCCTTCAACTTGGATCACTGGACTTTGGGGCACAGGATGTAAGGCTTGGCATATGCTCATAACACATTACTTTCTTATTCAACAACTGTTCATTGAGTGACTACTATGTGCCAGGGCACCAGGGTAGCGCTGGGGAACAGAAGGGGTGAAAATCACTGCCCTCATGGGTCTGAGATTCTGTTGTGGGGGGGCAGGTGATAAACAAGTTGATCCATTCAAGCACATAGTAAGTCACGAGGAGGTAGGTGCTATGGGGTGAAATGAAGCAGGGGAGGGAGATTGGAGTGCCCCTGGATGGGGTAGGATGGTACAGTTTTAAAAGGGGTGAGGGAAGGACTCACTGAGAAGGAGACATTTGAGCAGACGTGAAGCAGGTGAGGGAGTGAGCTATGGAGCTTTTGGGGAAAGAGCCTGGCAGAGAACAGGTGCCAAGGACCTGGGGCAGGAGCGTATCTGGCGTGTCTGAGACACAATGTAACAAGTGCATTTTGATCAGGGGGGAGACAGGTAGAAGATGGGGCCAGTGAAGAAACCAGGCAAGGTCAGGTGAAGTCCTACGGGCTATCAAAAGGCCATTGGCTTTCACACTGAGATGGGGCTACTGAAGGGTGTCATTATTATCTTACTATTATTAATAAAAGTGCATGACAAGTGACCATGAAATTAACAGCACATAATAACTAGTGCTATTATTTAGTTCTTCCTATGTGCCAAGCACTGTGCTAGTACTTCACATAAATGACCCCATTTAATCCTTGTGATCACCCCGTGAGTTGGTACTCTCATTATCTGCATTTTACAAATGAGAAAACTGAGTCTCAGGAAGCTGTAATACATTTCCCAACATCACACAGCTAGCAAGTCATAGAACAGATATGTCAATCCAGGCTGACTCCTGAGGCCATACTTGGGACTACTTCTTACACTACCTTAAATTCCGTATTCACGGAATCCCTCCTAGCTCTCATGCGGTTCTGGTCAGTTTCAAGATGAGAGGATATAGTCATGCCCTGATCTTACTCTGTTAGATGAATGCCCATCACCCACCCATCTACTCATCCATCTGTCCATCCATCCATTCATCCGTCCATTCATCCATCTGGCCATCCATCTGTCTATCCACCCTTCTCTGCTTCCCTCCCTTCTGTCTATTTACCCATCCACTCATTCACCCATTCAGCATTCATTGAGGCTTCCTATGAGTCTAGCCATGCTAGGCCAGGGTCCTCAGCTGTTTCCTGTTGACATTTTCTTTTTTTTTTTATGTTTATTTTATGTTATTATGTATATTTATTTTATGTTTATGTTTATTTTGAGAGAGAGTAAGTAAGCAGGGTGGGGGCAGAGAGAGACACACACACAGAATCTGAAGCAGGCTCCAGACTCTGAGCTGTCTGCACAGAGCCTGATGCAGGGCTCAAACTCATGAGCCGCGAGATCATGACTTGAGCCCAAGTTGGGCGCTTAACCGACTGAGCCCCCCAGGCGCCCCTGCACTTTCTTATTCAGTGGAGAAAGGCAGCAGGAATTGGAAGGGAGCCTCAGATTTCACCCAGCTCTATCCTAACCAGCCCTGTGACCTCTCTGAGCTTGATTTCTCTGCCTGGTTCCAGAGGGGCTTAGCCTGTGCTTGGCAGCCCACTCCGAGCTTTCCTGGCTGTTGTATGTGCTCTTCTGTGGCAGGTGAGCTGTCCCCATGCTGCTTCTGCTGCCTGCAAGTGGGTGTGGGGAGGACACGTGTTGCGTATTTGGTTCAGGAGGCCCAGGTTGGGGGTGGCCTTTTTGTTGTGCTCAACAAAGAGCTTTGTGTTCTGCCCTTTGCGTGGGGTGCCATGAGCCTGTTCCCTGCCACCTTCACTTTGAGTGAGCCCTGGGTGGGACCACCATCCCAGGGCCATAGAAACCAGGCTCATTTCCACCCCCTCCCCCGTCCCCATTCCTGCTGCAGGAGGCTGCCCACCTAGGCAGAGATGGGACCCTGGAGCAGCAAGGGGCTTCCTTTAGCCAAAGTGGGGGTCCCACCTACTGGGGACAGAATGATGGATTTGTGGAGAATGGCCTGATCCCACAGCCTGGCTCACTGCCCTGTCCTGCCCTTCAAAACTCTGCTCACATTTAACCTTCATGGAAACTCCTATATGAGACAGCCAGAGGGTAACGAAGGATTATGCCCACACTGTTAGGAGCTGAGTGTGTTCCCCCCAAATTCATATGTGAATGCTCTAACTCATGTGATGGTATTGGGGGGGGGGGGGGGGTTGGGAAGGGATCCCCGTCATGGGGTTAGTGTCCTATGGCTGTGGAGGACAATACATTTGGGACTTGAGAAGGTTTCTCAGCTATACAAAAGCAGGGCTCAGCCTGGTTTCTGCTGATATTTTTAGGTTGCATAATGTAATTCTACCTTGAATTTGCATTGCCAATTTTTTTTTCTTTTCGAAGCGCTGTCACATCAACCCCTTCAATGCCAGTACCTCCTGCCACAGTGTAGATCAGTCATAAGGCTTCTTCCCATTCCCCTAAAGCAAACTGAGACTTCCTGAGGCCACCCAGCAGGTCCCAGGAACTCGAGACCCGCTGAGAGCCCAGGCTGACAGCTCCCACCTCTGACAGAAACATGACTCAGTGATGAACAGAGGCTTCATTATCCCTGATCCTCAACTGTGTGGACAGTGCTCTGGGTCCCAGTGTGAGAGCAGAGGGTGGAGAGAGCCTAGACTCTGGAAGGGAAGACACCCGCCCCCCTGCTCCCAGGACTACACCTGGAGCATAACCACCCTCTGATCCACAGCATCTTCAAGGACCTGGCAGCTTCCAGGCAGCCTGGGGGGGCTGGAGTCATGCAAATTGCTGGATTTGGTTTTAATTTATTTGCAGATGAATATCCCTCCCCGGAGGCAGGGGGAGGGGGAGTGAACAGTCTCTTTTTAATTATTCTGGGCATTATTTATAAAGCCCTCTGAGCTGAGGGCATGCTTGAGTGTGATTCTGGTCTCCAGTGAGGCTCCTCCCGACTGTTCTTCCAATAACACACCCAGGAAATTGTCCAGGGTGCAGGAGGGGCCCGACGGCTTCTTTCTCTGCTGCTTCCCCAGCCCCGTCTCTTTGCATCCCCTGGCTTGGCGCCTCTGCTCACGGGGCTTTGGAAAGCACTGCCGAGCCCAGTCCTAAGCACCGGCACGGGTGGTGCTAGGGCTGGAACCAGATGCCCAGGCAGAGGCGTGAGGTCCCCAGGGAGCTGCTTTCACACTCACCTCCTTACGTGGGCCTTGAAGGTTAAGTCTGATCATGTTCCTCCTCTGCTCAGGTGCCTCCAATGACTTCTACCTTGCTCAGAGTGAGAGCCTGGGCCTTACAGTGGCCCGCAAGGTTCTCCACACACATAGGCATGCGTGTGCATGCACATGCACGCACACGGGCCCACACGGACAACACAGGTGCCACTGACAGACACACCTGCCGGGACACGTGTCCCCTGTGCACATGACCCGGATCCTTGCGCGAACCACACACACACGTGCCTGAAGACTTGTACGTCCCGTGCCCCCCCACCACATGCCTGCATGAACAACAAACACACACATGCACACACACACCGTTCCTGGAACTTGCCAGGCAAGTTTCTTTAGCCTGGTACACGTGGCCCAGGTGTTTGCCCGTGTAGGCGGGAGAGCTGCCTGGCCTGGAACATTCCTCTACCTCTCCCCTTCCACCTGCCCTGGGGGACCAGGCTGAAGCCCCAGGCTTGCCCCCCCCCCCCCTTCTGCCTGCACGGCTCCTCTTCCCTCTGCACACCGTGTGCCAAATCCTCACGACAGGCTCTGCTCCAGGGGACTGGGCAGAAGACACGCTATTTAGAATCGCAATCCCCATCGCTCACCTACATCCTCTCCATTCTTTGCTGGACTCTCTGCTTTATTGTTCCTAACTGGCAGCCTTCTAATATAGAATTTTAGTTGTTTCTCTTGTTTTCTGCTTTTTTTTTTTTTCCTACAAACTTAGAAGGTAAAGTCCTACTTAGAAGGCAGGGATTTTATCGGTTTTGTTCTCTCTGTTCACTGCCTACAAATAATAGGTGCTCAATAAACAGCTATTGAGCGAATGAACACGTGGAATAGGTACCACTGTATCTGTGAGGGCCGTGGGCAGTCAGAGGAAGGTGTTCCTGCCTAGGGCTGGGCCCAGGGATGGCTTCTGGAGTGGACGAGCTCTTTTGCCAATGGCATTACTGCCAATGGCATCCCCCACCCCTTCCCAGTCCTTCCTCAGACCTAGGGCAATCCCAGGCAGGAGAGCCATCCCTCAGCCAGGTCTCCCTGGCTCCACACCTCCAAGCATTTCATCCTCACACAACCCAAGGGGAAGATTTTATGATCACCCACATTTTATAGATGCAGAACCCAAAAGCTCACTCATGGCGCCTGTAGAGCAGAGCTGGGATTCAAATGCAGATCTGTCTGTCTGTCTGTGGAGTTATGCAGACTCTGGAAACTGCCTTCCTGGCCCCTCTGCCCTGGTGTACAGAGCATTCTCTGGGCACCGAGCACCTGAGTCACCTGCCTCACCATCCCCCCCCATCCCACTTTGTAGGTGTGATGGCACAGTGAGGGTAGAGTGCCAGCCTGCCACTCACTTACTGTGTGGCCCTAGGCAGGTTACTTAACTTCTCTGAGCCTCAGCTCCCACATCTATAAAATGGGGCTACTTTGAATCACTGGGTGGTTGTTTACCGAGCACTTAGTACGTGCCAGGTGTTGGGGATAGACACAGTTTGTGGTGCGTGTGGACGAATGGGGAAGGCTGATGTGGAGCAAATAATTCTAGATACCTAAAGAATCACTGGGGCTTAACAGAGCTCCTCACACAGCCTTGTTTGTGAACGGCACGGCTGAGGGGGGAGGTGAGCCCACCTCTGCATGCAGACCTCAGTGTGAGTTAGGCGCCTTCTCCCTCGTAAATCTGCCCCTTGAAACAGTGGAGCTAAAAGGTGCATGAAGGAAGGAGCGGAGGGCCAGCTGTAGAACGAGGAACCCCCACACAGCAAATAGGGGGCTGGGGAGAGCTCCAGGGGGACAGCTGCTCCAGCCCAACTGGACACTGGATAGCCTGCCTCTGACGCCCCATTTCGGACCAAGTCCAGATGCCTTTGTTTTCTGGCTTCGGGCCTATAGCCTTAATGCTTTGGTGTGAATGGGGAAACTGAGTCAAGGAAAGAACCTACGACCTAATGAGGGTACCCGGCCCTCCTGCCCACCTCTGCACTTGCCCCCTCTCCTGCCCCGAGCCTTGGAAGAGAGTGAAGACTTCCTCCGTGTGGGAGAAGCGCTGAGATGGGCAGAAGGCCTGGGGTCCTCAGAGCTGTGCTGTGCAACACCGGTCTCGTATTCCCTGCATATCAGGGAAGGCATGACCTGCCCAAGCTGATGCGTCGTGCAGCCAGCCTGGGATCCAGGGCACATAGTTAGCGCCGAGCATCGAGCCCTTTCTGGGAGCCCCAGTTTTCCCATTCATCAATGGGGTGGTTGACTCCACGGTCTTCAGGAGTTCTCCCGGCGCTGGGGCTCCCCTTTCCTGCCAGCTCTGGGGAAGGGCGGACAGTGGGTGGGCTCCATCCATGGTACCCCTCTCTCAGCCACTCTGGGGTTGCTGGCACACCTTTCCGCTCCCCACCACCATGGCCATGCAAGAGCGAGGGGGTTTATTCGGCTGTCTGAAAGCCAGACGGCTGGCTCTCTTAATGGACTTCCAGAAGTTTTCCACAGTACAAAAGATTTCCTTTCTCTGCGGTATTGAAGGAAAAACAAGCAGTTATGCCTTTTGGGGTCTAAAATGGGCACCATAACTCGAGGGGAGTGGCAGACTGGTATTTTGCCGGCCAGCAGAAATGACAGCTGACACCTGTCTCAGATCCAGAAGTTATCATTACAAAGAAAAACGCCCTGCTTTCTTTCCAGTGCGTTGGGTAGTCTAACAGCAGTGGGAAATGGATTTCTCACTTAATTACAGATGTGCACTCGCTCTGCCTGCAGCCCCACGGGCCTTGTAGGGGCTCAGCTGGGCTGGCCTCTCCAGCAGCAGGAGCAGCCGCGGTTAGTATTTCCAGGCCACGTGTCCTCCCGGAAGGCCCCACGCCCCGCTTCCCTCTGCACGCGCGTCTTGCCTCCCCACCCAGGCTCAGGCTAACGGCTGCCACCTCCACCGGAAAGTCCTCCACGTTCCCAAGAACATGTCCCTCGCTTCTCCACAGCCACAGAGAAGCATCTCACCCTCCTTTGCTCCTGGCCCTCCCCTGCCCAAGGAAGAGGCGCCAAGAGTCCTGACACGAGGGCCCCTGTGGTTCAGACCCATCGTGCTTCTCCAGTCTCTATCTGCCGAGCCTGTGTGCACCAGCTGCCCAGCCTTCCTGGTGCAGGCTCGTGGCAACAGCCCGCTTCCCACTGCCTTCGACCACACCGGTCCCTCTGCAGGGACTATCAGCCCCTCCCCCTGCCCCTCTAAGCCCACAGTGGCTGCAGGAGCCTTCGCTGAGGGTCCCAGCGTGTCACACCCTGACCCTTGGCCTGAGTGGCTGCTCTCCGTCAGAATAAAGGGAAGCCCGGAAGTTACTTCTCTAGACCAGCTTCCCTCCGTGTGCTGGGCTGCAGGACCCCCTCTTCGGCATCCTGTGGGAGCTCTCAGACCCTTGCTTGCACACCCCACAGTGATGGAGAACTCACTCTCTCCCTTCCACATGTATGCACCCACTCACCCACCAGTCTGCCCCGTGGATGACTGCTATCCTTCCATCACCTGCCCCCAGGGGAGACTCCTGCCATCTAAGTCCCTCCTGCCCTCTCAGGTGTTCCGACCCCTGCAGGAGAGCAAGCTGGGCATGACGTGACAGCCATGTCAGGGGGTTCTGAGTGGATCTTCGCTCCAGTCGTGCAATGTGGTCTGGGCTGCCCCAACTTGCCCTGAGCTGGCCCTCTGAGGTGGAGCTCAGGACCCACCAGCAGATGGAGAGATTCACTCAGCATGTCTTTTTAAAATTTTATTTATTTATTTATTTATTTATTTATTTATTTATTTATTTATTTATTTATATTTTAGAGAGAGAAAGAGTGTGAGCAGGGGAGAGGGGCATGCTTAGCATGCAGCCCTAAACGGGGCCCGATCCCATGACCCTGGGATCATGACCTGAGCTGAGATCAAGAGTCAGAGGCTTAACTGACTGAGCCACCCAGGGGCCCCTCACTCAGCATGTCTTGAAGAGCCCACCCACCATCATCCGGGTGCATGGGGAGGGCAGGGCTTTAGAGCCCATCCGCACCCAGGCTCCCGCTCTCCTCAGAAGAATCTGAAAGCTCGACCAGGTTCTCTTACCACAAAGGTCAAATTGGGGTCAGCCTTAAGTACCCCTGTCTTCTAGAAGTTCCTAGAATCCTCAGCTTCTGTAGACCTGCAGGTTGGATTCTAAGACTCTCGTCAAGTATTCCATGAACACATATTCCATGAATACACTCCCAGGTTCAATAATTCCCAGAGCAAAGAACCATTGTTCTTTGGTGTTTGGCAAGTGGGGTGGAGGCAGGGTGCTGGGCCCCACCTCCCATATGCTGTGTGTTCCCCTGACAGATGGTGATGGCCACAGCGAGGCTGTGACCAGGGACGCTGCTGAAGCAGGAGCCGGGAGCTGCCTGCATGGTGCTGGCCACCACATCCGTACCCCGACGGGCCCATCTTGTCTGTCCAACCAGATGTCCTGCCTCTGTGTTCTCTCCCATTGTCTCACCAGGACCTCCACCCCCATACTTTTCTCCTTCTTTGTCACTCTGTCATTCTGGAAACCTCCGCCAGGGTCAAGCATCTGTGCTCTCCCCTGGCCTTCAGAGGGGCACCCTCCATCCCCACTGACCTCCTCGGGGCTCACCAAGTCCCCACTGACCTCCTCGGGGCTTACCAAGTCCCCACTGACCTCGGGGCTCACCAAGTCCCCACTGACCTCCTCAGGGGCCTCACAGCTCTGAGGGTGGGAGCCCATGCTCCGGCCCTACCTCTGACGGAGCCACTGCACGACCCCTGGATGCCCAGCAGGGTGGGGCGCCTCCTCTGTGTTCACTGGACGTGTTCTGGATTAAAGAGCAAGGAGTCCTAACAATAGCCAATGCTTCCTAGCACTCACCGTGGGCCAGGCGCAGTGCTGAGTATTTACCATATATGAACTCATTTCGTCTCCACCACTATCCTCATTGTAGATAACAAAACAGAGGCAGAGAAAGCTGAAGTAACTCACCTAGGTTCGTATACCTGAGTGTCAGGGTCAAGCTGGAAACCCAGCCAGTGATGCCTTTGATCTCTACTCTCTACTGCCCCCTGTGCTGTAACGATGGAAAGGACTGTTGAGGTCTGGGGTCTCCAGGGATGCTTCCTGGAGCAGGGGCCCTGTGACCGGGAACAATTTGCTGGTGACACAATGGCTAGTTAAGGATCACGCTCATTGTGCGGATTCCCATGTTGTTACTGCCATGTACAGAAGTACTTAAGACCTGTCCCCGACTCGGTGAAGCTCACGGGCTTGTGGGCGAACAAGTCAACATGTCAGCAGGGCCTTTCCAAGCCATGTAGCGCCATGTGGGTGGTAAAGGGGGAAGGGAAGACGGCTCCAGGTGGAGCTGATAGACTACCTGGGTTTAGAAGGAAGGGGAGGATCTATCAAGTGTGGCCACAGCCAAGGCCAAGGGCATGAACCGTAGTGCAAGCAGTAATGCAAAGATCCTGTGGCAGGAAGGGCTGAGGTTTGGGGAACGGTAACGTCAGCGTGGCTGGAGTGTTTGGGGCACACATGTGGGGTGACCCCTGAGGAAGTTTGGAGGAATCCCTGTTATCTGCCTGTCTGTGGTGCAGGGCAGAAGTGGAGGTCCCTTTCTTTCCTGAATTCCAGCCTCCTTACCTAAAGCTTGCATTTTCCTTTCCTGAATCTCCTGATTTCCTGCCATTTTAAACTCCGATTGCCTCCAGCAAGACAGAATCTGTTCCTTGTGGATGCCAAGGCCAAGAGGGGGGTAGCCACCTCCACAGGAGGTTTTGGGAGGGATGGGCTAGCTCTCTGTTGGAGAACCAGCTCAGGGCCCAGCACATGGGGCATGCCTCCAGAGCCAGGAGCATGAGGAACCGAGCAGCACTCAGGCAGCTGAGCCTGGTCTGGGAGAAGCGTACACGGGAAGGGCTGTCCTTGAAGTTCTGGGTCCAGCTCAGGGTGAGATGAGTCTCTAGTTTGGAGGGGTCGGGGCCTGGGGTGGGTAGCAGAGACTGACGGTGGAGCAGGTGAGTCACTGGGTGAGAGAGAGAAGGGGTGGGGGAGAGAGAGACCTACAGAGGTGAAGAGACAGAGAGCAAGAGGCAACGGGGAAAAGGTAGAGATGGAGAGACAGAGACAGTCATGGGAGGGAGACAGAGAGAGACATGGAGGGCAAGAGAGACACACAGGAACCCAAGAGAGATACACAGCAACAGAGTGAGGGAGAAACACGACCCCAGTTAACCTAGCTAATGGGTAGTGAGCTCTTGGCGTGTGCTAGGCATTCAATGCTTTGCACGTGTGAACTCACTTTATGGGGAGCTGGAGAAGATTGAGGCAGACAGAGGAAACACTGAAAGTACGTAAGGACCCAGAGAGACCCATAGGGGACAGACAAGAGCAGAGATGTGTGTGTGTGTGTGTGTGTGTGTGTGTGTGTGATGTTTGTGATGTATGTTTACGTGGGGGCATGTATGATATGTGTAGACGTGTACGTGGTGTCGCATGTGTGTGTGTGTGGAGTATGTATATATAGTATGCATATACATGGTGTGTGTGCGGGTATGATGTTTATGATATACATTTACACAGGGACGTGTGTAGAATGCATAGGCGTGGGTGTGTGTAGGTAGTGTGTGATTATGTGTATGTGTGTGGGTGTATACGTGTTCCGCAGGCAGCGTGTGTATGATCCGTGTTTGTGTGTGTGTGTTTGTGATGTGTGTGTATATAATGCACATGTAAAATGGTGTATGTGTGTGATGTAGTACGTAATGTGTGTGTGTGCCTGCACGTGTGGGTGTCAGGGTGGGAGCTGGTGTCCCCGGAAGTCAGGGAGAGAGAAGGCTGCCTGGGGCTGAGAGCTGTTACTTCTGACAGGCTCTGGGACACGAGGGTGTCGGTCTCGAGAAGAGAGAAGCAGGGAGCCTTGACCTGGGGCTGGAGGCAGCAAAGAGTCAGCAGGCGCTTGGGTCTGCGAAGGGAAGGGTGCCATCCACGCAGCCACACTAAGTGAGGTCACAAGTCTCACACACACGTGGGATGAGGCTCCGAGGGGAAATGACTTGCCTGAGGTCATGCTGGGGTCACGGGTGGACTCAGGATCAGCACGGTGCCTCTTGATGGCCTGTCTGTGTGCCTCTGTCTCAGGGGCACCTCTTCCAGGAGCAGGGGCCAACTGTTTCCCCGGAGCGAACCTGCCCTGGGTGTGCAGTGGGAGCCCCTCTCCTCAGATCTCACTGCCTGCCTGGAGGCGCTTTCCTGCCATGTGGAGGTGCTTTCCTGCCCTGTGGAGGACCCTGTTTGCAATGCTGTTGCAAACTGTTTCCTTTTGCAATGCTGTTTGCGATGCTGTTTCCTCCTCGTTCACTCGGAGGACCGGCATTTATCCACAGGTCTCTTCTCCCGCCATTGGAGAATCACCCTGGCGTGTTGATGCCCCCCTCCCACTCCTGGGCTGAGCCTGCAGCGGGTGGCTTGGTGGCTGTGGCAGTTTTGGGAAATGCCTCGAGACAGAAAAGTGGAGCGACAGGGGCAGTCTCTGACTTGAGGTGGGACACAGCTAGACTATCCGTGGGCACGGGACTGCTTCCCCCGCTGTAGCCGAGGTGGCGAGGGATGTGATGTGGGGGCTAGCTCCAGCCTGGGCATGCTGTTACATGCACGCAACATCTCTCTCTGCAGGGGATATTGATGCTTTAAAAAAACAACAACAGGGGCGCCTGGGTGGCTCAGTCGGTTAAGCGTCCGACTTCAGCTCAGGTCACGATCTCACGGTCTGTGAGTTCGAGCCCCGCGTCGGGCTCTGGGCTGATGGCTCAGAGCCTGGAGCCTGCTTCCAATTCTGTGTCTCCCTCTCTCTCTGCTCCTCCCCCGTTCATGCTCTGTCTCTCTCTGTCTCAAAAATGAATAAACGTTAACAAATTTTTTAAAAAGGGTCTAATCTCAATTGACCTGTCACCCCTGTGCTCAGGAGAGTGGCATGGTCGTTCTTTCCTGGGACCCTCAGGCGTCCCACCTGGTCCCTGGGGGAAGGGTAAAGGGGGAGAGTGCCACACTCGCCTCACAGGGATCTCAAAGCTGGTATTTAGGGGCGCCTGGGTGGTGCAGTCGGTTAAGCGTCCGACTTCAGCCAGGTCACGATCTCACAGTCCGTGGGTTCGAGCCCTGTGTCGGGCTCCGGGCTGATGGCCCAGAGCCTGGAGCCTGTTTCCGATTCTGTGTCTCCCGCTCTCTCTGCCCCTCCCCCGTTCATGCTCTGTCTCGCTCTGTCCCAAAAATAAATAAAAAACGTTAAAAAAAAAAAAAAAGCTGGTATTTAAGGATCACTGTATGGATACAGTGTCAGATGAGGACAGAGAGGCCAGGGAGGAGGAAGGGCTCACCCAAGATCAGTGAGCGAGTGAACAGAACCTACACTGGACACTGGTAACTCCCGGTTCGCTCCTCCCTGCAGACGGCATTTATCAAACACCTACTGTGTGGTAGCCTCACACATGGTGAAGACCCACTATGCTCCAAGGAGTTCATCGGCAGGTGGAGAAGATGGAGACAGACACAAAATGGCGGACATGGATGCTGGGGACCGGGTCAGGAAACCACCGCGGCATTGATGCGAAGGTAACAGAGCCAAATCAGGGCAGTGACAGGGCAGTCGGTGAGCAGTGAGCAGTCGGTGGACTTGAGACTGTTCAGGAGGTAACATGAAGAGGCCTGGGTGAGCCAGGGAGGGGACCGAGGAGGGGAGAGGAAGGAGGCTGGGATGGGTGCAGTCAAGGGGGAAGGTGTCCTCACTGGGATGGAAGCATGGGAGGAGGAGCAGGTGTGGGGAGTTTGCTTTTGGAGCCGCTAAGTTGGAGGGGCCACGGGCCAGGAAAGGTAGGCGTTCGGACACTGTGGTCGGGAGGGCAGGAGAGCAAGCAGGGCTGAAATACAGACAGATGCTCTATAAGTGAACTTCTAGAAGACATGAGTGATTCTTGGATGATCCCAATGACATATTAATAGAGGCAGTGCTGATGATTCAGAAGGTCCCAGGTCCTGAAGGATGTGTTCATCAAGGGCCATTAGTCTACACATGGGCCCCTGTATTGTGTTCCCCAGGCCCCCTCCCCCAACTAGTGTGGCACCCAGGCCAGGGGAGGGGACTGGTAACTCCTCTTGTTACCCAGACTTGTTCTTGGAACAGTAGCAGCAGCAGCATCTGGAAAGATGTTAGAAATGCAAATTCTCAGCCCACCTCAGCCCTACCGACGCAGATTCTGAATTTAAATAGACTCCAAGTGGTTATTCTGCAAAATAACATTTCAGAGGCAATGGTTCAGGCCAATAGTTCTCAGTCTCTGCTACCTGGAGATGGGGTTCCCCCCCATCCCCACCCCAGAGCTTTTGATCCGGTTGGTCTGGGGTGAGGCCCAACGGACTAGGTGATTCTACTGCATACCTAGGTGAAAACCCCAGCCCCAGCCCCTCTCTGATGGACTAGAGCCAGGATGTTGAAGGCCACTTTACATCTTTGGGTCTCAAGATGGAAGTCTGCAACAAAAGCCACCCTGTCCCCTCTGCCAGGTAGCAGCTGGGCAGGTGCTGTGGGAGGGCTCCAAGGCCACGAAGAGCTGGCGGGCAGGTGTCTAGTTGTTTGAAATATACACCAGGCTCAGCTGCCCCTCACCTCCCCAGGTACCTACTTTATGCCAGGCCAGACGGGGAACTGCTGAGCTGAGGAGTCCTCACCTGCTCCTCACCTTGGAGGAGGTCCATCAGGTAGAGAACTGTCAGAGACAGAGAGAGGAGAGCCCACCACGTCCAGGCTAAGAGAAAGGGAGTGGGGGGCGTTTTTTTTGGCGGAATGCTGGGCCCTCCTCCTCCTCTCACCTGGATATAGGAGCCAGAGAAGTTATACGTATCAACTCCAAGGTCTGCCCAGGAATCCCATCATCTTAGGGAAAAGTCAGATTTCGAACATTCCTCACTGCCTTGCTACTCCAAATATGGCCCTTGGACAGCATCAACATCACTTGGAAGCTTACTGGGAATGCAGAATCTTGGGCACTACTGGATCAGACCTACTGGGTCAGAATTCATAGTTTAACCAGCTCCCAGGGTGACTCACATGCATGTTAGTTTGGAAAGCCTTAGTCTCCTGGGCCCTAGCTGAAATGTGGGTTCCAGTAGCCACAGAGACAGGATGTTGGAGGTTTTCAGGCTCCTCTGGATGGGCTGGCTCATGGCTTCTCTGCTGGGTGAGGACCGGTAGAACCTCAATGGGCCGAAAGGTGGCCCCAAGTATGGTCTTCTTTCCTAAGGAATAGCGTGACATCCTTCCTCCCTGCACCTTAGCCGGCAGCTTTCTGTCCTGCACTGCCCTCTGGTGGCCCTGGAGTGCCATTGCCATGTCACATTGCCTCCTCTCTGGTCAGGATCCCAAGACCGAGACGAGGTGAAAGGAAGACTTGCCTGTTGCCGATCTCTGACATAAGGCTCAGAGACCCCCAAGAACACCATGGAGGCAGTTTGGAAAACACTGGGCTTTAGCAGCAGGACAGCAAATGGAGGCTTCTCTTTTCCCTGGCGAGGGGTCCTGGCTCAACCCTTCTCCCCATCACTCCTCACACCCTGTTGGAGGCTGTTCAGAGCTAGGACACAAGCTGGAGGAAAGAGTCCTGTGTAAAGAGGACACGCACACAGGTAGGAAGTCGCTGGACTGGTTCAGGAAGACTCAGTCAAGCTGAGTTTTCTTTGGAAGGCTCCTCGGTGGAGGATGGACTGGGTGGGGACATTGGGAGCTGACAGTCTGGGAAGGGGCCCATGCCACAGTTCAGAGGATGTTAATGGCTTCGTGTGAGCCAGACTTGGGTGGAGAAAGACTGACACCCCTCCCACATCCCAGACAGAACATGTCAGCCAGCGTTGGGAGCTCACTGGAATGTGAGCTGACTGATGGCGTGGGCAAGGGGCGTTTGGGGAGACACAGAGCCTTGCGAAATTTTTCTAGGGACATGACCCTAGGCCTTCCCAAAAGCTTGAGAGCCCCTGTTCTTGGCCATATGGATGGAGCGGCCTGACTCCCTGTGCTGGCCGGCCTGGTTCAGCTGACCCCTCCCTGAGGCTCCGTTGCTACCAGGTCCGTGGTCACCTAGACTCACAGGTGCTCTGGGGGAGCTCTGTAGCAGCCTCTGGTTCTCCTCCTAAGCCTGGGGAGGCTGGGCCCTTGGGGTGACCTTAGCAGGGAAGAATGAGGGGCACGGAGTCCATAGGCTGTGTGCAGGCCCCTGCCTCCCCCGGCACCTTCCAGGCCCCACTCTGCACCCTGCTTCCTGGCAGCTCCTAATCCCCCAGGTCCATCATAACCTGGACCCAGGCTCTAATTCCGGCCCTGCAGCTGACTCACTGAGCCATCAGGAGCCATTCACCTCCCCTCCCAGACCTCAGGTTCCTTACCAGAGGAGGAGCAGGCATCTGGCCTAGAAATCATCTAGTTCCTTGCAGATGCCTTTGGGCTTTGAGAACCTGAGGTCATGTTCCTCCAGCAGAAGGGCCAGTCTTCCCAGAATGGTCCCCAGACAATGGGGCAGCTGTGTCTGCTGCAGTGCTCTTGGAGCCTCTTCCCAGTCCCCTTGGCCCACTGGCCCACCTTCCAGCGGCTGGCACCCGCGAGCCTTTGAACTTCGTCCCCTGCTGCCCACTCACAGGCAGGCCAAAAATGCTGGCCAGTTAATGTCCTTGGGGCACCCTCAGCCAGGACTGTGAAGCTCGACAAATGCACCAGCTCCCTCGGGTGGGGTAACTCCGAGGCACATGCCTGTCTCCCAAGGCCCCCCGCACAGCTGAGAGCTCCAGTCACCCACAGCGGTAGTGGATTTGATGACACAACCTCTTGTCGCCTGCCCGCCTCATTTTCTTTTCCATGCTCCTGCTGGTGTTTTCTGAAATTTGCACTCAAAATTTGTCTCAAGGTCTGCTTCTGGGGGAACCCAAATCAAGACAGTATCCAGTTGAGCCATTTTATTTGCTTGATCTTTGGTTCAGGATGAACAAGAAAGGGGAGTAGGAGACAGATCCCTAGGCTGGGTGTGGGAGTGAGTGGAGAAGGACACCCTTGCTGTTCACCTGTGGCCTTGGGACAAAGTATAGGAGTGAAGGGATAGATCTCAGGCTGGATCTGCCTTAGGGGGCTGTGGAGTGAGTCTCTAGAGATGCTGGGCCTGACTTCACCTCTGGGGCAGGCCCCCCTCTGCCAGGCAGACCTCAGGCCCTGGGGACCTTGTGGGTGACCACAAAGCAGATACCCTCATTTAGAGGCCATAGTCCCACCGCAGCACCTGGTGGTCGGTCTCCTGCACTGCCTTCTCTGTTGTCTCCTCCTCAGGTACAGCCCAAAGAACTTCTTGGAGACTGTCATGTAGTGCCAGGCGTCTAGGGCCAGGACAGTGGCCGCCTGGCCGGCCTGGTTTCAGCAGCTCAGCCGGGCCCTGCGTGGCCACCCAGTAGGTGTTCACGTCCACAGCGCAGGTGGTCTCCAGGGCCAGTGAGGCCAGTGTGCAGTCAGCCGGAGGCACTTGGGCCCGCCCCTGTGGCTGTAACTTGGTCATGTCACACTTCAGCCATATGACTGTCCTTCGGAGCCTGCTTCCTTCTCCTGCCGCCCGCTCCTTTGGGGGGGGCGGGGGGTCACAGAGGGATGATGCACTTTATGCAAACAGCCCCCCACCCTCACTGCCATCTAGGTTGCTTCTTATCAGCAAGGCCTGTGTTTTAACCCATTCAGTGACCCTTTGAGGGAGATATTATTTCCCTCATGGTATAGATGAAGAAATTGAGGCCCAGAGAGGTTGCGTGATTTCTCAAGGCTACACAGCTGGTAGGGGACAGCAGATTTGATTTTTTTTTTTTGGGGGGGATTTGGTGTTTGAGTCCTCCTTCCTCCTCTTCTTCCTCTGCCTCCTCCTTCTTTTTAATAATTCAAAATAATCCAATTTTTGGTATATGATTAACTTTTAAGTTGTTAAATATATATAACAAAAAATTTGCCATTTAGATCATTTTTAAGTGTACAATTCAGTGGCCTTAACTGCATTTACAACGTCGTGCAACCCTCACCACTGTCTACTTCCAACATTTTTTTTATCAGCCCACATAGCAATAACTATACCCGTTAAGCAATAACTCCCTGCTCCCCTTCCAGCAGCCCCGTCTCTTTCAACACGCAGGCGTTAACATGTCACTTCCTCCTCTGGTGGCCGCGAGACTCACAATACAGTCCTTACTGCTTATCATGGCTTCCCCTGGAGGGTAGCCGTGGCCACCCTCCCCGACGCTGCACTGTCCTGTTCGCTCTGCTTCATGCGTACCCACCTTCTTCCTGGTCCTCGGACACCAGCCAGCTCTCTCCCCTCGTAGGCCTCAGTCCTCAGTCCTCGCTCTCCCCTCTGCCCGACACTCTCCTTCCCTACATCTTCCTGCTGCTCTGAGGGCATCTCTTTGGAGATGCCTTCTCTTACTCTGCTATGGACCACATATGTTTCCCCAGATTCCTATGTTGAAGCCCTAACCCCAGTGTGATGGTATTTGGAGAGGGCTCGGGGGGAGGTGATCGGGGTTAGATGAGGTCTCAGGGGGTGGGGCCCTCGTGATGGGATTTGTGCCTTTTTAAAATTAATTTATAAATTTATTGATTCATTTCTGTCTCTTCTTAAAATTTTATATTTTTTATTTTGAGAGAGAGAGAGAGAGAGAGAGCACACAGCAGGGGTGGGGCAAAGGAAGAGGGAGAAAGAGAATCTTTTCTTTTTTCTTTTTTAATTTTTTAATGTTTATTTTTGAGAAAGAGAGAGAGTATGCGTGGGAGTGGGGGCAGAGAGAGAGAGGGAGACACACAATCTGAAGCAGGCTCCAGCCTGTGAGCTGTCAGCACAGAGCCTGAGGTGGGAGCTTGATCCCATGACCCTGGGATCATGACCTGAACTGAAATCAAGAGTCAGACGCTCAATGGACTGAGCCACCCAGGTGCCCCCGAGATTCATGCCTTTTGAAAGAAGAGACACTAGAGAGCTCGCTCTCTTTCCTTGTCCTCCATGTGAGGACGCAGACAGAAGGTGGCCCTCTGCGAGCCAGGAAGAGGGTCCTTCCCAGACCCTGACCATGCTGGTGCCCTGATTTTGGACTTCCAGCTTCCAGAACTGTGAGAAGTGAATGTGTGTCGCTTAAGTCCCCCGGCCGGTGGTACTTTGTTTTGTCAGCCCAAGCTGACACAGGCACAGCACCCCTGTCTCTCTCTAGGCCCCTACCCAGCTGAAGCTTTATCTCTGGACCACTTATTATTTAAAAAAATTTTTTTTAATGTTTATTTTTGAGAGAGAGAGAGACAGAGGGTGAGCCGGGGAGGGGCAGAGATAAGGGGAGACACAGAATCCGAAGCAGGCTCCAGGCTCTGAGCTGTCAGCACAGAGCCCGATGAGGGGCTTGAACTTGTGAACCGCGAGGTTATGACCTGAACTGAAGTCTGAAGCTCAAACGACTGAGGCACCCACGCGCCCCTCTGGGCCATTTACCATTATCTGAATCTCCATCTAGTTTGGTTGCAGATGTGTTCCCTACTAGAATATGAACTCCGTGGGGATGAGACTTTGTCTTGTTCCCTGCATATCCCCAGTACCTAGAAGAGGGCCTGACCCTCAGAAGGCGCTGCAGAAAGGGTAACGGGAATGAATGAAGCCCAGGCTGCGTTGCTGTGGAGGCCCCTGTGCTCAGAGACCCTCCAACCCTGTCCCATTGCAGGCTGCCCCACCTGTGACTGGGTCAGGTGCCCGTGGCCCAAGGTTAGGGCAGGAATCTGAAAGTCTGGTCTTTGTCCTGGCTCTAATGTGGCTTTGAGGTCACTCTCCAGGTCTGGGCTTCAGTTTGCTCAGCTGTGGAATCTGGGCCAGAATCCTGCCTATTCCCCCGAGGCTCCCGTAGATGTGTTCACTCTCTGTGAACCAGGTGGGGAGGGTGCCTGGAGGGGCCGGTGCTGTTGGCCTGGGGGGCGTGGCAACAGTGCTGTGTCCAGCCCGTCTCTGGTCGTAGTAACTCTTGCGGCAGCAAGGGGCACTTGATGTGTCCCAGGCTGTGACCCACCCTCCAGCCGTCGACCACGTGAGCCCCAGGTGTGTGAGTTCAGGACCCTCACACGGACTGAGGGCCACCCAAAGGCTGGGTGTAGGGGTGGCACTCACTCAAAGGGAGGGGGCTCGGCACCCCAAGTGGGTCAAGGCAAAAGGGCAGGGAGATGGGTGTGAAGTAGGTGGGGGGGCTCACACGCTATCTGGTGGGGGATGGGGAGGACCTCATCTGAGAAGCATGGTGGCCCGCGGGGACCCGTCTCCCTATGTACTGCATGGCACCCACCAGGTCTGTGGTGGGAGGACATCCCAACTCCATGCCCAGCTAAGTAGTTGGAAAAGAACCAACCACAGGCTGTTTGTCATTGGGGAAGGGTGCCATACAGGAGATCGGACTCTGCCTTTGGTGGGGGGAGCGAGGCTGTGTGGGGATATACCAGACTCACACACCTGGGGCTCCAGTCGGGTGTGGGGGGGTGCAGCCTGCACATATCACACCCCCCTTGCTGCCCCAACAGTTGCTACCAGGGACCGGGCAGGAAAAGTTCTGCGCTTCTGGGCAGGCTTCAGAAAGGCTCCCCAGTAGCAACTGGTTTATTTTCAGCAGGGTCTGACTCTAGATTTAAAACACGGGGGACAGTGAAATACTCTGCTGCAGAGGACAGAGGCTCTGATAAGGGCTGAGACCTGAGCCAGTGGGTTTGTATCTGGCTTAGCCAATCAGGGGAGGCGAGAAGCTTTGGTGATGAGTTAGCAGGGAAGAGATATTTGCCTCAGAGTGGCCCTCAGTGCACTGCCCTCTTCTCGCTGCTTTCTCCCTCTTCCGTTAAAACTCACCTGCCCATTTTTCAAGGCCTAGTGCCAATGTCCTTGCTCCAGGAAGTCTCCTCAGATTTCTCTGTGGGCATTAAGATTTATTTCCTCTGTATTCCTGTGGACATTGCTTGATATGCCTTTCTTGGAAGTGATTACATGATTAGGGAAAGTTTGTTGAGTGATTGACTAACGCCTAGAGTTGAGCAGTATACTCCCTGCCCAGCCGTGCATGGCAAACCTAAATTAACTGATCTTTACCCTTGCTGTTGCCATTGACTGCCTGTCTGACCTGGGCTGCCCACCCCTCTCTCTCCTGCCTCAGTTTCCCCTCGTGTGCACCGAGGAACCTGGACAACAATTTCTGTCAGCTTACCCAGTTCTGATGCCCCAGAGTAGGGTTTATAAACTGAGCCTGTAGTTTGGCTTTGGATATCAATGAATTCTCTCAGCTTTATGTAAAAACTTATGGGTGTGTGTATATATGTGTATGTTGCAAAAGCTTTCATTATATTTTCAGAGGGATTTGTGAGCCTAGAGAGGTTACATAACCCAGCTTTAAGGCCACTGCAGGGGATGCGGGAGGAGATGCTCAGAGGCAGGTAGTGTGCTCGTGTGTATTCTGTCAATCCCTCACCCAGTGTGAGCCTGTGAGCCTCCCCCCTTCAGGACAATCGTCCCTCCTTACAGTAAAGAAACGGAGGCTTCCTGTCATAGACCTGAGCCCAGCTCTTTGGCCTCCACGGCCACTGCTTTGGCCCTACCAGGCTGCCACCTAAGTGGAGGCCCTCGTGGACTCACAGGCCGGGATGCCTTTGCAGCATCCTTGGAGAGCAGTGGCCCCGAGGACCGGTGCCCTCCTGCCACCCAGCAGCTCTCTGCCGGGTGCAGTCCTGTACTCCCCAACCTCCCAAGGTGGATAGCAGCCACTCACCTGAAGAGAAGGTCTGGAAGAGGTTTTCCACATTACATTTTAGGATTTGTTTTCGGCTTAGGTGTTGGGGCGCCTAGGTGGCTCAGTGGATTGAGTGTCTGACTCTTGGTTTCAGCTCAGGTCATGATCTTGCGGCTTGTGAGTTCAAGCCCTGCATCGGGCTCTGTGCTGGCAGCACGGAGCCTGCTTGGGATTCTCTCTCTCTCCCTCTGTCTCTGCCCTCCCCTGCTCGCTCTCTCTCTCAAAGTAAATAAACTTAGGGGGAAAAAAGGCATAGCAGGACTACATAGGTAGTCTGAGGGTCGCCCTCTTTCTCATAGTCCTCTGTCCCTGTGCACAGCTTGCCGGCCCTTCTGGCTGTGGCTCCCTCCGCGTCTCCTTGCTTCTGCAGTTCTGTTGCATCTGTGTTTGGTCTCCCAGCCTCTTCCCAGGAAGAGCTTCCGGATCTCAGACTGGGCCCTCCTCTCAGGGAGCAGCAGAGTCCACACACAGGGAGCCAGGCCACAGTGTTAGCTTCTCCGGTTGGAATTTATCTGGAATTTATCAAGAGCATGGAAATGTTTTCTGGCTCTTGGCTTCCGAGAGGCGATATTTTGAGTATAGGTGCTGCTTGTGGGAGGAGGGGAGAGGGGGACAATGTAACAGAGGGACAGAGACAGAGAGACAGAGAGAGACAGGCAGCAAAGGGAGAGATAGAGACAAAGACGCAGAAAGAGGGGGTGTCTGGCTGGCTCAGTCCATGGAGCATGTGATTCTTGATCTCAGGGTTGTGGGTTTGAGTTGCCTGTTGGGTGTAGAGATTGCTTAAAAATAAAATCTTAAACACACAAAAAACAAAGGCACGGAGAGAGACTAGGTGTCTGCAATAGGCCAAGGATGCTTTCCTCTTTGGGTTTGGAGGGAAAACAAGAACCGGAGTGGAAAGACCCCTAAGGGGGAGGGAACAGGAATCAGAGATGGCTAAGATTTCACTGGCCCATGACAGTGAGCTTACTGTTGAATGCAGCTTGTCCTGAATGTGGTTACATATTTCTCCCTGACTTCAGTTCTGTTTATTCTACTTGCTTAGTCAATCCTTTCTTTTTTTGTGTAGGCTAGAAGTAAACAGCCAGGACCTCTGAAAACCCTAGGAATCCTATGTTTGGATAAACCATTAAAAAGCATTGCCAGGGGCGCCTGGGTGGCTCAGTTGGTTAAGCGTCTGACTTCAGCTCAGGTCATGATCTCGCGGTCTGTGAGTTCGAGCCCCGCGTCGGGTTCTGTGGTTGCAGCTCAGAGCCTGGAGTCTGCTTCAGATTCTGTGTCTCCCTCTTTCTCTGCTCCTCCCCTGCTCGCACTCTCTTTCTCTCTCAAAAATAAATAAACATTAAAAAGCATTGCCATGTATAAACAGAACATGTGATAAAATTGCACAGAACTTAACACACACACACACACACACACACACACACACACACACACACCAGCAAACTGGAGAAATCTGAATAAAATCAGGGGATTGTATCAATAACAATATCTTGATTGTGATATTTTACTACTATTTTGAAACATATTACCATTGAGGGAAATTGATCTTATTTATTTATCATTTATCCCAGGTCTTATTTCTTTCGCCTGCCCTTATCACTCTTGGTCACCTCTCTCCCTCCCTCAGGGGACATGCTCATTGACCTCAGCCCAGGTCCTACCATCTATCAAGTGCTCACCGCCTGTGTGTCCTTCAGAGACATCACTCCCTCTGACTTCTCTGCCAGTGTGATTTACCTGTGAGCTGGAAGGGAACGCATAGGACACAGGGGTTGGGGAGAGGGTTCCCCGGGGACTAGATGTCAATCCTCCTTCTCAGAGGACTCTCTGCTCTCTCTGTTGTCCCTGACATTCTCAGGACAGTAGGTCCCTCCAGGATGGGACCAGTGCTTTGGGTGGGACAGCGGATGGGACCCCCAGTTACAGGATTATAGCACTTTGGGGAGCAAGTTTCTGATCACAGGACTGCACTGAGATGTGATATAGCCAGGTATGATCACTGAAGACCAGATGGAAGGATCTTTCCTTCCTCTTCCCTCCCTCCCTCCTTCCTTCCATCCTCTATCCTTCCTCTATCCATACATTCTATCTTTCCTTCCTTCCTCTCTCTCTCTCTCTCTCATCTATTGTTCCTTTCTTCCCTCTATTGTCTTTATCTGTTGTAACTATTATCTATCTATCCATCCTTCCATCCATCTATCTATTTGCCCATCCTTCTGTCTATCAATCTTTCCTTCTTTCCTCTATTGTCTACATTTGTTGTGACTATATTGCCTGTAGGAGTGTGAACCCACACCCATGCTGAGCACACAGATATGACATTTACATGTGCTTCTCCCCTACTCCTTGCCCCCTGCCTTCCCCTGCCTGACGTAATCACTAATGTGAAGTTTATATTTATCCTTCTTTTTCTTTTTTTTTTAATTTTTTAATGTTTATTTATTTTTGAGACAGAGAGAGACACAGCATGAACAGGGAAGGGGCAGAGAGAGAGGGAGACACAGAATGTGAAGCAGGCTCCAGGCTCCGAGCTGTCAGCACAGAGCCCGACGCGGGGCTTGAACTCACGAACTGTGAGATCATGACCTGAGCTGAAGTCGGATGCTTAACCGACTGAGCCACCCAGGCGCCCCCCTTCTTTTGCTTTTTAAAAATAAATTTCATCACATATTTACGCACATCTAAACAAAGTATGTCCCCCAGTTGCATGGGACATACTTACCCTAAACAACTATTTATTGCTTTTCTGAAATTCAAATTTAACTGAGTGGTCTGCATTTCATCTGGCAACCCTGTTTCAGATCTGGTCATTCAGCCCGGAGGGGAAGAGGCCCAGGCTGGGAGTCAGGGCTGTTGCGAGCATGTAAGACGCCTTTGCGTGAATTAGGAAAAGATGCACGGACAAATTATAGAAAGATGCCCTCTGGGCTATTCCCTTTCCCTCTGGAAGGACGATAAGAACAAGGTGCTCCTTTGGGGCAGACCGATTAGGGAAAGGTGCCCTTTCCTTAAGGCTCACTTTACCCCCTCCCTTTGTGCAGGGTATAATCACCAGACCTGGACACAGCATCCCTGGTAAGAGTCAGAAGACCTGAATTCTAGTCTCGGCTCTGCCGCTCATTGGCTGGGTGACCTTGGGTGAGTCTTTTTCTTTCTTATATTTCCTTTTTGTGAAGTAGGGGAAACGAGATCCAATCTAATAATCTACAAGAAAATTCTAGGAGCAGGAAATCACGGATGTGAAAGAACTTTGACAAGTAAAATATTTTGCACAAATGAGTGTTGACACTATTTCCCCATAGGAGATCTGAAATTACCTGGTCCAATGCTTTTGTTCTATAGTCCAGGAAGCTGAGGTCCTGAGAGGGTATGTGACTTACCCAGAGACTCACAGCAAGCTGATGACAGAGTTGGGAGTGAGAACTCCTGGTCCAGTGTACCCTCTCTTCCACTAGGTGTCCCCACAGGCTTGGAAGGGTGCAGAAACCCTTCCCTCCCCTTGGGCCTCTCCTAGCACTGGCTTCCTCAGCAACAGCAGCTTCAGCCCTTCCCTTGGTGTGTATCTATCCGAGTAGACCCCTCTCCGGACTTGTCTGGAGAGTCATCATATATGGGAAGGTTTGAGGAATGCTTGTGGCAGGATGATCATCAGGCAGAAGGAGGAGGGGGGTGCCCAGCAGACCTAGAGATCCTGCAAACCCGTGTCCAGGAACAGGGATGGGGTAGGGGCTAAGATGAGGTCTAGCAGAGAAAACGGAGCTTGGCAAATAGGATGTTTTGAGGTGCTGGGGCAGCTAAAAGGGGGATGGTTTCTGCCAAGGGGAGGACGGACAATGCCCAGGAGTGGAGATAGCTAAGGAAAGGAAGCTAATCAAATGCGTCCCTTCTTACAGTGCCAGGACCTCCAGGAGAGTGTAATCTGGCCTAGACAGAGCCTAAAGAAGAGAGCATCCAAACTGGGGCCCTCGCTCCTTGGGCGTTTCGGGATGTAGAGCTGCTGGCTGCCTTGGGGATGAGGCGGGGCAGGGTTTGAGGGGACCCACAAGGGCTTGTGAAAGCTGCCTAACACCTTAGATGAGGCCATGCGGGTTGAGTGACTATGCTATGTACCCACCATTTGTCTTCCTGAAAATAGTCTGTACTCTCCACATACTTCAATAAAACATTTTGTTCTCCTCTATCCAGCGGGCAGAACTTGTGATATATTGTCAACAGTTTGGGGGGTAAGGGTCTTTGAAGAAGAAAGGGGCCCCTGGGTGGCTCAGTCAGTTAAGTGCCTGACTTCAGCTCAGGTCATGATCTCGCGGTTCATGAGTTCGAACCCTGAGTCAGGCTCTGTGCTGACAGCTCAGAGCCTGGAGCCTGCTTCAGATTCTGTGTCTCCCTCTCTCTCTGTCTCTACCCCACTCTCTCTCTCTCTCTCTCTCTCTCAAAAATAAAATAAACATTAAAAAGAATTTAAAGAAGAAAGCCCTGTTGTGGCTGGAGAAAGGAGTCTTCTATTTGGGGACAGGGAAGGTGGACTTATGGACCAAGGCTCCTTTTGTGTAGTAACTCACTAAACTGTGATCTAGGGTGATGGGCTAAGTCTCCTGTTGTATCACGAGTACAAATAATAAAAAACCCAATCGCAGTGGCTTCATAAATTTTTTTTTAACTTCTTGTGTAACAGCTTGAGATATTGGTTCAGTGACTCAGTAGTAATGCAGCTGGTATATCTGTGACTAACTTATTTCCTCATGGTCACAAGGTGGCTGCTATAGCTCCAGGCATCCTAGGTTCAAGGCAAGAAAATGGAGGAAAAGGAGACTTCATCAGTCTCTGGCCCTCTTACTAGGGAAGCACAAACCACTGCAGAAGCCTTCCAGTAGACTTCAGCTGTCTCATGTAGCTCTCTCCTAGCTGCAAAGTAGGCAAGGAGAGAAAGTATGTCACTTTCTAGTCTCTGTGGTGGAGGCAGGCTGGGGAGAAGTAGGTTGGCAGGGGATAGGTTAGCCAGCAACCAGCCTCTGACACATCCTTTTTGGGTTAAGCATAGCCAGCCCCAGCCATTGTTTCTTGGTTGTCCGGAGCTCTTTGCCTCCTCCATTCCATTCTCCATGGCAGCTACAGGACAGCTGTGGGCTTAGCAGGGAGAGGAAAGCAAGAGACTACTGGGTCAATACATGCACCTTGTAGTGGGTGAGTCATCCCTCCAATATGAGATCCCTGGGTGGGAGGCAGTACCCTCATCTCTAGACAAAGCCTATGCATGGCCAACCGTGCATGTGCTAGTGGGTCCTGCTGGGATTCAATTGGACACGAGAGCGGTCACCCTGCACCCATCCTCATACCTCAGACCTCTTTCACCTGTTCCTCCGTGGGCTCTGCTGGGAGCAGAGTGAGACCCTGTTCTTAGAGGTCAGTGCCTCAGTCTCCCATTTCCAATATGCACTGTCCTCCACATGACAGCTGCTTCTGACACCAGTGCGGGAAGACTGGAAAAGGATGTGCCCAGCATGATGATTGCAGGCACCGATCCCGAGGCCGGAGGAGGAAGGGCTCCCAGCTCTCCTGTGCCTTCCTGGTGCTGTGAACAGTCTATCTCACGTCCTGCTCACCAGGCTTATCCTGGGCGAGTTTTATTCCCCGCCACTCCTCCTTCGGGGGAAGTCTCTGTTTGGGGTTTTCCCTGCCTTGTCCTATACCCTTCTTCCCCCAACAACTCGACCTATCCCTATGAGATATTCTGCATGAGATTCAGCCCTCCTCCTGCCCTTTCTGGAGTGCTCATTATATTGGGGCTGAACTGCTTCAGTGCTCACCCAGGAGGAGAGGGATAGGCAACAAACACCTAGATCATGTGCTAATATTAATAGCTGGCCCCTTCACAGCATTTATTAAGTGCTAGCCCCCTTTAAAAATACTCATTTTTCAGGACGCCTGTGTGGCTCAGTCGGTGGAGCGTCGGACTTCGGCTCAGGTCATGATCTCACGGTTTGTGAGTTCGAGCCCCGCAGAGGGCTCTGTGCTGATGGCTTAGAGCCTGGAGCCTGTTTCAGATTCTGTGTCTCCCTCTCTCTGACCCTCCCCTGCTTGTGCTCTCTCTCTCTCTCTCTGTCTTTCAAAAATAAACGAGGGGCGCCTGGGTGGCGTAGTCTGTTAAGCGTCCGACTTCAGCCAGGTCGTGATCTCGCGGTCCGTGAGTTCGAGCCCCGCGTCAGGCTCTGGGCTGATGGCTCAGAGCCTGGAGCCTGTTTCCGATTCTGTGTCTCCCTCTCTCTCTGCCCCTCCCCCGTTCATGCTCTGTCTCTCTCTGTCCCAAAAATAAATAAACGTTGGAAAAAAATTAAAAAAAAATAAATAAAATAAAAATAAACGAATAAACATTAAAATTTTTTTTTAAAAAATATTTATTTAAAAAATTATGGTAAAACACACATAACATAGAATTTGCCATCTGAACCATTTTAAGTGCATAGCTGAGTGGCCTTAAGTACATTCACATAGTTGTGCAACCATCACCACCATCCGTCTCCAGAACACTTTCAACTCCCCAAACTGAAACTCCATACCCATTAAAAAACAACTCCCCCTGGGGCGCCAGGGTGGCGCAGTCGGTTAAGCGTCCGACTTCAGCCAGGTCACGATCTCGCGGTTCGTGAGTTCGAGCCCCACGTCGGGCTCTGGGCTGATGGCTCAGAGCCTGGAGCCTGTTTCCGATTCTGTGTCTCCCTCTCTCTCTGCCCCTCCCCCGTTCATGCTCTGTCTCTCTCTGTCCCAAAAATAAATAAACGTTGAAAAAAAAATTAAAAAAAAAACAACAACAACTCCCCGTTTCTCCCTCCCTCTTGCCCCTGGCAACCACCATTCTCCTTTCAATGTGTATGAATTTGACTACTCTAGGTACCATATGTAAGTGGAGTATGCAGTATTTGTCTTCTTGTGACATGTTTATTTCACCAAGCCTGTCTTTCAAGGTTCATCTATGTTGTAGCATGTCTCCGAATTGCCTTCCTTTTTCAGGCTGAATAATACTCTATTGTATGTGTGTACCACGTTTTGCTTATTCACGCCTCCATCAATGGGCACATAGATCATTTTCGCCTTTGGGCTATTGTGGATAACACTGCTGTGAGGCAGGCCACTTTAAAAAAACATGTAAAACACTCATCTATTTCTCACAACAGCCCCGCGTGGAAGGTATTGCTTTTAATTCTCATTTTATGGGTGGGGAAACTGAGGCATAGAGGTGAAAAGACTTGCTCAAATTACACAGCTGCAAAGAAGCGGGACCAGGCTTGTGAATCCAGGCAGTGCAGCTCAGGAGCTTAAGAGCTTCACCTGTAGCCCACACTGATATCTCACAGAGTGTCAGGGGAGCGTGGAGCTGGGCCTGGGGGAATTCCGGGACGGCTTCTCCGTGGAGGTGACCTTTGAGCTGGGTTTTAAGAGTGAGTCGTTCACTAATGTCTAACAGAGAGGAGAAAGGCTAGCCACTTCTGGCAGAGGATAAACCTTGTGTGATGTGACTATTAATACAAGGACCCAGGCCCACTTCACAGGCATGGCCCCTGGGGTCCTGCGGTGGCGCAAATAAGAAAACAGAAGACTCTGGCTGGCGGCTACAGAATCTCAGGAGATTCCCCTCTCCCCACGCCTCCACCCTACCATATTATGGGAATAAAGCACCGTCCTAGGGCAAGCCAGACTTGGACAGAAGCTTCCACAAAGACTCTATAGGCTCTAAAAAGCATGTCAACTTTCCAATTTCTCCCACCCCAAGACTGTAACACCCCACATCCTCGTAGGGGTGGAGCTGGAGGTGATGGGTGGAATGGGGACAAGGAAGAAAAAAAGCACAGTGATGAGAGAGCTGTGGCTGTTGCCCTTTTTGCCCTTAAACGTAGACCTATCTTGCCCTAGTGCTTTCCGGGCAAGTGGTGATCGTTAGGCTCCATCAGAAACACTGACCAGTACAGCCATCTTGCCATTCCATGCTAATTTCAAACACCCCAAGTCTCCTTTTTTTCTCCCCAGAGGTCTGAAGAAGCCCAAGTCAAGAGAAACAGTTGTTTACCACACGTATTTTAATTTGCTGATTGATGCAGGAAGGAGCAAAGGTTGGACATTCTGATCATCTTGGCTTAAATCAGCTTCAATGTAGCACTGTGGCCATGGGGGAGTTTCCACAGGCTACAGACTTTCCTTATAGGAAATGATATTGAGACTTAAAGTTGTCCACAGGCACAGAGGCGGAATTGGCCGGGGGGTGCTTGGGGGTCAAGGTCTGCAGAGTATGGGTTCTGAGCAGTGTGCACCTCTGGGCACATGGATGGATGTGTTGTGTGTAGGGTAAGTGAGGTGGAGAGAGTGTCATGATTTGAGATCCTAAGAAAAAGAACCAGGGGGCAGAAATATGCTATTTTGAAACAGAACAACACTAGTGTGCTAAAGATTGTTAGTGGTCCTCCCGGGTCCACTCTACCCACCATTCCTTTTGTATAATAGTGGTTTTTGGCCAGGCACATGGCTGCCACATCAAAGACTACATTTCCCAACTTCCGTTGCAGCTAGACGTGATCAAGCAAGTGAATTATCGCCCTAGGGATGTAAGTTGAGTATTCTGTGCCAGCTTCTGGAAACCTTCTCTAAGATGTGGTACACGTGGACTCTTTGCTTTTTATTCTTACATCCTTTACCTGGAACATGGAAGCTGCCATCTTGGGCTATGAGGTCAAGGCCATACATAGAAAGAAACTGGGAACCTAATAATATGCGGCACCACGTGAGCCCTGGACTTCTGTGAGAGACAAACAGCATTTGATTTTGTTTAAGTCTCTGATGTTGTTGTTGTTCTTCTTATTGTTATTATTTGGGCAGGAATACCACAGAAGTGGTGTTGTATCTCTTTCAGTGCATAAAGGGGTACATGATGTCCCATTTTGTCCCATTGCTGGTGATGGCGACTCTGATCACTTGGACAGTGTTGTGTCAGCCAACTTTCTTTACTGTAACGTGACAATTTTCCCCTTTGGGATTCACTAATATCTTATGGAGAGTCACTTTGAGATTATCAAACTTTTACCCAGTAGTTTTAGCATTCATGATGATTCTTGCCTGAATGATTATGCTAGTTGTCAAATATTGCTTTGCTAATTCCATCATTCTTTCTACACTTATTAGTTGACATTCAAATGTGAGGAAGATATTTCTTTCTTTCTTCCTTCTCCCTTCCTTCCTTCCTTCCTTCCTTCCTTCCTTCCTTCCTTCCTTCCTTCCTTCCTTCCTCCTTCCCTCCCTGCCTTTTGTCTTCTACCTGGATGGCCCTGCTGCATGGACCTGGACAGAAGACAAGACCCCTCATCCTTGGCAGTGAGGAGGCCTGGCACATTTGGGGCTGAGTGAAAGGCCAAATCTCACCAGGGTTGTGGCTGTCCCACTTCATCTTGCTGGGGCCTGGTTGGGACTGGGTCTTCCCTCCATCTCCAGTCTCATGTTGGTGGCCATGTGAAGTAGAAATTGGGAGGTTAGCCAATGAGGTGGGGGTGTGTGGAGAGTGTATGGATGTACTCCTCCTTCATGTTGTCAAGGACAATCACCTGTGCTGGACTCCTTGTCCTGATCTCTGGGAATGTTGGCCAGACAGCTGAGAAGGACTGAGGATCACGTCATTAGAAGGACTTTGGGGTGCCTGGGTGGCTCAGTCAGTTAAGCATATGACTCTTGGTATTGGCTCTGGTCACGATCTTGTGGTTTGTGGGATCAAGCCCTGCATTGGACTCCTTACTCACAGAATGGAGCCTGCTTGGGATTCTCTTTCCTTCTCTCTCCCTCTCTCTGCCCTGCCTCCCCCCTGCTCCCCCGCTCTCACGTGTGTGTGCTCTCTCTCAAAATAAATAAACATTTAAAAATATGGGGCGCCTGGGTGGCGCAGTCGGTTGAGCGTCCGACTTCAGCCAGGTCACGATCTCGCGGTCCGTGAGTTCGAGCCCCGCGTCAGGCTCTGGGCTGATGGCTCGGAGCCTGGAGCCTGTTTCCGATTCTGTGTCTCCCTCTCTCTCTGCCCCTCCCCCGTTCATGCTCTGTCTCTCTCTGTCCCACAAATAAACGTTGAAAAAAAAATTTTTTTAAAAAAATAAAAAGGACTTTCACAATGTCCTTCCAAACCAGCTGGTCCAGACATGTTGCGCCTGGTCGGATTCATGCTCCACCTCTGTTCTCTGGAGCCCCCGACCCACGTAAATGCCCAGTCCTGCCCTGCTCTCAAGGAGCCCAAGGTGGGAGGGGGATCCATACAGTCAGTCCCCTCCCTGGAGCATCTTGGAGGAGACAGCAACGAACCTCAACTCTCACAGCACAATGCAGCAGGCCTGTTCTAAGGCCCATACCACACCTGCCGGACTCTGTTGTCAGAACCCAACAGGGCACTGGGCAGATTCCGGGGACCCCAGAAACTCCTGTGGTCAGACTGACACAAATGCAGGAGCTCACAGACTCCGATGCTTACAGCCACTGCTGTGCAGTGATGTGTGTGTGATTTTGCACATGCATATATGTACGTATGCACACGCATGTCACAGAATCCTGTATTATGAGGTAAGGCCATCTAAATTGTCCCTCTAATGTCTGCTAAATTCTCCTCCACTCCCCTTTCCTCCCTCCCTTCCTTCTGGACCTCAGGGGCACAGAATTAATAATACATCTTGGTGCACAACATCCTCTCATCATTGGTCCCTGCAAGGCCATCTGTTATTAAACTAATAAATCAGTAGAAATACTGGAACAAACGCTTATGAAACAAACGCCCTAAAAACACCCAGAACTTTGACAATTACTTATATTTACCCATGTGGTTCTCCCCTACCCTGTGCCCCTTCCTCCCCTCCAGAAGCAATGGCTGTTTTGAAGGGAGTGGTCTTCACTCCCTTCCTCTTTTTACAAAAAAGCTTTACGGAAGCATTGTATCCTTACAAATTATGATTTTCTGGTTTAAGTTGTTATATGTTTACACAAAGATATGCTGTGTTTAGGCTTTTAGGGGTTAACTTTTCCACTCACAATTCCATTGCTAAGCTCCACTGAATATCTGAGTAGGCGAAGAGATGACAGCTGATCACTAGTGAGGCCAATGTTCACTGCTTGTCTGGGCTAATGTTGGTTTTAGGCCAGCCTGCGGCCTGGAGAAATTGTATTTGCTGGTACCCGGGTCATGCTCCGTAGCTCTGGTGTACTTACCGGCTCCGTTTTATGGAACTTGGAAAAGCATATTTTTATTTGTAAATGATTATAGATATTTGTAAAGATCGAGCCCTTATTTTGATGACAGCTGTGTTAAAACGCTTGGTGCTCAATTACTGGCAGCCTTATTAAAGGGAAGAAGGCACTAAGCGGGTGAGGCAGGGACTTGTCCTTTGATTTCAGCACCGAGTACGCAGAGTCCTGGGCCTCCTTGCCCCACGCAGTCCAGGCCAGCCGAGGTCTTTGGCCTCGGTGAGCCCAGGAGCCAGCTGTGGTGCTGTGGGTGGCCCTCTCTGGGCCGCCTCACTGTGGGTTTACTCCTCCGGGAACAAGGAGGCAGGCATTCTCCCCATTTCCCATCTTGGGCAATACAGACTCAGCGTGGAGCAGTGGCTTGTTTTAGGCCCCCTAGATGGGCAGGCCAGAGCCAGGACCCGAGCCCGGAGCCCAAGCAGGGAACCTCGCCCCTCTCCCGCTTCCAGAAGCCAGAACGAAGACGCTCCTCCCCTTCCTCCCGCCCTCCCAGCCCGCGTGCTCCGGGAAAGGGGAGGAGCTCTCCCGGCTCCTGTGACACCGTCGCCACGGCAACGCGGCCATACTGGCCCCAACGGACCGGGGGTTCTGGGCTGAGGCGGCCGCGGCCTCGTGGGCAGAGACGGCGGCATGGACAGCCTCTTCGTGGAGGAGGTGGCCGCCTCCCTGGTGCGGGAGTTCCTCAGCAGAAAGGTGGGTCGCGCCGCCTCCGCCGCTCGGGGCCGCCGCTCCAGGGTTGGGGCGCAGTCTGGGGGTGCTCTGCAAGCCCCGCACTTCGCGGAGGGAGAGCCGCCCCTGCCGCCGCCTGCCCCGGGGATGCCCGACGGGAGCGCCGCTTTCCCGGCCTGCCGAGACTACATTTCCCAGGAGCCATCTGGCCCCGCGCAGTGCCCGCCCGCCACGCCGGCCCGTGGCCTCCGCCCTGCGCAGGCATCTCGCCCCTCCGGCGGGGGACGTGGCGCGGGACCCCGGGGACGGGGCCGGTGGGCGGCGGCCTGCTAAAGCACAGCCGCCTGGTCTGGGCCCCGTGGCCCGTCCCGGCACTCCCATCGCACCGGGAAAGAACGTCCCCCCGCCGGGGGAACCCAAGGGGCTGAAAAGCGTTCCCGATGGGTGAACCCTTCAGTCGCGCTCCGAGGTTGCAACCTAGTTGTTTTGAACTTCCATTGTGTTGCACCGGAAGACTTTGCGGAGTACTCAAAAGTTGGGGAGGTCCTTAGCAGTCATCTGCAATGCAGGTGGGGACACCGTGGGAAAGAGGTTACTGCGGATGCCAGTGTAGGAACAGCCAGTATTCCTCATTATAACTGTACAGAGTGACTCACGGCTTGTCACTCACGGTGTCCTGTGGAGCAGGGGCCGTGGGCAGTTGTTTGGATTAAACATACATAGAAACAAAATCATTTTTTTTTTAGAGATTTTATTTTAGTTCTTAAGTAATCTCTACGCCCAAAATGGGGCCGGAACTCACAACCTGGAGATCAAGAGTCACATGCTTCTCCCAACTGAGCCAACCAGGTGCCCCAACAAAATACTTTTTTGAATGGAAAAGGGGAAGGGCTTTGGAATCAGGTGGAGGGTTCAAAAATAGCAACTGGTTAGCAGTGTGAGCTTGGGTCCGTTACTCACTGCCTCAATGTCCGTATCTGTAAAACAGGCCTAATAAGACTCACTCTGCAGATTTATGATGAGGACTAATAATAACATATGGGCCGGTGCCTAGGTGACTTCGTTGGTTAAGCTACCCAGTTTGGCTCAGGTCATGGTCTTGCGGTCTGTGAGTTGGAGCCCCCCATTGAGCTGTGTGCTGACAGCTCAGAGCCTGGAGCCTGCTTTAGATTCTGTGTCTCCTTCTCTCTTTGCTCCTCCCCCGCTTGCATTCTGCCTCTCTCTCTCTCTCTCTAAATAAAGACATTAAAAAATAAATAACATATGGGCAGTCCCCAGGCATTGCATCTGGTACATAGTAGGTACCTGTGTTCAGCAGTGTCTACACCCCCATCTCTTTTATGCATCTGTTTTGAAAGTATCTTTCTTCGCTTTAAAAAAAATTTTTTTTAATCAAAAAAATTAAAATTTTTAAAAAATGCAGTGTGTGTTCATTGTATTTGCTCTGTTTTTATGGTTACTTGACCTTCCGTCACCAAGTCCTGGGCACACATTGGATATCAGTGACACAGCCTTGTGAGGCTGCCCACCATCATCATTTCTTTTTTAATTTTTTTAAAAAAAGTTTTATTTATTTATTTTGAGAGAGAGAGAGCACCAGCCAGGGAGAGGGGCAGAGAGAGACGGAGAGAGAGCATCCCAAGCAGGCTACCAGCGCAGAGCCCGATGCGGGCTTCGATCTCATAAACCAAATTGCGAGATCATGACCTGAGCCCAAGCCTAGAGTCGGATGCTTAACTGGCTGAGCCACGCAGGCGTCCCCCATCGTTTCTTTTAAGTCTGGGCCACCAAGCAAAGCTCTCAGAGAGTTTTCCTCCTGGCTTTCCTTTCTTGAGTACAAATGAAATCTAAAGTCCTCCGTGGATACCTGAGGCTCTCCCCTGTAGTCTGACCCCAGCTGAGCACCCCAGCGTTGGTTCCAGCCTCTCCCACTTGCTTTCCCCTGTTCCACTTGTGGCCCCCCCCAAGTCTGTTTCCTGCAGGAGGTCTTCTTGGATAAGTCCCGTTGGAATAACTGACTTAACCTTGTCTGTGGCTTGCTCATTGACAGTCACATTATAGTTTATACATCTGTGGTTTATACGTCTGTTTCTACATCTCACCCACTAGACCAGTCCACAGAACTGATGCCTGATCTGGGTTGAACCTTGGCAGTCGTCTGGTTCACTGGGCCTCCTCTCCCTGCCATTTTTTTTTTTTTTTATATATATGAAATTTATTGACAGATTGGTTTCCATACAACACCCAGTGCTCATCCCAAAAGGTGCCCTCCTCAATACCCATCACCCACCCTCCCCTCCCTCCCACCCCCCATCAACCCTCAGTTTGTTCTCAGTTTTCAACAGTCTCTTATGCTTTGGCTCTCTCCCACTCTAACCTCTTTTTTTTTTTTTTTCCTTCCCCTCCCCCATGGGTTCCTGCTAAGTTTCTCAGGATCCACATAAGAGTGAAACCATATGGTATCTGTCTTTCTCTGTATGGCTTATTTCACTTAGCATCACACTCTCCAGTTCCATCCACGTTGCTACAAAAGGCCATATTTCATTTTTTCTCATTGCCACGTAGTATTCCATTGTGTATATATACCACAATTTCTTTATCCATTCATCAGTTGATGGACATTTAGGCTCTTTCCATAATTTGGCTATTGTTGAGAGTGCTGCTATGAACATTGGGGTACAAGTGCCCCTATGCATCAGTACTCCTGTATCCCTTGGATAAATTCCTAGCAGTGCTATTGCTGGGTCATAGGGTAGGTCTATTTTTAATTTTCTGAGGAACCTCCACACTGCTTTCCAGAGCGGCTGCACCAATTTGCATTCCCACCAACAGTGCAAGAGGGTTCCCGTTTCTCCACATCCTCTCCAGCATCTATAGTCTCCTGATTTGTTCATTTTGGCCACTCTGACTGGCGTGAGGTGATACCTGAGTGTGGTTTTGATTTGTATTTCCCTGATAAGGAGCGACGCTGAACATCTTTTCATGTGCCTGTTGGCCATCTGGATGTCTTCTTTAGAGAAGTGTCTATTCATGTTTTCTGCCCATTTCTTCACTGGGTTATTTGTTTTTCGGGTGTGGAGTTTGGTGAGCTCTTTATAGATTTTAGATACTAGCCCTTTGTCCGATATGTCATTTGCAAATATCTTTTCCCATTCCGTTGGTTGCCTTTTAGTTTTGTTGGTTGTTTCCTTTGCTGTGCAGAAGCTTTTTATCTTCATAAGGTCCCAGTAATTCACTTTTGCTTTTAATTCCCTTGCCTTTGGGGATGTGTCGAGTAAGAGATTGCTACGGCTGAGGTCAGAGAGGTCCTTTCCTGCTTTCTCCTCTAAGGTTCTGATGGTTTCCTGTCTCACATTTAGGTCCTTTATCCATTTTGAGTTTATTTTTGTAAATGGTGTGAGAAAGTGGTCTAGTTTCAACCTTCTGCATGTTGCTGTCCAGTTCTCCCAGCACCATTTGTTAAAGAGGCTGTCTTTTTTCCATTGGATGTTCTTTCCTGCTTTGTCAAAGATGAGTTGGCCATACGTTTGTGGGTCTAGTTCTGGGGTTTCTATTCTATTCCATTGGCCTGTGTGTCTGTTTTTGTGCCAATACCATGCTGTCTTGATGATTACAGCTTTGTAGTAGAGGCTAAAGTCTGGGATTGTGATGCCTCCTGCTTTGGTCTTCTTCTTCAAAATTCCTTTGGCTATTCGGGGCCTTTTGTGGTTCCATATGAATTTTAGGATTGCTTGTTCTAATTTCGAGAAGAATGCTGGTGCAATTTTGATTGGGATTGCATTGAATGTGTAGATAGCTTTGGGTAGTATTGACATTTTGACAATATTTATTTTTCCAATCCATGAGCAGGGAATGTCTTTCCATTTCTTTAAATCTTCTTCAATTACCTTCATAAGCTTTCTATAGTTTTCAGCATACAGATCCTTTACATCTTTGGTTAGATTTATTCCTAGGTATTTTATGCTTCTTGGTGCAATTGTGAATGGGATCAGTTTCTTTATTTGTCTTTCTGTTGCTTCATTGTTAGTGTATAAGAATGCAACTGATTTCTGTACATTGATTTTGTATCCTGCAACTTTACTGAATTCATGTATCAGTTCTAGCAGACTTTTGGTGGAGTCTATCGGATTTTCCATGTATACTATCATGTCATCTGCAAAAAGCGAAAGCTTGACTTCATCTTTGCCAATTTTGATGCCTTTGATTTCCTTTTGTTGTCTGATTGCTGATGCTAGAACTTCCAGCACTATGTTAAACAACAGCGGTGAGAGTGGGCATCCCTGTCGTGTTCCTGATCTCAGGGAAAAAGCTCTCAGTTTTTCCCCATTGAGGATGATGTTAGCTGTGGGCTTTTCATAAATGGCTTTTATGATCTTTAAGTATGTTCCTTCTATCCCGACTTTCTCAAGGGTTTTTATTAAGAAAGGGTGCTGGATTTTGTCAAAGGCCTTTTCTGCATCGATTGACAGGATCATATGGTTCTTCTCTTTTTTTTTGTTAATGTAATGTATCACGTTGATTGATTTGCGAATGTTGAACCAGCCCTGCATCCCAGGAATGAATCCCACTTGATCATGGTGAATAATTCTTTTTATATGCTGTTGAATTCGATTTGCTAGTATCTTATTGAGAATTTTTGCATCCATATTCATCAGGGATATTGGCCTGTAGTTCTCTTTTTTTACTGGGTCTCTGTCTGGTTTAGGAATCAAAGTAATACTGGCTTCATAGAATGAGTCTGGAAGTTTTCCTTCCCTTTCTATTTCTTGGAATAGCTTGAGAAGGATAGGTATTATCTCTGCTTTAAACGTCTGGTAGAACTCCCCTGGGAAGCCATCTGGTCCTGGACTCTTATTTGTTGGGAGATTTTTGATAACCGATTCAATTTCTTCGCTGGTGATGGGTGTGTTCAAGCTTTCTATTTCCTCCTGATTGAGTTTTGGAAGAGTGTGGGTGTTCAGGAATTTGTCCATTTCTTCCAGGTTGTCCAATTTGTTGGCATATAATTTTTCATAGTATTCCCTGATAATTGTTTGTATCTCTGAGGGATTGGTTGTAATAATTCCATTTTCATTCATGATTTTATCTATTTGGGTCATTTCCCTTTTCTTTTTGAGAAGCCTGGCTAGCGGTTTGTCAATTTTGTTTATTTTTTCAAAAAACCAACTCTTGGTTTCGTTGATCTGCTCTACAGTTTTTTTAGATTCTATATTGTTTATTTCTGCTCTGATCTTATTATTTCTCTTCTTCTGCTGGGTTTAGGCTGCCTTTGCTGTTCTGCTTCTATTTCCTTTAGGTGTGCTGTTAGATTTTGTATTTGGGATTTTTCTTGTTTCTTGAGATAGGCCTGGATTGCAATGTATTTTCCTCTCAGGACTGCCTTCGCTGCGTCCCAAAGCGTTTGGATTGTTGTATTTTCATTTTCGTTTGTTTCCATATATTTTTTGATTTCTTCTCTAATTGCCTGGTTGACCCACTCATTCGTTAGTAGGGTGTTCTTTAACCTCCATGCTTTTGGAGGCTTTCCAGACTTTTTCCTGTGGTTGATTTCAAGCTTCATAGCATTGTGGTCTGAAAGTATGCATGGTATAATTTCAATTCTTGTAAACTTATGAAGGGCTGTTTTGTGACCCAGTATATGATCTATCTTGGAGAATGATCCATGTGCACTCGAGAAGAAAGTATATTCTGTTGCTTTGGGATGCAGAGTTCTAAATATATCTGTCAAGTCCATCTGATCCAATGTCTCATTCAGGGCCCTTGTTTCTTTATTGACTGTGTGTCTAGATGATCTATCCATTTCTGTAAGTGGGGTGTTAAAGTCCCCAGCAATTACCACATTCTTATCAATAAGGTTGCTTATGTTTATGAGTAATTGTTTTATATATTTGGGGGCTCCGGTATTCGGCGCATAGACATTTATAATTGTTAGCTCTTCCTGATGGATAGACCCTGTAACTATTATATAATGTCCTTCTTCATCTCTTGTTACAGCCTTTAACTTAAAGTCTAGTTTGTCTGATATAAGTATGGCTACTCCAGCTTTCTTTTGGCTTCCAGTAGCATGATAAATAGTTCTCCATCCCCTCACTCTGAATCTAAAGGTGTCCTCAGGTCTAAAATGAGTCTCTTGTAGACAGCAAATAGATGGGTCTTGTTTTTTTATCCATTCTGATACCCTATGTCTTTTGGTTGGCGCATTTAATCCATTTACATTCAGTGTTATTATAGAAAGATACGGGTTTAGAGTCATTGTGATGTCTGTATGTTTTATGCTTGTAGTGATGTCTCTGGTACTTTGTCTCACAGGGTCCCCCTTAGGATCTCTTGTAGGGCTGGTTTAGTGGTGACAAATTCCTTCAGTTTTTGTTTGTTTGGGAAGACCTTTATCTCTCCTTCTATTCTAAATGACAGACTTGCTGGATAAAGGATTCTCGGCTGCATATTTTTGCTGTCTAGCACCCTGAAAATCTCGTGCCAATTCTTTCTGGCCTGCCAGGTTTCAAAAGAGAGATCAGTCACGAGTCTTATAGGTCTCCCTTTATATGTGAGGGCACGTTTACCCCTTGCTGCTTTCAGAATTTTCTCTTTATCCTTGTATTTTGCCAGTTTCACTATGATATGTCGTGCAGAAGATCGATTCAAGTTACGTCTGAAGGGAGTTCTCTGTGCCTCTTGGATTTCAATGCCTTTTTCCTTCCCCAGTTCAGGGAAGTTCTCAGCTATTATTTCTTCAAGTACCCCTTCAGCACCTTTCCCTCTCTCTTCCTCCTCTGGAATACCAATTATGCGTATATTATTTCTTTTTAGTGTATCACTTAGTTCTCTAATTTTCCCCTCATACTCCTGGATTTTTTATCTCTCTTTTTCTCAGCTTCCTCTTTTTCCATAACTTTATCTTCTAGTTCACCTATTCTCTCCTCTGCCTCTTCCATCCGAGCTGTGGTGGTTTGCATTTTGTTTTGCATTTCCTTTAAAGCGTTTTTCAGCTCCTCGTGACTGTTCCTTAGTCCCTTGATCTCTGTAGCAAGAGATTCTCTGCTGTCCTGTATACTGTTTTCCAGCCCAGCGATTAATTTTATGACTATTATTCTAAATTCACTTTCTGTTATATTATTTAAATCCTTTTTGATCAGCTCATTAGCTGTTGTTATTTCCTGGAGATTCTTCTGAGGGGAATTCTTCCGCTTGGTCATTTTGGATAGTCCCTGGTGTGGTGAGGACCTGCAGGGCACTTCCCCTGTGCTGTGGTGTATAACTGGAGTTGGTGGGCGGGGCCGCAGTCAGTCCTGATGTCTGCCCCCAGCCCACCGCTGGGGCCACAGTCAGACTGGTGTGTGCCTTCTCTTCCCCTCTCCTAGGGGCGGGATTCACTGTGGGGTGGCGTGGCCCGTCTGGGCTACTTGCACACTGCCAGGCTTGTGATGCTGGGGATCTGGCGTATTAGCTGGGGTGGGAAGGCAAAGTGCACGGCGGGAGGGGGGGCAGGCTTAGCTCGCTTCTCCTTAGGTGATCCACTTCAGGAGGGGCCCTGTGGCAGCGGGAGGGAGTCAGATCCGCTGCCGGAGGTTTGGCTCCGCAGAAGCACAGAGTTGGGTGTTTGCGCGGAGCGAGCAATTTCCCTGGCCGGAACCGGTTCCCTTTGGGATTTTGGCTGGGGGATGGGCGGGGGAGATGGCGCTGGCGAGCGCCTTTGTTCCCTGCCAAACTGAGCTCTGTGGTCCGGGGGCTCCGCAGCTCACCCTCCTTTTGTCCTCCAGCCTTCCCGCTTTCCGAGCAGAGCTGTTAACTTATGACCTCCCAGATGCTAAGTCGCGCTTGCTGTCGGAACACAGTCCGTCAGGCCCCTCCGCTTTTGCAAGCCGGACTCGGGGGCTCTGCTTGGCCGGCGAGCCGCCCCTCCGCCCCGGCTCCCTCCCGCCAGTCCGTGGAGCGCGCACCGCCTCGCCGCCCTTCCTACCCTCTTCCGTGGGCCTCTCGTCTGCACTTGGGTCCGGTGACTCCGTTCTGCTAATCCTCTGGCGGTTTTCTGGGTTATTTAGGCAGGTGTAGGTGGAATCTAAGTGATCAGCAGGACGCACAGTGAGCCCAGCGTCCTCCTATGCCGCCATCTTGGAACTTCTCCATTTTTTTTTTTTTTTTTTAAGTAGGCTTCACACACAGCTTGGAGTCCACGATCTGAACTCACGATCCTGATATCAAGAACTGAGCTGAGAGCCAAGAGTTGGATGCTTAAGCAACTGAGCCCCCCAGGTGCTCCTTTCTCTCTCTCTCTCTCTCTCTCTCTCTCTCACTCTTTTTTTTTTTTTTTTTTTTTTTTTTAAATCTGGGCACACTAAAGCTCTGACACGAGAAAGGGGTTGCTCACGGTCACTCAGAAAGTTGTGGGGACGCCTGGGTGGCTCAGTCAGTTAAGTGTCTGATTTCAGCTCAGGTCGTGATCTCACGGCTCCTGAGTTCGAGCCCCACATCAGGCTGTGCGCTGGCAGTGTGGGGCCTGCTTGGGATTCTCGCTCTGTCCTCTCTCTCTGCTCCTGCCCCACTCGTGCTTTCTCTCTGTCTCAAAATTAATAAATAAACTTTAAAAAAAGATAAGGTTGTGTAGAGCTGGGATTGCAGTCCAGAGCGACTGCTTTCCTCCTCACCTTCTGCTCCAGAGCAGAGACCATGTACTCCCCTCCGGGCTTGGCCCCAGGCAGGTAGAACCTAGAGAGGTCCCATCGTGGTGTGAGGTACCTTCTAGTCGTCTGTTCGTTTTCTCAGATCCTCATAACCGTCCTGGAAGACAGGAATACCTGTTCCCTTTCACGTAAAGACGATCATGAGGAAACGTGCCCCTGGTGCACAAGTTAGATCTTGTCACATTCCTCTACTCAAAACACCCTCCACGGGCTTCTTACTTCAAGCAGAAGAGAATCTGAGGAAAAGCCTCACCAGGGCCTGCAAGGCTCTCTACGACCCTGCTGCAGGCCGTGCCTCCGACCTCACCTTCCACTGCTGCCTCACGTGCCCCCTACCCTACATCGAATCCAGCTACACTGGCCCCTCCAAGCATGGCCGGTCCTCAGGGAGAGCCATGATAGTCTCCCGCAATGTCAGGGCCTTCCAAGGTGACTCTTCTGGTGCCCCAGCCTCCCTCTCCTGCGGTGACTTGTCCCCATCCCACCTCCGTCACCCTTTTCCAAGTGGTCATGTCCTAGGCCTGTTGTTCCCAGCAGGGCACCCTTTCTGTCATCTGTCTGGGCATTCTGTCATTCCTCACTTGTGGCTCACCTCCCTCAACAGCCCGGCATAAACTGTTCTTCAGTCTCACTCACGTCTGCATTCCACAGTTCCTGCCAGCTTTCCCCGGCCCGACCCCCTGGCCCCCGGCCCCGTCGTGACCTCTCCCCACTTCTTACCCACCCTTCATTATAGTCACACCCTCAACAACGTGCTCACCTCCTTTGCCCTCCTCTTCTTGCATCATAGCCCCCCACCCCCACCCCGCCCCAAGTTTTCAAATTCAGCCAGGCCTCCTCCATGCCTGCCCTGCAAGCTGAGCGAGGCTGGAGGAAAACACAGCACCGTGTCCACGTTTTCACGGCCCTTCACCATCCCCCCGCCCCAGGCATGCCTGCGTACCTGGTTAGCCCTCTCCAGCCCATTCCCTCTCTCCGCTCTTGGATGACCGTTTCATACCTTCTCTCTCCTCCAATCCCAAAGCTTCTTCCCCATTCTCAGGTCACCGGGGAAGCAGAAGAGGTCTTGAGAAAACTCCGAGCAGCCTGTACCACCACAGTTGCTAGCCTTCCTGGGCCTGAGCCATCACTCCAGCCTCTGTCCGGCGCCTACGAGGGAATTCTCCATACCCCTGGGGAAGGCCACCCTCTCCCTGCATGCCTGTCCCTGCTAGCCTGCTCAAGAACACTGCTGTCGTCACCTCTTTATCGCATATCTATTTTTCCTTTTCTACTGTCGCTCCTACAGAATCCCATCCTGACCCTCAAGTCCCTCCAGCTATTGGCCCATTTTTCTTCTCTCTTCTATAACCAAACCCCATGGAAGAGCTGTGTGTGCTCCGATTCTAATCCTGCTTCGGGCTTGCTCTAACCCACTCTAATCCGGCTTCTGTCCCCACCAATCCTTGGAAACAACTCTTGTCAAATTTGCCAATGATCTTTAATTTTCAGTCCTCACACTTCTTGATCTAACATTGTGTTTGGACAGTTGATTGTTGACTTTTGTGAAATGGTGCGGTGGGGGCGGGTGAAAAGAACAGCATGGACTGATTGTATTTTTTTTTTAATTTTTTCTAATGTTTATATTTATTTTTGAGACAGAGAGAGACAGAACATGAGAGGGAGAGGGGCAGAGAGAGGGAGACACAGAATCCGAAGCAGGCTGCCTCCTGGAAGCTCATTCTGCTTGGCTTCTGGAGACCACCTTCTCCCACTTGGCTTCTGCTATGATTCTTTGCTGGTCCCTCTTGTTTTCTGGAGCTGTATGAGCTGGGGACTCAAAGACTCAATCTTCTTGGCTTCTCTCATTTTCTAGATGCCTCTGCCGGTCTACTGGATCCCAGTGCTGTCAATATGCTGATCATTCCCAAATGCCTGTCTCTGGCCAAGGTCTCTCTCAGAACTCTTACATTCTTTCCCACTGCCGATTTTGTATTTCCACGTGGATATGCAATAAATATCTCAGCACATCCCAAACCTAATTCCTGATTCCCTCTGTGTCTTGCAATTTTCCCCATTTGAGTAGGCAGTGTCGCTGTCTTTCTGGTTGCTTGGGCCCAAACCTTTGCAATCATTCCTGGCTTTTTTCCCTTTCGTATACCCCACATCCAGTCCATCAGCCCATCTGTTGGCTTTAGCATCAGAGCACATAGAGCGCATAGCCACTTCTTTCCACTTCTCTTGCAACCACCCTGGTCCAAGCCACCTAGAGAGCATCCTAACTAGTTTCTGCTTAATACCTTGTCTCCAAAAAATCTGTTCTCAACCTAGCAGCCAGTGATCCTTTAAAAATACAAGTCAGGGGCATCTGAGTGGCTCAGTTCGTTGAGCGTCTGACTTCGGCTCAGGTCGTTGAGCGTCTGACTTCGGCTCAGGTCGTGATCTTGCAGTTGACAAAGTTTGAGCACCGCGTCGGGCTCTGTGCTAACAGCTCAGAGCCTGGAGCCTGCTTCGGATTCTGTGTCTCTCTCTCTCTGCTCCTCCCCCTCTCATGCTCTGTCTTTCTCTGTCTCAAAAATAAATATAAACATTAGAAAAAATTAAAAAAAATACTATCAGTCCATGCTGTTCTTTTCACCCACCCCCACCACACCATTTCACAAAAGTCAACAAGGCCTTTCCTTATCAGGCTCTGGGCAGCCTCTCTGACCTCATTTCCTGCGACTTTCCCCTGGTCATGCGACTCTAGCTGTACTGGCCTCCTGTGACTGCCACGGGGCCTTTGCACATGCTGTTCCTTGCCGAGAACACACTTCTCCCAAGTGTCTGCATGGCCTGCTCCCTTACTTCCCTCAAGTCTCTGTTCTAATGGCACTTAATCATGAAACCTTTCCTGACTACCCTTTTATTAAAGTATCACACCTTTCCTTCACCCCCTCCTGGTCCTTTCTGTCTCTTGCTCTGCTAAACTTTCTCCCCCCCCCCCCCCCCCCCGCTGCCAGCGTTTTATGTTTGTTCCCTTTTCCCCACCGAATATAAGCTCCACGAGGGCTAGGACTTTGATCCGTTTCCTCCTCTGCCTCCAGCAGCCGAACTAGTGGACCAGTGATTCGTTCCCTTCATTTCACAGATGGGAAAACCGGAAGATAGGAGTGAGCATAAGTAGCTGACTATGGAAAACAGTGTCCCTCTTCTGTGTCTCTGCTCTCCCCATTTTATCTGTCTCCATAGTAGTGCACGTCAGCAGCTGCTGCACTGTACGTGTACCCCTTTGTTTGTGGTCCGCTTCGCCAACAGAATTTCTGCACCCTGTGAGGGGGTGGGGTTTGTCTTATTCCTTATGTATATCCTGCATCTCGAAGAGCCCGCCACCTAGTAGGTGCGTGGGAAATGTTTGTTGAGTCATGACGATTAAACGAACCAATGAGACCAAGGACTGGCTGATTCCCGAGGACATCCTTGCCCACTGCTCTGGTGGTTTTCAGACGTCAGTGTGTACCACGGTCCCAGCGAGTTTGTTAAGTGTGCCAAGACTTGCCGATCTGAACTGTTGACAAACGTGAAGAGTTATCTAGCAGAGAGGGACTCTCGTTATGGTTTCTGCCTCACTCCGACTGGAAGGAAAGCCGTGGGGAAGGTGCTTGCTGTGAGCCCCACCTCTCCTTCTAGATCCCTCTCCCTGGAGTGCCCACACATGCCCCTACCTTTTCCCCAACATGTACACCCATTTCTTTCTGTTCTCCCTCCTCAACTTCCTTTTTATTCTCTGTGGTTCAAGGTTGTGTTGGTACCTCTTTTTGTTTTCACAAATTCTTCTTCCCTCGTTTCATGACAGGCAACAGGTCTTGTCTTGTTTGCCCATCAGCAGGAGCCTCTGTGAGATTCTGAACACAGAGGCTGGGAGAGAAATTGAGGCCTGGTAGCACTAGGGTCTGGATCGTGAAGAGCAGAGGGGCCCCTTGGTGCCAGGCTGAACTGTTTGTGAGGCATCTCTTCCTTCTCTACTGCTCTGTGATCACCGGAGCCTGGGGAGGTGGGCAGGTAGTCGGTTCTTTTCCAAATGAAGAAGCCAGGTTCCTGGGAAGCATAGCGCCTGTCATTGCCAGACTATGTTTTAGCTGGGCCTTCTGGGAGGTCAGGGCTGGATGACGGCAAGTAGCTTTCCTGGGAACTCAGCAAACGTTTACCATGTGCTTCCAGCGGGCCCCAGGCCTGACCTTGCTGACTCACAGGCTGGGATGGCGGAACCCCGTGTCATGTGATCCTACTGTGTTACCCGGGCAAATCAACCCTTGCTCCCACCTGAGAAAGGAATCATTATTGGCCTTTTGCTTATTTCTTTTTTCCTTTTGCTTATTTTTATGTGTTATTTATTTATTTATTTATTTATTTATTTATACTTTAGAGAGAGAGAATCTTTTCTTTTAATGTTTATTTTTTTTTTATTTTTTTATTTTTTAAATTTTTTTTTTCAATGTTTATTTATTTTTGGGACAGAGAGAGACAGAGCATGAACGGGCAAGGGGCAGAGAGAGAGGGAGACACAGAATCGGAAACAGGCTCCAGGCTCCGAGCCATCAGCCCAGAGCCTGACGCGGGGCTCGAACTCATGGACCGTGAGATCGTGACCTGGCTGAAGTCGGACGCTTAACCGACTGCGCCACCCAGGCGCCCCTTTTAATGTTTATTTTTGAGAGAGAGAGCGAGTGAGCACGAGCAGGGGAGGGGCAGAGAGAGAGGGCAACAGAGGATCTGAAGCAGGCTCCACACTGACAGCATCGAGCCCGATGTGGGGCTCCAACTCGTGAACCATGAGGTCATGACCAGAGCCGAAGCTGGACGCTCTACCGACTGAGCCACCCAGGCGCTCCTCCTTTTGTTTATTTTTAAAGCTTCATATTCTGTGGCTCCAAATCTGTCAAACCCAGAGCTCCTGAGCCAGCCTTGGGCGAGTCAGTAACCTGAATCTCACTTTCCTTTTCTTTAAAATGGGCCAACAAGTCCAACCTTAGCTCAGCCCATGGGGTCACTGTAAGATTCAGAATAATAATTATGAAGATGTCGAGTGTAAAGGTTATATAAAAATAAATTCTCAAGTCAGCTTCTGGTGCTTGCAGTATCCTTGCAAGGAAGGCAGGACAGGAATGATCATAATGAACATCAACAGGCTTTTGTTTATAACCTGCATCAGGGAATGAAAGGTTTTGGTTTAAAATGAAAAGAATGATTCCGATTTCTTCCCACAGGGCTTAAAGAAGACATGTGTGACCATGGACCAGGAACGCCCACGCTCCGACCTCAGCATAAACAGCAGAAACGATCTCCGCAAGGTTTTGCATCTTGAATTTCTCTACAAGGAGAACAAGGTACATGCTTTTAAGGTGTGGTGTAATGTTCTGGAACTGAGATTGGCAATGTCAGAGCACTCGTGGGCCCGGCCAAGCTGTCGGAGATGGGTGGCGGGAGGCTTGCCGTGCCTGTGGCCGGGGAGAAACAGACCCAGCCAAGTGCCGACAAATCCCAAGTGTGAGTTGGGCTTCCAGCCTCAGGGAGGCCCTGGGCCGCCACTGTGGGCTTATTGCTTATGTGTGGCTATGAAGCTCACTTTGAACCTGGGCCTATGACAGTTATTCCCTGTGCTCCCTCCTCCCTCATGAGGCTGTGTTTAGTCAGACTAAAGAATATAGTGGGTTATACTAAAATTTTCCATTCCCTGCCTGTGTAAGATTTTCCTTCTTCAGTTCTGAGTAATAGCTTATTTTTGAGTCCACTGTGACATTTAATTAGGCAGACCTGGGGCTTGGGCTCAGCTAACCCTGGTGCACCTTAGTTGAGGTAGCAAATGGAACAGCACTTCTTTGGTTGGGGGGCTGGGGGGCTCCCCTGACCCCTCGGCCTTGTCCCTCCCTCCCCCTACCGGCTGTTACAAGCTTCCACGGCACGGCGCCGTGTGCTTTTTCCTTTGTTGTGCTCAGCACACTTATAATAGACTGTGTGGTAGTTTAATTAGTATCTGCTTCCCGACCACCTTGGATGCGGCAGGAGGCCAGAGAGGGCATCTCTGTTGTTCACTATTGTATCCCCTACTTAACATGTTGCCTGAGGCCACGGCAAATGGTCCATATGTATTTGTGGATTCTATGACTGACTGAATGAAAGAAGCTACCATTCTGGCTTAATTGCTTTTTCTGCTATGAACACGGTATCTTCTTCTTTTTTTAATGTTTATTTATTTTTGAGACAGAGAGAGACAGAGCATGAATGGGGGAGGGTCAGAGAGACAGGGAGACACAGAATCTGAAGCAGGCTCCAGGCTCTGAGCTGTCAGCACAGAGCCTGATGCAGGGCTCGAACTCACAGACTGTGAGATCATGACTTGAGCTGAAGTTGGACGCTTAATCGACTGAGCCACCCAGGAGCCCTAAACACGGTATCTTCTAATTTGCTTGAAGAATGGGCTCTCCAGTAGGTATTGCCTTGTGGTAGGGAATAGTGTCAGAGTTGGAAAGAATCTAATGATCATGCAGTTAAGCATTTATCATAATTTTTTGAAAAGGCAATAAAATGATATTTCCTGCAGAAGTCCAGATATGCAAAACAAAGAAGGGAAACCCCCTAGTTAGATTGGGGATAAAGAGGACTTGCCTTCTTGGCCTTTTAGGGCAGCCCCTCAGGGCTGGACTAAGCAGCTCTATTTTTTATTTTATTTTATTTTTTAAGTTTATTTATTTTGAGAGAAAGAGAGAGAGAGAGAGTGTGTGAGTGGGGGAGGGGATGAGAGAGAGGGAGAGAATCTGAAGCAGGTTCCATGCTGTCAGCACAGAGCCCAATGCAGGGCTCAAACTCATGAGACCTTGACCTGAACGGAAATCAAGAGTTGGACGCTGAACTGAGTCACCCATGTGCCTCAAAGCTTTGAAATTGCTGATAGAATGGGCGACCCATCTGGAGGAGCTGTGAGCCAGAGAAACGTGGCTTGTCAAGATCTCACAGTGACTTACGGGGTAGGGGTGAATCTAGAACCAGGTCTAATTCTCAGCCCTACTATAGTAATGGCAGTCAAGCTTCCTGTAATTGTAACCCTTTACTCAAACAATATCTTAGCAGATGAGGTTAGAATGGGAGTGGGACGCCCCCCCCCCCCAGCCCTCCAAGGCTATTTCTGAGACATCTGGAAAAACCTTAGAGCAGCTCAAAACCTGCCCTTGCACGTGTCACATAGCCCAGGGAGGAACCCAGGCCAAGTTTCCCTCAAATGAACAATGGTATCAACCTACAGGAACACTTAGGTTGCCACAAGTTCCTGTGCCTGACTTTGATGAGAAAAGGGCAGTGGCAGCCAGGTGAAGTCCTGGCATAGGTTCAGTAAAGACATCAGATCGATGCCCTTCATCCTTGGTCCCGGTGTGATACCGCTGCCCCTCCACCGCTTCTGTGTGGTCAGCTGGGGTCCTGTAGACCCCAGCACCAGACACTCAGCAGATCTCCATTGGCTGCATTTCAAGGCAGCAGAGTAGACTGTATATTTTAGAAAGGCTTTTCCATAGAAAGTGAGACGGGTAACCAGAAAATCAAATAACCCTGCTGATGCACTGGGATTTTTTATGTAAATGCAACTTTACTTAATTTCCTGGAATCATCTTTGCCATTCAAGTTATTTTTATTTCTGCACTATAATATAGTCTCCCTAAGGTAATAATTATCTGAAGATACTTAAGATATTTTCATTAGATCTTGGTAAGTGCCCTGATTATTTGATTTTTACAGTAGTTATTATACAATGAAATGAGCTTATATTTTACAGAAAGACATATTTATTAACCTATCTATCGCATAATGATTTTGACATTTGCACAAAGCTAGCCTGCTTCTAGGAAAGCCCTGCGATTTAATGTTAATTCCAGGAACTTGTTTTTCCCTATTAAAGATACAATATATAAAAATGCCAATGTAAAATTAAGTTTTTGAAAAATGGTGTCTAGATTCATATAAAGGCTGTGAAGAGCCACAAAGTATAATTCGTGTAACGCAGGGCTATAAATCTCTCGTACTGAAAGAAAAATAGGACGGTCTAAATTAATTATGCAACGCCTTTCCCCTGACTCTCTTCCTTGTGAGTTTCATTTAGACTTAGACAAAATAGTTCTTTTGGGCCCCATTCTAAAAAAATAAAGCTGTCCCCTTATTTTGACTGCCTGATAAATCTGTTGCTGTTGGTCATAACCCATTTGGCTGCGGGTGTGGGTCCCAGGATTTTGCTGTGCAGAGCAGGGGAATAGGAAGAGGGAAGGACTGGATGTGCCTGAGGGTCCTCTCTGTGCCAGGTTCTTTGTCAGGCACTATATTGCTCCGATTGCAGACTCACCAAATGTCCCATGTCTGACCACACTTCCCAACAGCTTGGTGTTCCTGGGCAAGTGGGGTGGGGACTGACACAGTTCCATGGCCCGAGGTCAGCCTGTGGATTGCTGCTTGGATAACTATGTCCAGCTTACTTAGGGGAATTTTAAGAGAAGTCAGGACTCCAATCTTTGCAATTCTGGCTTAGTAAGATACAGCAGGACCTGGGAATATGTATTTTTAAAACCTCCAAAGATGATATTTGGTATTGTCAGGATTGGGAAATACTGATATCATTTCTTTCTAAAACCGACCACTAAAGAGTTTCCTTCCTTCCTTCCTTCCTTTCTTTCTTTCTTTCTTTCTTTCTTTCTTTCTTTCTTTCTTTCTTTCTTTCAAGATTCTGGTGTAGATTGAGTCAATCCTGATGGCCTCTCATGTTTTTTGCAATAGACTGCTGCAGAAGAGTCCCTGTGGTCCCCAGTGTCCAGTGTTAAATGCAGAGCACACAACCTTAGAGCACATTCGGGTCCCAAGTATTTATAAACTTGTAGAGTTAATGATCCCGAAAAAAGGTTTAGTTTTTTTTTAAATGAAAAGATATCTATTTTCTAAAATTACTCCTAGGAGAAAAACCAAGAGGAAATTTTCTTGGGTATTCTTCTATTCGTATCATATTTTATTACAGTTGTTCATCGGATCGCCTGACTCATGCATCGGATGATAGTTCTTTTAGGATAGAGATTTTTGTCTTCATCTCTGTTATACCATGGCACCTCACACATGGTAGGCAGTCACTGAATACTTGCTGAAAGAAAGAGTGTATGAATGAATAAGAAGCTGATAAACTATGTCAAAGAACTAGACTAGTCATCTTTTCCACCTTTCCCCCTGAAGTTGTACCTGTGGTTAATGATATTTTTTCTTCCAATGATAGGCAAAGGAAAATCCTCTAAAAACAAACCTCGAACTCATTACCAGATACTTTCTGGATCACTTTGGGAATACTGCTAACAATGTCACTCAAGAAACACCAATTCCTGCACTCTCAATTCCAAAGAAAAATGTCAAATCACCACCGAGATGCTCAGAGACCACGCTGGTGAATATATATGACCTTGCAGAGGAAGATGCAGGATGGAGAACATCGTTGTCAGAAACAAGCAAAGCCAGGTATCTCTTCTTATTTACACTGTGAGTTAGTTTCCTATCACTGCTGTAACAAATGGCTATAAATGCCGTGGCTATAACAGTCAGGGTTTTCCAGAAAAACAGAACCAATAGGAACCAGCAGGATGTGTGTGTGTGTGTGTGTACATACATGTAAATATATACACACATATATGTGTGTATATGTATTATATATACATATATATATATATATTATTTTAAGGAGTTGGCTCACATGATTGTGGGAGCTGGCAAGTCTGATATCTGTAGGGCAGACTGGCACACTAGAAACTTAGGCAGTATTCTGTGTTATAGTCCTGAGGCAGAATTCTCTGGGAAACCTCAAGTTTTGCTCTTAAGGCCTTCAACTGATTGAATGAGGCCCACCCATATTATCTAGGGTAATCTTCTTTACTTAAAGTCAACTAATTATAGATGTTAGTCCTATCTTAAAAACACCTTCATGGAAGCATCAAGGCTAGTATTTGTCCAAACAACTAGGCAACATGGCCTAGCACAGCTGACATGAAATTTAACCATCACCGTGTCTTAAAGCAACACAAGTATATTATCTTACTTTCTGAGTAAGATAGTTCTGAGGTCAGAAGTTCAAAACTGGTCTGGGTTAATGACAAGGTGTCAGTAGGGCTTGTTCCTTCTGGGAGTTTTTGGGGGGCAAATCTGTTTCCTTTCCTTTTTTGGCTTCTAGAGGCTGCCTGCATTCCCTGGCTTGTGGGCTGCTCCCTCTGTCTTGAGGGCAATCACTCCAGCTCTGCTTATGTCATTGTATTCTACTCCAGACACTGACCTCCCTGCCTCCATCTAGCAAGGGCCCTTGGTGACTCCAGTGGGCTCTCCCAGATAATAGAGGATAATCTCAAACTTTAACACATGTGCAAAGTCCCTTTTCCACGTAAGATAGCATTCATGGGTTCTGGGGTCAGGGCATCTTTGGGGGGCCATTATTCAGCTTCCACATAGTGTGCTTTCAAATTCCCTGTTGTGGGGCACTGTTACCTTTCTCTGAAGGCCTTGGGAGTAGAGGAGGATGCGAGGGGGATGCTCATGGTTCAGATGTTTAACATTTGTCAGGTTTAGGGGCTTGCTTCATTTGCATTTTCTTAAAAACGAAACAAAACAGGTACAGAATTCCCAAAACAAGTTATAACACTGTAGAATTAGACACATCTGAAAAATAAGGCCTTTTGGACCTCTTGGGGAGAAAATGAATTGGGATTCTGGATTGAACTTCCATTATTTGGAAAGCAGTTATGTTACATTACAAACTTAATAGCCGCCTGTAGTCACCACCAGTGAGTCTAACTCCCCGGGACTGGGTGTTTCCTTCCGGCTTTGTTGAGAAGCATTTTCTTTCCTGAGGGTAGCCAAAGTATAGGGTCTGGGCATCGAGCTGCCAAAGGATGAGCACCGTTAAAAAACATTAACACAAGTCTTCGGATGTAAAAGTGAATCAGGGTGGTGCGGAAGAAGACGGTTTTTCTTCGGAGATGCTCACCGCCTGGCTGGGAAAATAAATATTTCTGAGACGATGAAGAGCGAGCAAAAGAAAGTAGTCGAGGCTCCCGAGTTCCACCCGGTTGCCCAAGCTACTATTTGGGTGTTATCCTTGACTTCTCCTAGTCTATCATTTTGCCTCCATGAGTCCTTAATGACACTAGACTCTTTCCTACTTTTCTCTGCCCCGACAGCAGTGCTTCAGTTCATACCCTCCCCTCTTGCCTGCACTGACTCCCACCGGCTCTTCCCTGGTCTCTAGGCCTCTAGTGATCTGCTCGAGTGCACCCTCCATCTAAGAGAGCATGAGCTTCCTACAAACGAGTCTGGCTCTGCTGGCTTCCCCACGGAAAGGCCTTCAGATGTTTCCCATGGCTTCCAGGAAAAATCCAAACTCCTAAGGGTAACTTGCAAAACTCTTTCCACAGTCAGCCTGCGTGGCTCACTTGGGCCTGTCCTGCTTTTACAGGCCTCTGTGTTAGTGCCCGGGGCCTCTGATTATCTCCTGCCTACTCATTCCTACAGACTCCATGCTGTCCTCTCTGCAAGTCGTTCTCAGCTTCTCCAGGCTGATTCTGAGCCCTTCCTCTGCCGGACATGCCCCAGTCATGGCACATATGACCGCTTCTCTCACATGTGACCCAGTGCTTGGTGATAAGCAGCTTGGCACAGAGCAGCAGTCAGCACCCCTTTAGGCCAGAGTCTAGTGGTAGAAAGCATCCTAGCCTGTGTCAGAAAGGCTCCGGGTGATCCGTCACAGATCATAGGCGAATATCCTTTTTATCTGGGTCTCTGGCTCTGTTCTTTCTCATTTTTGTTATTCCTCCTTGCTTACCTCCCTGTGTTTCACCTTCTTTTGTTCTCTTGCTCTCTCTCTTTAACATACACCCCCCCCCCCCCCACACACACACACAATCTATCTTTCTTACTCTCAATGCCGAGCAACCCAGGAAAGAAGGCATTAGTATGCCCAACTTAACTGGACATTAACTGAATAGTTGTGGGAAAATTTACCACAGGTCTCTATCCACCAATCTCAATGAGGTGCAGTAAGACTGGGTTCCATGTAACTCATGACTGTATTGAAGGGCTATGGTTTTCTATAACTTGGGTCTGGAAAAAGGATGCTCTTTATATTTGAGGATACACAATATCTAAGGATATTTGAGGAATCCTGTCATGGGTCATCAATTCTGATTTTGTTTCTTGTTTCGTGGTCTTATTTTATAAGTCAGATTTGCCCTGATATGAAAGTATTTTCTGTTCTTTACCTTAACGATAGGCACTGGCTGGTTAGAACCCTGGCTGGTTAGAACCCTCGCATAGTTATGAATGGGCTTGCTCTGTGTGCCTGTTGAATGTGGAATTTGTTATCAATGTTAGCTGTTCCTTTTGGGGAATCTGTCTTAATGGAGATATATCTTTTTTTGCAGACATGACCGTCTTGATGGGATTTTACTTGGTATTTGTATCACAAAAGGCCCCCACACCAAACGTACGCCCAGCAGGCCTGTCCCAGGTGTGAAAGTCCCCCGGGCCCGCAAGGTAGAAGACTGTAAGGATTACGTTGTCATGAAAACTTCCCTGGACACGAAAGGATGGGAGAGAGATCAGGCCAAAGGTCTGGCCTGATTGTCCGAGGCATGATGACCGGGCCCAATCGCCAGTTCCCCACAGGTAGGGTTGCTGATCTCACTGCTCGTGTGAGAGTGGAAAGTGAGAGGCAGGCAGGGCTTAAGGAGCTGCCTGGGATCATTGGAGGGTTCCCCACGACGTAGTCCAAGAAGCGGGGAGCTGTGAGCTGGGATGGGAGGAACACCTGCCTGTGTCTTCTCTGGTTGTACTGTCAAAAAGACAGTACATGACTGTCAGCCAGACAGTGTATGATCCTTATGGGATCATGGCCAGGCCTCGTTTCCTTCCCTGCCCTCAGTTTACCCACCATGTCAATGAGGTGGATGCCATGGCTTTGTCTTCCTTTGCTGAGTGAGAACACATGTATCTTCTAGTTTTACCTTTGCCATTCAGGAGTGGTGGGTGACCCATCCGAGTCTAGAGAAAATCTTTTTTATTTTTTTAAGACATCATAGTTAAAAGGGTAAAAGAAATCCCAACCCTAATAGTCTCATTTGCTTTGCTTTAAAAAGAAATTCTAATAATTTCACATCATTCTTTTATAGTCTTCCTTAAGGAGGGGCTCTGGTAGGGTCGCATTAGGTGGGGGGACTAAACCAAATGAGAGAATGAATATAAAAGGAGTTTGTGAAACAGCAAAGAAACAGAAAACCAAAGGAAAACCAAACACCAAGTCACAGTGTAGTATTAGTCAAACGAGGGAGCCTGAGCAAACCCACATAGGTCATCGGTGCCCATGGCTGGTCACGTCCTGTCCTGTGCTGCATGGCTAGATGTGGGCTGTGGCTCTAGAGGCTGGTGTTTTTCTCCCATTTCACTTGGAATCAGGACATAAAGAAGCCGACCCTCTCCCTGCCTCTGCCTGCGTCTTGTGGGGTTTTGGTCAAGGTCTTTATTCCTCTTGGCCGTGGTCATGTTTGTTAGATCAGATGGCTAAGGCTCTGCCGAGCACTGGGATTTCACAGCCTGGAGATGGTCCTACAGTCTTGGTGTCCAGATCAAGGAGGCGAACCAGTGTGTGGCTCACAGTGCACGTTCACATCATGTCCCATCCTCGTGTCTTGTATTTGGAGAGGGACTGGACCATGCCTAGAGGAAAGCCACCAGGAAGGTGAAGAGTTTGGCGGAAGTGGCAAAATTTGGGAATGTTTAGTTTTGGGAAGAGAAGACAGAAGGTGGGAGGAGGGGCAGAACAGAAGAGATTTCTTCCAACACGGATGTAGGAATAACCCGGTCCCAGGATGGCAAATGCCTGCAAGTGCCCAATGCTGTGCCTGCAGCAGACATTGCTAGTGAGCTCAGTGTTCTTTTCCTGTCAAGCCTGGATGTGACGTCACAATCTCCTGGGCATCTTCGGCCGGTGCTCCAAATGGGTGGGACTGGAGTGGCGAGGGAGATGATCCCTATCAGGCCTCTTGAGCTTAGGCTGTGGGCCTCCTGAGAGCAGGGACTCTGCCATACTTGTGTGCAGAGCGCAGTGTGGGCTTGCTGGCCCTTTGTTGGGGTGATTGGTGTAGCCTGGCCTGATGTCTCTTGAGAGCACACCTGGGACCAGCAGGTGGAGGCCCGTATGAGGAACTTCAGTCAGAGATGCTTCAGGAGGAGAGCAGGCCATGTCGGAAGTAACTAGACTAGTTGGGTCAAGGGGAAACCAGGGACGCTCTCTGCTGGAGACATTGTTTTACACCCTATCAGTGGTTCTCAAACCACTGTAGTCTCAGGGTCTCTCCATATTCATAAAATTACTGAGGGACCTGAAGAGCTTTTGTTATATGGGTTATAGCTGTTGACATTTGCCACGTTAGAGATTAAAACTGAGCAATTAAAAAAAATATTTACTTACTAAACCATCAACAATAGTAAACCCATTACACTTAATACAAATAACATGTTGTGAAACCAAACCCCGCCCCCCCCATATTTTCCAAAACAATAGTGAGATGAGGAGCACTGTTTCACATTTTTGCAAATCTCTTTAAGTCTGGCTTAGTAGAGGATAGTTCAGGTCTTATATTTGCTTCTCCATCCAGTCTGTCCCATTATGATAGTTTAGTTGAAGTCCATGAAGAAAATATGGCCTCGCGCAGATATGTAGTTGGAACAGGGAAAAGCGTGTTATTAGTCTCTTCCGGAAACCAGGGGTATTCTTTGATGCTGCACCAAACTAGACAAGTTGTGGTTTCTTATTGTGGAGTCTGAAAGCATAGCCAGGAACTTTTTGTACCTTACCAATATCTATCGGTCTGCCTTGCACTTTGAATGAATCTTTTGCCACCGCCTAGTTTAATAACATGATGCATTTGCTCATTTGGAAAATATTGGCTTACTGAGTTATCTGGGTTCCTGAGATCTTCTGAATGTGAACACATTTCATTAAAAAAAAAAAAAAAGAAACAACAACAAAAACAACCCAACAACCCACATCAAAAAAATCACATTGCTTGATGTTGCCACCCAATTCATCAGAAAAAATTTTTAAGTGCTGAGAAGCCCTCAAGCTCACCGTGGCTGATTCAGGTTCCCCCAAATTTTCATTTTTACCTGATAATTTGTATTTTATCACTGACCGTTCATCAGTTGTTTCGCTTGAAGTGACAGGCTCAGTTTATTTTCAAGAAAACGCCTGCCGGATACCCAAGTCTGAGTAACCATAGTTTGTCTGTCAGTTGTTCCGCGAAAAACATTAGCAAGTTCGTTTCACAGCTCAGATGGTTGCACAAGTGCTTTTCCTTGAGACAGCCGGGTCCTCTGCACCCAGCGGAGTATGTATATATACCTCCCATTTTATCCCATGGAATATTAAAGAGATGTGGACCATAGGGTTGAGATTGAATACAGTTAGTAAGTGTTATGCTTCAGCATGGACGTTCTTTCTCTTTTCTTTTTTTCCAATTTTTTAAAAAAAATATTTATTCTTGAGAGAGAGAGAGACAGAACATAAGCGGGGGAGGAGCAGAGCGAGAGAGGGACACAGACTCCAAAGCAGGCTCCAGGCTCCAAGCTGTCAGGACAGAGCCTGATGCGGGCTCGAACTCACAAGCCGTGAGATCATGACCCGAGCCAAGGTTGGATGCTTAACCATTGACTGAGCCACCCCGGCGCCCCTCATCATGGACGTTCTTAAGCAAAATTAGCATTTTACTTATGTACTGTTATTGCAAGTGGTGGCAAATACCTCCAGTGCTAGTAAAGTTCGGTGCCACCCCCTGGATTCGTGCTACTGGCCAGCAGTTTTTCCCACCAGGGCATTTGCATTATTACGGCGAATGTCAACACAGTGAAAAAGGCAACTCATGTCATATTATTATGAAAAGTGGTTTGAGCTCCCTAGAAGGATTTGGGGACCTTTAAGGCTGGCAGATCACACTTTGAGAACTGGTGGACCAGATGAATGCTGGGGTCCTGTCCTACAGCGACATCCCATCACATCCGTGCAGTTGAGACCCCCTTCACAACTGAGATGCGAGGCAGATTGCATAGATCTGCTTTACCACTAGGAGATTGACCCAAACTTCTGAAGGGGGGATGATTGCCTCGGGAGGTGTGTTTTTTCCCTTGGGGTACCTGAATCTTATGAAGGGCATTGAAAGATAGGACAGGTTGTTGTAGAATTTCCCCAGGCTTTCTAGAAAGTGTTCTGTGGACCTGTGAGTACCTTGGCCATACTTAATTGGTTGCTCGAGAGAGAAGAGCAAGATTTGCTAGGTATTTCATCATTTTTTTTTTTTTTTTTTTTTTTTTTTTTTTTTACTTACTAGGTCAGCTCTGTACTTACGAAGGATGAGTAAGAGGCTGGGTTCCCTGCCTTTGGCCAGAGCTTGGGTCTCCTTGGGAATGGTGACTAATATTTTCTGCACTGTGTGGCAGGGATGCCCTGGTGGCTTTTGGAGGGTTGTAGTGCCTAGTAATTTCCACTAGGCAACAATACTACAGAATTAGCTATTTTTATTCCAGCTCGGGCTTTACCACTGGGTTCAGGATTATTTCTGGAAATTCTGAGAGATCCCAAATTTTAAACCCAGGAAAAGCCTCGCAGGTCTGTTTTTGTCCCCTCTACCTCCGCTCCCCTATCCTAGATTGGTAAATTGTGTTCCCATTTCATCAGTTGATCATTGACAGTAAAATAGGACATTTCTGTTGACTCCTTTCGAATTCCTTCATTTCAAAAACTAAGCAAGCCTTGAGCGCTTACTAGATATAGGTCACTGAGCTGGGAACTCTGGACACCAGAGATGAATGAAGATTGGCCTCTGCTGTTCCTGGTCTATCAGCAGGAGAGGCTAAGGCCCTGTGTGACTGGGGACTGGGGAAAAGCTAGAGAGCAGTGGCTGATGTTTGTTGATTGCCCTCATGGGTCTGGCTCTGTGCCAGTGCCTTCCATGGGTGTCTCCCTTCATACTATGATCTTGTGGAAAATAGATGCTATAGGTCCCCAATCCCTCATTTGACCTTTGGGCCAGATGTGTTTTGGAATTCAGAATTTCATTATTTTCAGGAAAGAAACACCATGCACAAACCATTTATCACCTAATGCTTTGCAGTAGGGTTTGGGGTAGCACCCCCTAAGCAAAAATATTGACATTTCTACAACTAAAGATATGAATATTCACACTAGAAAAATACTATAAACAACCTCGTAACAGTTCAGAAGAATTTGCCACAGGATTCCAGAAGAAACTTGTTTTGAGAGGTTTTAGAAATTACAGATAGTGTGGGGTGCCTGGAGGGCTCAGTTGGGTAAGCCTCTGACTCTTGATTTTGGCTTGGGACCGAGACCCTGCATCGGGCTCTGCACTGACAGCTTGAAGCCTGCTTGGGACTCTCTCCTTCTCTCTCTGCCCCTCAAAATAAACATTAAAAAAAAGAGAAATTAGGGGCGCCTGGTTGGCTCAGTCAGTTAAGTGTCTGCCTTGGGCTCAGGTCATGATCTCGCATGATCTTCATGTGTTCGAGCCCCGTGTCAGGCTCTGTGCTGAGAGCTCAGAGGCTGAAGCTTGTTTTGGATTATGTGTTTCCTCTCTCTCTCTGCCCGTCCTCCACTCATGCTCTGTTTGTCTGTCTCTTTCTTAAAAGTAAACAAACATTAAGAAAAAAGAGAGAAATTCCAGATTGTGGATTGTGGACAGGTTATATTACAGGTGAGGGCAGTGGGGGACAGAGAAATTAATAACTTGCCACAGAGAGCATGGCTGGTAGGTAGGTGGTAATGCAGGAATTGGGAAACAGATCCGACCCTGGAGCTACAGCTGCACCTGCTCCTGGACGCTGTTCTCTGTAAGACTGTGGGAGAAGGGCTGAGGCACGCTCTTGGGGCTTATGCACGTGGAGCACGGTGACAGCATTACGGATGTGGCAGCCTGTGAGTACCTCCTCAAAGGATAGGTGGGATTTTAAGAGGAGTTGGGAATGGGGAAAGATGTTCCAGGGGGAGGAAACGCCATGGGCAAATGCTTGTCGTGTGGGATGGAGTGTTTTCCCACCTCCCTTGAAGGGGATGGGATCCTCACTGCCCTTGTCCTTGCCCCTTTCAGGATTCCCTTCGCAAGCGCTCCCTGAGGCGGTCCCTGTCCTTGAGCAGCGGCGCCCCCCAGGCCTCCGAGGAAGAGGGCCAGAAAGTGCCTGAGCTTTCCGCTGGTGCCCCGGCCCATCCTGCAGCCCAGGAGGGCCTGGCGTCCAGCACTGGCTCCGCTTCCAGAAGTCCCCTGGGCCCACTCAGTGAGCTGACCTCAGAAAAACAGAAAACCACACCCAGCAGCCCCCCTCACTTGCCCAGCAAAGGGCTCCTGCAGAGGGGGAGCGGCAGGTGGCGAGATCTTGCAGAGGACAGCCCAGCTGTGGACAGTGGCTCGGAGGGCAACAGGATGCCCTCGAAGTTCTCCTTGCCAGGTGGGAGTGCCAGGACGACCCAGGAGAGGCTGGAGAGAGCGTTCACACGGCAGGGGACCCAGCCCCTGCCCCTCAGGTGAGTGGGCTGTGCTGAGGTGATGGCTTTCCCAGAGATCTGCCCAGTCCCCCGTGGCTCTTTGGGCTCTCAGAGCAAGCCTGTGAAGTCCAGAAAGTGGGTATGGTCCCCCCACGAGGGAGAGAACAGCCCAGAGTGCGTACATACGGGAAGCTTCAGAGGAGGGAGGGTTCCTTGGTCCTTTTTTCTTCTCACAGTCTCGAGATTTGGCACATGATTCCCAGACTTACCTGCAGCAACATGGCCAGGTTGATGTGGCGTAAGAGATGTTTCTTGTGGGAGGCCCCAGACATGGTGATGTATCGGCTCCCACAAGGCTCTTGGGGGCAAACTTTTTTTTTTGTATTACTCTTCTTTTATTCTTTCACAATAGACCTTGATGATTCCTATATTGATTCATCTTTGAATGTCAACCAACCTTACATTCCTGGCATAAATCTTACTTGGATGTATTATCTTTTTATATATTATTTGATTAAATTTATTAATATTTGTATGTAGGGTTTTATGTATAAATTCGTGAAGGAGATTGGCTAGCAAATTTCCTTCCTTGCAACAACACCATGAGATTCCATTATCTAGGATATGCTTGAAGGGGTGCCCCTTTTTTCTGTTCTCTTGAAGAGTTAGGCACTTGGGTGCTGGTGGTACAGGCAAACTAAATAGATTATAGTCCATAAACTCCCTTTATGACCCTAGTAAGCTGGGCCTACTCTGCTTAACACATTTTGTGGCTATGTTATTCGATGCGTGTACATCTAGAAGTTTTGTATCTTCCTGTCGGATAGACTTTTCTATCATTATGAAATCTCTATCTCTGGTAATGCTTATTGCCTTAATGTCTATTTAGGGAGAGCTACCCCAGCCTTCCTTTGATTATAGTATAGCGATGGAGTATCTTTTTCTATCTTTTTACTTTCATCCATTCTATAGCCTTTTACTTAAGGGTTCTGACCAAAACCCTATGGGGTTTGCCAGGATCCTTCCCTCTTTTTTAAAAGATTATAATTTATTTAAGCTAAAAACACACACACACACACAAAAACCCAGTTCACCCATTCCTCCACCCTCTGCTCCCCTCAGCCTTCTTTTGTGATACCTTTTACGGCGACAGATTTTCCTCTAAGCAATGCTTTGTTGTATTCCGTGAGTTCATATGTTGTCTATTCATATGACTTAGTTTAAATATTTTCTAATTCCCGTTGTGATTTATTCTTTTGACCCATAGGTTATTTAGACGCATATTGACCGAAGCAAACATCTGGGGTATTTTTCTGGTTTCTGTTTTTGATTTCTGGCTTGTTTTCACTTCAGTCACATACACTCTGTATGAGTTCAGTCTTTTGATATTTGTTGGGATTTCTTTATGGCCCGGTATAGATTTAAAGCTTATCTCTTCTCAGCAGTGAATATTGGGAATTTTTAACCCTCTCAGATAATTTTTATTTTAGTTGGGATAATTATTGCATTTACATTTGTCTGTTGCATTTGGTAGGATGAAAAGATCCGCTTCTATTTTTCCCCACAGAGTAAGACAGTTTTCCAGCACCATCTACAATCTGTTCCTCACCCCACTGATTCATGAAGCCACCTTTATTCTTTACAAAGTTCCCATTTCGATGTGGGTCTGTCTTTGAGCTCTCTATTGGGGTTATTGGTCTTCCGTCCTTTTTTAAAAATCTAAAACCACATGACCACAGCTTTTATTACTATGACTTCGTAGTTATAGCTTAGTATCTTGGTGGGGCCAGTCCCCCCTTCTCTTCCTTTGTTTCAGCATTGATGTAGCTACTTCTATTTTTTTACTTGAAAGTTTTTTTAAAGGTTTATTTATTTATTTTGAGAAACAGAGAGAGAGGGAGAGAGCACAAGTGGGGTAGGGGCAGATAGAGAGAGAGAGAGAGGACTCCAAGCAGGCTCTGTGCTGACACACTGCAGAGCCTGACGTGGGGCTCAGACCCACAAACCCCGAGACCATGACCTGAGCTGAAATCCAGAGTGGCCACCCAATCCACCGAGCCACCCAGGTGCCCTCTTGTAGCTACTTCTAGATCTTTATTCTTTCTACAGGTCTTTTTCCCATTACCCAACATGGGTAGAACTGACTTGTCCTCTTGCTATAAAGGCCTGACTTCCGAATCATTTCGTGACTGGCTCTTTCTTGTCAGTCAGATGTTCTGGACTCAGACTGGTTTTCTCTGACCAACTGCACCTCTACCCCCGCATTTCCAGCCTGTTTTTTTGGCCTCTCAGCACCTATCATTACCTGAAGTTATTTTATTTACTTACCCATTATGTGTCTCCCTCACAATAGAAAATAAATTTCATGAGAACAGAGACTTTATATTCCCTGCTCCTAGAATAGTGCTTGGTATACAGAGGGCATTCGATGAGCATTTGCTTAATACTATTTCTACCACCACCAGCAGCAGTAACAAGATCAATCAACTTTTGATATTGACCTGTTTTGTGTAAGACACTGTTCTAAGTGTTTTGAGTAAATTCACTCTTTTAATCCTCATACGGTTCTAGGAGGGATATACTATTATAATTCCCATTTTACAGGCGAGGAAGCTCACCCAGAGAAGTGGCTATACTTGTGCATGCTTATACACCTGGTAAGAGGCAGAACGGGTTAGAACCCGGGCGGCGAGCTCCAGAGTCTGGGGAATATGTGAACAAATGGCGTCACCTCTCACCCTGAATAGAAATCCTTTCCACAGCCTTTAGGGTGGTGACTGGCTTCCACTTGAACCCCTCCTGCCATGGGGAGCTCCCCAGTTCCCATAGCACTTTTGCGTGATTCTGACTGCGAGACAATTCTTCTTCACACTGAGTTAAAATCTGCTTGCTGTGGTTTGACTCAGCGGGCCTTGTTTTGCCCTCCCATGCCACAACCCGAGCGCACCTGAAAGGGAACAGTGCCTCCAACCTAATGGATGGGAGCATTCTCAGGCTGCGGTGATCGGTGGGGGGAGATGGTGGGTTGAGGGGAAAGAGGAGTGGCTGGATAGCAGGTGGCCTGGGTTCTAGTCCTCGCTCTGCCCTGGCTGACCTGCGCCAGTCATTTGTTTCTGGACTTAACTGTCTCTGACAGTAAAATGTGGCCACTGGGTAGATGAGGTCCAGGTTTCTTTCCAGCCTGTGCATTTTGCTGGCCTGTGGCTCTTACTTTCAGAGTTATTCTGGACCCTCTGCTTCAGTCATCAGGTTTTTATTGAACACCTACTGTTTACAGTGCTCTTAGGAGGTATGGCACATGGGCTCTGGAATCCAGTGGGCTGGACTCAGATTCCATGGACTGGCAATTCTGCCCCTTATAACCACTGTGGCCTTACCCCAGTTAGTAAACCCTTGAAAGATGCTGTGAACTTTGTTTTACAGTAAGCAGGTAAAAGTGCATTCACATCCCCCATCCCCAATACCAGGAGAAGTATAATCAGGGGTGTTTCACACATGTTTAATAGTGTTGACCTTTATATTGATCAATCAACAAACATTTTGGGGGGCTTTGTTTTTTACCTACCACTTACTCTCTATTTGTTGGACACTGTGCTAAGTGCTTATATGTATTATCCCATTTGCTCTTTATACTAATCGGTTGAGGTGAATATTATGTATTGTTGGTTTTTTTTCTTTTGTGTGCTTATTAAATAGTATTCTTCTCCTGAGCTCTGAACAAATTGACAAACAAAACAAAGGGTATCAGTTAGATTGGAGTAACATACATATCATTTCTGTGATTGATAAGGGGAAGATAGAAGACACAACAGACCCCGAGGCCTCGTGGGCCCAGAGCTAGATGGACTTCCCCACCTCATCTCAGGCCATGGGCAGGTCAGCTCTTGTGGCCACGTGGTGGGAGCGGCTGCCCCCGGGAGAGCAACTCACTCTCAAGAGGAGAAAGGCTACAGTTGAGCTTAATGTGCTCAGCTACAGCTGAGCTTTTCTTTCTTTCCCAAATTAACGGGTCAGCTATGTCACACTTCCTTCCTTAGGCTGGAGTGCATCGAGGGAGGAGAGTAAAGGTCTGCAGGAGGGTAGACTAGTAGAGCTCCCTGCAAACTCCCAGAAGACACTGCAGGTTCAGAGTGGGCATCCCCCCACCCAGCAGTTATTATCCCTATGTTACAGATGAGGAAACGGAGGCCAGAGAATTTAAGGAACCTCTCAAGGTTCTGGGTGGAAGCAGGTCCCAGGGCTCAGTTTGGTGGATGGAATATGGGTTGGATTTCAGCTGCCTCTTGTCCCCTCAGCTAGGCATGTTTGTACAGTGCACATACTACATAACCGTATGCAGCACCTTTGACTTAAAAGCCATAGTAAGCTCCCTGTCCTTCCCAACCCCCCTCTATCAGTCCTGCCCACCTATACCCCCTTCCCCATTCATTTCATTCGATTCAGTAAATGTGGATCGGAGTCATAGTGTGTATCAGACCTGTGAGCTCTTCAAGATGAGAGAGATGTGTGGTATGTAATTATTTCATTTTATTTTTTTTAAGGTTTATTTATTTATTTTGATAGAGAGAGAGAGTGCATGAGCTGGGGAGGGGCAGAGAGAGAGGGAAAGAGAGAATCCCAAGCAGGTTCCACACTGCTCAACACGGGGCTCCATCCCACGAACTGTGAGATCATGACCTGAGCCGAAATCAAGAGTTGGACACTTAACCGACTGAGCCACCCGGGCACCCTGCGTATGCAGTTATTTTAAAGCATGGCAAAGACAGTGAGATGACAGCAGGGCCGGCTTGTGTGTGCAGCGCTGCCCCATCACCCTGCCCTAATGAAGCTGAGGAAAGGTGGCTACTTGGAGCCTTCTGTGGGCCTTGCAACGTCGGGCCCAGGGATGGCCATGGAAGTCACACCTAGGGGCAGAGGCAGGGGCAGGAGCAGGGAGCATGTGTCCTGGGAGAGAGTGGGGGGGGGGGTGGCGGATGATATGACCTGCTGAGATGTTAGGGGACATGAATATCTATGCAATCAGGCCCTTCTAACCCCTTGGATCTAACTCAGTGGCTGAAGGGACCACTTTCTGCTTTGATTTTTGTTCCTTTCCCGTGTCCTTCGATCTAAGAAGATACTCAGAAAATATGTCTTCTGGGCTCCCACTGTGGGGGTTGTGGTTGAGACAATCTGTCATTTGTCACTGGTTTGTCAGGGCTGCCCTTGTTAGGTTTCTGTGCTCATCAGTTGGATCTGCTGGGACTCTGGCCGCGACCTGGGTAGTCCTGTAACCCTTGCCTCATTCTGCTTCCTGCCATTGCACTATGTGGCGGGCAGGACATTCCTCTGTATCTTTACATATGTTGCTATCACCCACATGCCTTGGCCAAAGTAGGTCCTCAGGAAACCTTAGGTGAAGGACCAAGAGCACGGGAGAGGAATTCGTTATTTAGAAGTCCCCAGAGCTGGGTGTTCTAAGCCTGGTGGCTCCCCAAGTGGCACTTTGTGAAAGTTGATGGTCTGGTTGGGGGTGACCAGCCCTTGCGGTGCTTACAGACCTCTCTGAGGACGTGCTGGCCTGTCATTTGTGTAAGAATCCCTCAGAGTGAATTTCTGGGCCTTCTGATGGCCACATGGACTGTGCTGTGGTTGTTTTTCTGCACATCTGCTCAAAACCTGTCACTCTGGGCATCTGGCAATAGGAACTGGCTTCAGCTTGTACTTTCCGGGTGTGCATGGGCCACACAAGCTCCAGCCACTCACTGTTTGCCCAGTCTCCTTTGGAAACACGGTATGTAGACATGGGCATGAAATTGAAAGTTGTTGGCCTCCCTTGGGAGTTCAACCCATGGCAGGGGCCACAGCAGCAGTCTTTAGGCACCAGAGCCCCTGAGCGAATGCGCGTCCCCTCGTGCAGTTTGAGCAATGGGGCCCTGGAACTTTGGGGGTGAAGCCCAGCAGTGTGTTTTTTTTTGTATTATTGTTAAAAAAAATTTTTTAACATTTATTTATTATTGAGAGACAGAGAGAGGCAGAGCATGAGCATGGGAGGGGCAGAGAGAGGGAGACACAGAATCCCAAGCAGGCTCCAGGCTCTGAGCTGTCAGCACAGAGCCCCACGTGGGGCTTGAACTCACAAACCACTGCAAGATCATGACCTGAGCCGAAGCTGGACGCTTGACCGACTGAGCCACCCAGGCGCCCCCCAGCAGTGTGTTTTAACAAGCCCTCCAGGTGATGTGCTTCAGGTGAAGCTGAAGAACCAGTGCCCTAGAAGCCTGAGATGGAGGGGTGACTGCATGTAATTACTGGGGTGCTCTCAGGAGAAAGTCAGTGGGGGGGGGGGCGGACAGGGTGGGGGAAGGTCTCAGCCAGGATGTGGGGCCTTAGTCTGATCTCCCAGGGAGATGAGAGTGTGAATTGACCCAGAGCTGGCCCCACCTTTAAGCTAGGAGAGGGCTTTTTTCCCAAGTCAGTCACTGGCTAAGGGTCGCCCGTCCTGGGGGGTTGCGATGGGCAGTGTGCCACCTCCTGGGTGAGTCTGGCAAAGGGTGATTCTGTGGAGAAGGACGCAGCTGTGAGCTCTTAGCCAGCATGGACAGCAGCCGGGATGGGCACGCTGAGGCAAGGGCACCTGGGCGGGGCACCAGTGTTGTCTGTGTCATTCTTGTGGGTCCTTGTACACTCGCCCAGAACTTGGTGTTATTTTAAAAAATATTTATTTATTTATTTGTTTGTTTGTTTGTTTTTAATGTTTTTATTTATATGTGTGTGTGTGTGAGAGAGAGAGTGCACAAGCAGGGGAAGGACAGAGACAGAGAGAGACACACAGAATCCAAAGCAGGCTCCAGGCTCTGAGCTGGCAGCACAGAGCCCGACATGGGGCTCGAACCCATAAACTGTGAGATCATGACCTAAGCAGAAGTCGGATGCTTAACCGACTGAGCCGCCCAGGTGCCCCAAACCCGGGTTATGGCAGACAAGCTGCAAAGCCTGTTCATGGCCATCACCTCTGGTGCATAGGGTGCCCTGGTGAGGCAGGCCAGGCAGGCTCGTTTATAGGCTGGGAGACAGACTCTAGAGGGGACACTGGAATGAAGCTTAATTCAGGCCCACAGACAGCCCCTCCCATCATGAAACCGCAGCCCCTGCTGCAAGAATGCCAGATGAACTGTCACTGGCTTCGTGGCTGCTAACGTCCTGCTGTGTCGATCAGACGGGAGGTGCCTCTTGAGCCCTTTTGGTGCCCAGGCCACCACTAGGGCTACAGAAGGGTGAGATGGCTCCTTGCCTCCGAAGCCCAGGGCCTTTCGTGAAGCTGTCCGTACTTGGGTGCTCGATTGTGGCCCTCAGAGGAGTGGAAGATTGGAGCGGTTAGGGAGTGCTGCGGACAGGGAAAAGGGCCTTGGGCTTGGAGAGGCCATGGTTAACGCAAAGACTTCACGGTGAAGCACTGACATCGGGTGAGGAATGTAATTAAACTGCCTTGTTGTGCAGCCTGGACTCCGCTTTAGCCCCGAGTATCAGTGTCCCTGCCTCTGTGTGGAAGCCAGTAGTCGATTCCAGGGGTTCAGTGAGTGCCATTAGGGGGCCCCAGCAGATTTTTCGGGTTTTGTAGAATGGACAGTAGGTGGCGGCAGATCGTCATCAGTCATCAGGACTCCAGAGACCCTTGCTGGCGATTTCATTCAGCAGGCCCTCAGCAGGCCCCTCTTAAGGACAGTGCGCCCTGAGGAGCTAGGAGCGAATCCCGGTCCCTCCCGGATCCCCATCCCCTCCCAGGCTCCTGATCGTGAGCAGAGGCCGGCAGGCACACAGATGCCTGGCTGCGCCCTGAGAGGGAGTGGACAATGCCATCTGGGGCTTGGCAGAGGCTTAGCTGAGGATGTGGTATTTGCGGTTTACGGGCTCTTCCCCATACCCGAGCATCCCGGGTCTGACGCCATCTGCACTGCATGGGATGAGTAATGGGTGGGACTTCCAGTTTAATTTATCTCTGCACATTATTTGGAGTCAGTCTGTAAAGATTCGAAATTAGCTGACTCTTGACACATACATATTTGCTTTCCTGTGTCCCAGAGGCCCCGTGTGAACAGGTACCGGCCTGCGGCTCCTGTGCTGGTCCGGCTTCACCTTCCTAACTGACTCCAGGGACCTCTCTTCTATGGTGGGTACGGCTGCTCTGTGCTCAGCTGGCCTCCCTCCCACCTCTCACCCACATTTACCCTACATGTGTGCTCCCCCAAACCCCCCACCCGCGGGGGAATACCAGTTCTCGCTTCCTTGCACGTGCAGGAGATTAAATAGGAGAAACTGCCCCAGTGCACATTTCAGGCCACTTGGAGTCCTGTAGGACAGGGGCAGATATCCCTACCCTGTGGGGTAATTCTCGCTGCTGGCCACCCACCTTCAGCTCCAGGGCACCTGGGTCTTCTGTCCAGGGCATCGCCTAGGGAAGCCAATACTGCTGGATAAAAGGAGGCTCTTAAGGCTCAGGGATAATTTTTGGGAGATGGCTGCCAGCAGGGGTAGTATATGGAGATTCTTCTCTCCTGGGTGCTTTTTAATTTTCTTCCCCCCTCCCTCCATGATGCTTTTTTGCTGGTCTGCCAGTTAGCTCACTAGACCCTGGCTACCAGAACTGCAAAGAGGTCCATCTAGAGGTCAGCAACAGGACCAGGATGAGAGTGACGCAAATGGGGCATCTAGGGTGCAGGGTTTAAGGAGCACTCGTTCTCAGGGTGGTTCATCTGCATGAACCTGGGAGTGAGTGCCTCCTTAAAATTTTCACCTTAGGTGCCTTGCATATGTCACTCTAATGGTGGCCTGATCGACATAGTCTGTGCGCTTCTCTTCTGCTCCTGGGTATCATGGATAACCCTCACTATAGCGTGGTGGCTTCATAACTCACCTTTACTTCCATGAAGTCCTTAAGGACTGGAGTGGGCCTGCCTGCCTCCCTCCCTTCCTCCCTTCCTTTTTTTCTAGCCATATCCCTGGACCTGGCAATAAGTATTGGGCAAAAGGAGAAAGGAGAAAGGAAGCAAAAATTATGCTGATCTGCTTGGGACAGTGTCATAAAACTTTAAACTGATAATTTTCAGTAGAATTGAAACAATCACAGATTTATCCTCAGGGTCACTTGGTATTCATTCATTCGCTCATTCATTTTTTATTCATACATTCATTTAACCAACCAACAATCCATCCATCCAACCAACCAACCAACCCACCAGCCCACCAACCCAAACCATCACAACTGTGATGTCCTATATTTAAGTCATCTTGAATGTTGCCTTCTCTAGGAAGCTTTCCCTGATCTCTTTTCTGCTCCAACACCTGGACATGACCCCCTTCTCATAGTTCTCACAGCACATGTCACACTGAAGAGAGCTCACAGGCTACTTTGTTCGTCCTGCTGGACTGTCAGCTGCCTGAGTGTGGGGGTGAGTTGTCTATGACCCATCCTCCCTCAACTTTGCTCAGAACTGTTCCACACTTATTGGATGCAACTGGATTATATCGGCTTTGCCTTGGGGAGGGGGAAGTGAAGTGTGAGGTCTTCCCTTCACTTAAGGAACACGCGGAAGAGTGGGATTCATGATTTTTTGGACAGAAAAAGTCGCCTAAAAGTAGCAGGCAGCATCTGTCCCAGGCCAGGTGGATGGTGCCCATTCAGATGCCACAGGGTCTTAGAGGAGAGGGTGTTCCTGGGCTGGGCCTTGAAGGGTGAGCAAGGTTGGAATAGCCAAGTTGGGAAATTGCCAAGGGCCTCACCGTGGTGCCTGGACATACTCATTGTTCTCCTTTTCTCCCAGTCTGAGATTTCTTGAGAAAAAGTGTGCTGGTATTCCTGGGAGTCTCATTCCTGAAAGCTAAAGCAACTCTCTCAACTTTCCTCAGCACCCCCCTCCTTCTTAGAGTTTATTTATTTATTTGAGAGAGAGGATGAGTAGGGGAGGGGCAGAGAGAGAGGGAGAGAGAGGATCCCAAGCAGCCTTTGTGCTGGTGCTGCCAGCACAGAGCCTGATGCGGGGCTCAAACTCACAAACCATGAGATCACCATCTGAGCCGAAACCAAAAGTTGGATGCTTAACCAACTCAACCACCCAGTTGGTGGTTCAGCTGAACCTTTTTTTTCTGGAGCCTCCTGAACCCTTTTTTTCTGGAGCTTGTATTGGGTTCTGCTGCATTTGTAGACATTTATGGATGATGTGCATCTATGGGGGCTCATATAGAAAGAGCCTAAGCTCATAGCTTTCCCTAAAGATTGGGAAGGGGCTTTGGTTTAGGGAAAAGATGGGCATTCTTGTTAGCACCCTGAGTGTAACTTTGTTAGGCTAACTGCCTCGGGGACTGGGGCAGAGAGAGCTGATGATGTCTTTCCCCTGCTAAATCCCTTTCTATTCTGATGGAGCGGACCTTCCCTTGTGACTCCCCAGCTCATTTTCCCAAACAGCGGCCGTGGGATGGAATACTGCTGTGACTCACTCAGGCTGGTGCCTCTACTGTAGAAAGATGGGCTTTGATCCTGAGTTCTGTCAAGGGCATTTTGGGTAGAGTTCTTCAGATCGCAAAGATGGCCTGCCAGGGCAGTTTCCTGTATAGCTGGATTCCATGTGTGTGCCTCATTCCAGAAAATTCTACTTTGTTTTCTCTGCTCATTCCACAAGAAGTTACTAAAGCCATGGGATTCCTTCCATTTCCTGTTGAGGCCACTTTTGCAGCCATGGGTCCCTCAGAAGTGGAGCCTTTTCCCAATAGAGTAAACAGTTTTTGATCTCAATCTAAATACATGTTATTTAATTTTATTCAATTCAACAAAGCACTTATGGAGTACGTCTTGCTTGTTCGACTAGTGTTGGAAGGAGAGATGATGGATAGGTTCCTGTCCCAAAGAGGCTGAGACATCCATGCAAATGACTGTCATACAGGATTAAAAAAAGGCAAGTGACAAGGGGACAAGGGCAGAGAGCCATGGAACTAAGGTCTGGATTATTTCAGGGATAATTAAGCTCTTGAGCACTCACATTTGACAAGTCCTGTGGCAAGAGCTTTAGATACATTACTTTATTTAATCCTGATAGCCACATGGGGAGAGTTATCGTCTTCATTTTATAGGTGGGGAAATCGCGGCACAGAATGACCAACCGGTCTGAGTTCATGCAGACGGTCTGGCTCTTGGGGCCTCAGTCTCAACCACTGTCCATAGTCCCCTGTCTTGGGAAGAAGGGCTGTGGGGGAGCTGCCACTTGTGAGGACTTAGAGAGTTGATCTGGCAGTTTAGGAGGCAGAGGCGTCCCCTGCTGAGGGGACAGTGTAAGCAGGGGCAAAGAGGTGGGCACACTGGTGTAGTGGCTGTGGGCCAAGGAGGGCCGGGAGGCTGGGTGCGCAGGTAGCAGAGGTGGGGCCCTGAAGGGGAGGTGAGTCGGATCCTGGGCATGTCCAGCTGAGCCTTCATGTCCACAGTCAGGTGTGGGGCAGAAGTGTAGATCCCGGGAAACGCTTAATGGAAGCATGAGAGGTACTGGCATGGGGCTAAAAGCTGAAGTCCTTGGAGCGATGGGCACTGCCAAGGGTACGTGGTAAAGGCACCTGGGTCCAAATCCTGAGTGGGAGAGCCATGTGTTTGGTGTGATAAGGAAAAACAGTGGTCAGAGCAGGAGGACTGCGGAGGTGAGGGAAGAGAGGGTCTCTAGGAAGCAGGAAGGTGACAGTTTTGGACCCTCAGGAGAGGCTGGGAGCCTTGCGGCACCTGGCCTGGAACAGATGCTGCCTGCTACTTTCAGGTGACTTTTTCTGTCCGCAGAATCACTAATCCCACGCTTCTGTGCTCCCTTGGGGGAGGACACACCAGGTGTGCTGACAGAAGAAGTGTTGGAGAGAGCTCTTTCAGGAGGGTACTGGGGGCAGGAGGCCAACTGCTGCAGATCGAGGAATGGTGTGGGTGAGGTCATCTACACAGAGCGTGGAGCTTTTTAAAAGCTTAGAGGTGAAGGGAAGCACGGGGACAGGATGGCAGCTCCAGACCGGGGAGGGTCAGGGAACAGGGTCTTTTTTTCCAGGACCGGAGAGATGTGAGCATGTTTGTAAGCCCAAGGCTGGGTGCCAGCCACACAGGAGAAACCAGCCATTCACAGAGACTCCCAAGAGGCAGGAAGTGTGTCCTTGGGTTGGGTCTGGGAGGGGCTGCACTGACAGTATCCAGATTCATTTTCTGCCACTCTCCACAACGGTAGTTGAGGTCGTGATGCCGGGCCTGGGGCATTACAAGTTCTCAGAGTAGCTTTGAAAGCCCCAGTGAAAGAGCCAGTTCTGCTCAGAAGGGTTTTTTGAGTTATTTGAAACTTAGTCCAATGAAGCAAAGCTTTGTTAAGTTATTGAGGACTGCTGTTTGGAAAACGTTGCGTTTTATCGAGTTTTGAGACTTTGAAACAGGGCTCTCCATCTTTAACAGATTTAGTGACTCTCAGCCTGGTGAGGTTGAAAGAACCTGGGATTTAGAATTGGACAGATTTGCCACTTACTAACAGGGTGACCTCGGGCATGATGTTTTTGTTTATCGCTTTGTGACTTAGTTTCTTCATCTAAGAAATGGGATATTATACCTGTCTTTACGGGATCGTCATGAAGAATAAGGGAAATAATGCATATAGAATATTTGGCCTACAATAGTTAATAAATACTGGCTATCTTTCCTACTCTTTGGTTGTCCAAAACACACTGTTTCTTAAGTGGATGGATATATTCCTGAATAAATGGAAATTTTGTAAGGAAGAGGTGGGAAGTAAGATTAGAGATTATGGGAGATTATGATGGTCAAAGAGAAATGTTTCGATCTGTTGTGTGGGCCATGTGGGCCATGGCCAAAGGCGGTGAAGAGGAGAATGACCTGGGTTCCTGTGCCTCAGGACGGGTCTCCCCCCTGGGGCCAGGCACTTAGTAGGTCTTCAGGGAGCATGTGTGGATTAAATTTGCCTTCCATGAGGCATTTCCTCCCTTTCACACTCAAGGCCAAGGTGAGGCTGGGCCCTCATTTGAAAGCTCTTGAGGTTGACACAGAGGTGTGCTCCTGCCTGTCTCTTTTCTAGAAGTTCCCCCTAGGCTGGCACAGTTGGCTGCCCTTGCTTGGGCCCCCGTGGCTGTGGTCTTCCATCTCAGGGCTACTGCACTGGGCCTCAGGGCTTCGTAAGATTCTGTGAAGGTGTAAAGAGAAATGGGAAGTCCATGAGAGGAGGGTGGCATTCCTATAATTGACTTGGTTCAGCTTTTCTGCCTTCAAATAAAATTTCTTTTGTATGAGAAAAAAAAAATTAACCAGCCAAAAAACTTCCTGAATGGACACCATGACCAAGTTCTCTGCCATCATCTGAGACTGGAGGCTCTTTTGCAGGCCTTACAATCACCTTCATAATTTCATATTCCCCTCCTCACAGAGCAATGGTGCACTGAACATCCACGTTCCACAAGCCACTCTATAGAGGGCAGATGAACTTATATGGGCATTTTGACAAGTGTCTAGGAACCAAGGCCAGCGGAAGTCAAGGAAATCCATCTGGGTGCTACAACCCAGAGCCTCTCCACACCCCCCCGGCCCCCCCTCAGCTTCTTGACAAATCTCAGGCCGCTTTCTAGCCTAGGTGTGGACAGTCAGGCATCCTTAAAACCCAATACACTCCTAGGAGTGTTTTAAAAGAAGAAAAGAGAAGTTGAAAGTACCCATTTTAGATAAAAACCAAAAGGGGAGCTGGCCCATTAAATAAAGACATTATGATTGTTCTCTCCATCTTTTCAAAGAAAATAACTCTGAAAGGTGTATTTACCAGATGTCGGGATGTGGGAGAGCCTAAATAAGGATCGTGGCTTTAAAAAGCGGTGTTATGCAAATAAACCCCACATGCGTTTTGTAGGAGACTGTCCTTGTTCTTAGGAGATACAGGCTGGGTGGAGTATTTAGGGATGACGTTATAACTCACTTTCAGATGGTTCAGCAAAAAACAAAAAAGAAGTGTGTGTGTTTCTGTGTGTCTGCGTGTGTTTGGAGGGAGGGAGGGAGAGAGGAAAGGAGAGGGAGAAAAGCAAATGTGGTAAAATGTTAATAATTTGTCCCTGTAAGTGAAGGGTGTACTGGTGTTCATTGTATTATTCTTTCATTTTTCCTGTAGGTTCAATAGTTTTCCAATTAAAAAGGGAAAACGTGCATGGAGCACATAGGAAAAATGACTAGTCGATAGAATCTATCTTTTATCTCTCAGAAAAGATCCTAAAGAAGTGTAACAGGGTCGTGGTGTGCCACTAAAGGTTGGAATCTGGGCGAGGTGATGATACAAAGCCCAGGGCCAGCCCAAGAAGCACCGAGCGAATGCCCCAACATGCCCGGCAAGTGGTATGACAGCCCCTTCTCTGTCCTATGTGGGCATCCTCAAGCCCTTTGGTCTCCAAGGAACCAATGGCTGTTGCAGAAACAATAGTCCATACACCTGGTCCAGACACACAGAAAGCAGCTTCCTTCAGTGTCATCCTGGTGGGCACTCGAAGCTGACGCCTGCCTGTCCCCCAGCTCCAGCCTCCCCTACCCACACTGCCAGGACCGGAGCCCATACACCCACAAGCTGGCAGTACAAGCTGGCTGGGTCTTCCCTCTGCAGACCCTCCGGATGTTTTCTTGCAACCTCCGATTTTTTTTTTTTTTTTTTTTTTATTACACCCACATCGTGAGGCTCAACGTGACATTTCCAACAGGAGACTGCCTGACGTGAGTCCAGCTGCTTCACATGGTTTTTATATTTGTTCTGGAAAAAGCTCCAGATACCTTTGGTCAAAGCTCTTCCTGTCGGCTGCGCTGCCGGGGCCGTTTCTCGCCCACACGGTCCAGAAGGGGCTGCCATCTCTGGCCCCTCACGTTTGCCCCCCTGGGGACAGGTGATGGGTGGCAGAAGGGTGCAGCCTGGAGAAGCAAGGAGTCTAGGTGTGGTTTTGGAGGGCGTGTGCCTTCAGTCTCATTCTTGTGTTATTTGGATTCAGATCCTTAGAAACCAGGGAAGCCAGAGCCTTGCCAAAGGGCTTCATTCTGCTTCAGCAGAAGTTTCTCTGTTAAGTGGAAAAGACTGTGCTCCTTGCATTTCTCCCCCCCTTTTACAAACTCACACTAATGTGTTACCTCTTAAGGAATTGGGAAGGAATACTTGTCCTGTGCTAAAATTCTAAGTCCCCGTTTCCTGACTTCTGTGTGAGGTGTTCTCTGGGCTCCTCAGCTTTAGTGCTCGCTCGTCAAGTTGCAGCGTGGATTCCCTACCTTTGGGCAGTGTCCCAGCTCCCCACTGAATACCCCCATCCACTGGGCTTCCTGCACAGAACCACCCGTGCTCCATAGCTGGGAACTCTTCATTAGAGGCAGAGGCTGTAACTCCGGCAGGTGGGGAGGGAGGGGACCCACCCTCTGGTTGGTACCCAGGGACCCTCACACCCCATTTCAAGTGAAAATGGCTGCCAGAAGAGGCACAGGGAAGCAGCCGAACTGGCTCAGGGACACATCTAATTTTAGCTCAGGGTGTGCTCGTCCTGAGTTGGGGCTGGTCCACCCATGGAAATTCCACAGCTCTCTGGTTTTATGTGTGTGAGTGGCGTAATGCTCAAAGTTAGCAAAGCTAACTTGGTTTTAAAGCAGCATGTTTCTTTCTCGTTTTTTTTCTAAGAAATTTCCAGAAAACAACCTGTTCTCTGTGCTTTTGGAGTAGGTCAGAATTTCCTGAAGATTCCTCTTTTGTGAGGGGGCACTGTGAGCTGGGAGAAAGAGATGTTCTGAGAGCCAGTCTTGGCTGGGCCTTCCTCAGTATGAACGCGGCCAAGACAATGACAGGGTCTCTGGGTCGGAGGAGTCCTTGTGGTGTCAGACATCTGGTACAGTGGGTCACCGGGAGTTCATAGGTCAGCAGCATAAAAACAAAGTTGGAAACAGAAAACAGAACCCTGGGGGACCAACTTGGTTCAGGTCCAAGTGTGGAGAGCCTGAAACGTAAACTGTTTTGGCAGCCTCTTTAAGATGAAGAATATAAAAGTATCTCATTTTTGCAAATTTGATAAAAATAGAAGGCCACGCCAGCACATTGCTTGGGCCTCTGGGAAGGGGTCTGTGTAGGTGAGGGCCCGTGGAGCTTAAGCCCCGTTAACGTCACCGTCAGTCACATGCTGTTCAGTGTGGTGTTATTTTGTTTTCTGGCCAAGTGGGAATGTTAAAACCAATTTCGTAAAATTTAAATGTGGATATAATCTTGAAATAAAATTCTGGCGTTTAACATGAACGCTGTGTGAAAGATGCACTGTATAGGCGCTTGTTTTCCTCACTTGACCATGGACCTGTGTGTCAGGAACTGGTTTGTGTCAGACAACTTCCAACTTTCTCGGCCTCAGTGTCCTCGTTTGTGAAAATGCCTCCCACATAGGCCTCTGGGGGGAATTAAATGAGAAACTATGCTTTGAAAGGGCTTGGTGAAGTCGATCTGAACGCCCAGATAAATCATGTTTATCGTAAGGACAAAACTGTGGAACATTTAGAAGCTTTAGAATGTAACAGGAAGGAAAATAGAAGCCTAGGGAAGGTGATATCCATCTAGGACCACCTGGGGGGAAGACATGAGCTCCAACAAGAAGAATTATTTAAGTGTAAACCTACTCTAAAGGTTTTCTAAAAGGAAATGAACCCAAATTTCTCTCTTTTATTTTTATGTGTTTTAAAATTTATTTTATTTCTTCAAATTTCTCCATTTTAAAATTGAGAAGAAGTTAACGCACCCAGACAGCATTGTTTCAGATTTGTGACTCATGGCTTTTTTATTACTGCTTATGCAGGGGAGAGTTTTGTGTGTTCAAAATGGAAATACTTCATCGCAGAAGTTGTTTTAGGCCACTCTTTGACATATTTAGCCACACGGAACTCAAGTGGAATCACTATTTAATGAGACTTGGAGAAAGTCGACCTCTGTCATTGGGACAGCTCCTTCCCTGGATGTGTTGGCTTTTACTAGGACAGTAACAGGGCAGGGACAGTGCCCCAAAGCAGCTGCCCCTAGCAGCTAAGTAAACATCTCCACGCAGCTTTCCAATCCATGGTGGAAACCAGCGGCAACTCTTATGTAATGTCTTTCAGGCGGCATGTCAGAACCTTCCCCTTTATAATGCCAAGTGTGACTTTATAGACTCCCTGGGACAGGGCCAAGGTTGTAGAGGCAATCCTTTCCATCCTGGGCTCTTATACCAGCCTTGGGGAGGGCAGGGCCAGGGCTAGTCTCTGTCTCTGGTAGAGCCTTGCCATTGGGTCCTCACTCTGAGGCTGGGAGCCCTAATCAGAGGCAGGCTTGTGATCCCAGTTGCTGGGTGTGCAGTCTGGGGCTCACACCTCGGGGCCCTTGTGGCGTGAGCCAGGCACCATGTCACATCTCTAGCTCTGGCCCTGGTCATTGGCCTCACCCAACATCTCATGGTGGCTAGGTTTGGCTGAGCTGTGCAGCCGTGTGCTGGTGGGCAGAGGGGAGGAGACAAGACCAAGGGAGATCGTGGGCTAGCAGCATTCTGCTTGGTGAACTGCATAGCTCAGGTGAATGAATAGTTCAATGAATTTGGCCATGCTCCAGAGATCCACTCCATAGAGACCATTTTCCTTCAAGAGGATATTTTTCTTTCCCTGGTGTAACACCAGCTCTACCCACTTTTTCGCTTCCTGTTGGGCAACGTCTGCCTCTGGGCACCAGTCTCCTTGTGGAACTGAGCTCAGCCACACCCAGGAGAGTGTAGCCTGTGAGAAGGGCAAGAGATAGCAACTGGGAGAGCTGCAAAGCCCCTGCGAGCGGCTTTAAGGGAAGAGCAGTCAACCTGTCCTAATGCGTTCGGGTCTTAAGGAAGTGCAATCAGTGCTTCCGATATCCAGCATGGGATGGATGAAAACGAACTGACATGAGAGTCCTGTTTCTGGCTTTGCCCACTAGCCAGGGTCCTTAGCAAAAGCTCTGCACCACCTTACTCCTATCCCTAACAGGGCTGCGGGATTACATTAGATGGTCTGGATTGGCCCTTCCGGCCCTTCCAGATGGAAGAGCCGTATCTAGGTGAACTCTGAGAACTTGTCAGCTTTCCGAGGGGGCATTCATTAAACACCAGTTGTATGCTAAGGCCTTGTGCCAATTGGGAGAAGGGGAGAATAATACGAGGGAAGGTCACACCTAGTACAGTTTTGTTTTGTGAATTGTGTGCCCTTGAAGGAACCCTCCCAGTCTGATGTCTTGGTAACTGGGTAAATTTCTTCTCTGTTTCTGGAATGTGCCAGAATCCGGCCTGACTCAAGGAAAGAGAAATAAATGTTGGACTTGGTTTCAGATCTTGCTCTGGCTCTGCACACTTCTCATCAAGGGTGTGTGCCAAAGCCTGTGGGGAAGGGCACATACGGAAAGATAGTTAAGCTGAGAAATCGTCACCCCGAAAGAACAATGGTCCAGGAGGCTGGAGTACGTGTGTTCTCTCCAGCTAGACGGGCTGAGCAGATGGCTTTTCCAGGAGGATGCAGGGCCATCCGTGCCCCCTCCCCTTCCCCAGATCTGTCCTCACCGGGCGATCCCTATCTTTGTCCAACCTTCGTCATCATGGACCCGGATGAGAGAGACTTGGGTATGCAGCCCAATTCCCAATTAACTTTTTTCACTAGTTTCAGGAAGATAATTTATTTGGATTGAATTGTTGAGGCAGATTGCTTTCACAGTATTCCAAGCAGAGTGCTTTCTCACAGGAAATGTCAGACCAGGCAATTCTAGTCAAGTTTTCCACATCCTTAAGAAAAAAGAAAAGAGAGAGGGGGAAAGAAAAAAAAAAAAAGATTCCTTTTATATAGTGAAGGTCAACAGTTTGGGAACTGGCAACTGCAGGGTATGAAACTGAGATCAGTTAAACATTGTGATCCTCCACAGGATGACTTCTCAACAGCCCCACCTTTCATGAGGCCTCCTGTTCTTTAGGGCTTAATTTAAAAAGTGTCTGCGGATTGGGTTGCCCAGGGAGATAGAGGGCTTCTCAAGATTGGGACATGGATCCCCCGGGGGGCATCTGGGCGGTGGGGACGTTGGATGAGCTCCCTTCCTCTCCCCAGAGTTCAGATTCCTCATCCATCAAACCAAGGTTATGCCGGGTGACCCCCAAGCTTCTTCCCAATCTAGGTCACCATGATTCTGTACCTTTACCTGGGGGAGCTTGGCTGAGCCTCTATAGGAAGCCAAAGAGAACTGGAGAGCAGGCAAGTGAAGAGTCTTTTTTTCTATAGAGAGCTTTGATTTTTTTTTTTTTTTAATTCTTTTTAAATCAGCTGGCCCTCAGGGATCTGCCTCATTAAAGCTTACTCCTCCGAAGTTCAGTCCTTAAGGAGAGGCTTTATTTCAGCACAGGCTGTGGAAGGTCACTGTGAGGAAAAGAACCTAACACAGCTGTTCCTCTGAGGGCGCCCCCTAAGGACTTGCTCTCCCCCCACCCCCACCCCCTCCTGTGTCCAAGGAGTGTCTGCAGGTGGGGAAGGGGTGGGTCCCGAGAGCCGAAGTCCGGAATCACTAGGTGTTAGGGCCCTCGTAGCTTCCCAAAGACGATTCTGGCAAAAGGGAAGCTGAGACTCGGAGGCGATCACAACTTGAAGCGATGCATCTTCTCTGGCACGAGCTGGTCCTGTGGCTTGTCCGTCCAGTGCCTCTGTGTCCACTGACCTCGGAATAGCTCTCTGCTTCATTACCGTCTAGTCCTGAAAGGAGGTGCTGCTGGGAGTCGGGCAGTAGCAAGGGTGCTAAACCTGTGTCAGGAAACCTGGGCTCTGCAGCACCCGCCAGCTCGTCGGTCTCGCTTGTCTTGCTGCACTGCCTCTGGTGCACCTCTGGGAGACTTCGAGTCCCGTGGGGTGTGACATCCTCAGCTGGCTACTGCTTCCAGGGCTTCAGTGTTAGGATGTCTGGTCGGGTTGAAGTACATATATGTCAAGTAGAGCGAAACCCTTCTTGTCCTTTGGGCTTGCTAGGTTTATCTTTACTTTTTGAGTGGGGGCGGGGAAGAGGGAGAGGGAGAGAGAATCTTTAGCAGGCTCTATACTCAGCACGGAGCCCGATGTGGGACTCGATCCCACGAACCGTGAGATCATGACTTGAGCCGAAATCAAGAGTTGGACACTCAACTGACTGAGCCACCCAGGCGCCTCTTTGCTAGGTTTTATTTTAAAAATATGTATGAGTTTTTTTAATCAAATGTTTTTGCTGCATCTATTGAGATTGTTTTCCATTTTTTCCCTCTGTTGGTGTGAATTACATTATTGGGTTTTCTTTCTTTCTTTCTTTTTTTTTTTAATGTTTACTTATTTTTGAGAGAGAGAGAGGGGTGGGAGGGGTAGAGAGAGAGAGATGGAGACAGAATCCGAAGCAGACTCCAGGCTTTGAGCTGTCAGCACAGAGCTGATGCGGGGCTCGAACACACAGACCCATGAGATCATGACCTGAGCCGAAGTCGGATGCTTAACCGACTGAGCCACCCAGGCGCTCCTGGACTGTCTAATGTTAAAATATACTTCAATCCTTTCTCGGCCAAGATCTGCCTCAGACTCATGGCTGATGCAGTTGTTTGTTATTTTATTTCATAGTTTTGTACTTGTATTTATACGTGTAGGTGTTTGGAATCGAGGTTTCATCGTGTTTGCGAGCATGTGGCAGTTCTGTGTTGGGCACTTTTCTCAGCACTTGATGGATTAGCCTGTTTCATTGCCACCACAGTCGCTTGAGGTAGGACTGTAATTAACCCATTTTATAGAGGTTGAAAATGGTTAAATTTTCCTGTTGAATTCCTTTTGTTGTTGAATTTCCTGTTGAATTTCCTTTTGTTATTCTGTAGGTTTATCACTAATAATGCTTTTTATTCCAAAGTCTATTTTTAATCTGATGGTACAGCATCAGTTACGTTAGCTTTTAAATGGTTGGCCCACAAGTGATCTATTTTTTTCCCCAGGCTTTATGGTTCACCTTTTGTGTCACGTACCTAATGAAACAGCATATTGCTATTAAAAAAAAAAAAGCCCGAGTGTCTCTTTGAACTGGCCCGTCGAATTTGTTTGCTTTTATTATAATTACTGATACACTTGAATTCATTTGTATTCTGTACTTTCATGCTGCCATGCTTTTTTTTTTAATCTTTTTTCTTCCTTTTCTTTTCCTTTTTTTTTTTAAAGTAACCATGTTTGAGCGAACAATTCAGTGGCATTTAGTACATTCAGAATGTTGGGTAATCATCACCTCTGTCTAGTTCCAAAACATTTTCTTCTCTTCAGAGTAAATCTCTTCCTATTCAGCAGTTTCTTCCCATTTCTGCCCCCATTCCCTCACCCCTGGCAACTCCTAATCTACGATATCTCACATAAATGGAATCATACAGTATGTGACCTTTTGTCTCTGGTTTCTTTTGCTTAGCATTGTGTCTTCGAGGTTCCTCCACATTGTAGCCTGTGTCAGTACTTCATGCCTTTTTAGGGTGAAATAATATTCCATTGCGTGGGTACACAACAATTTGTTTATCCACTCATCCATTGGTGGACATTTTTTTTTTTTCCACTGGTGGACATTTGAGTTGTTTTTACCTTTTGGCCTTAGAGAATAGTGCTGCTATGAACATGTGTCCCTGTGTTCACTCCTTTGGGGTATATACCTGGGAGTAGAAGTCTATCATGTGGTAATTCTATATTCAGTTTTTTGGAGGAACTGCCAACCTATTTTCCACAGTGGCACTTTCTTATGAATCAAGTGGTATTTATTTTTTCTTCTTGGGCTTTCTGATTTGGAAGTTATATAAATATGTTTTTACTATTTTAGCAGTAACTCTTAAAATATTTTTTATCATAATGACTTAAAGTTTCAGTTTAATCAATCTCTTTACCCCCTCAAAAAATACAAGGATTTTAGAAAGCTTCAGTTGCTCATTTCCCGTTCCCATGTTTCCTGTGTATTGTTGTCTAACGTTATCCCTTTGTTTTTAACCACCCCCTAACTAGTGCTATTGTTATTAATTTTTTATCATCGGCTCTCATTTAGGTTTATCTACATGTTTATGGATTTCTTTTCTCGCCACTGCTTTCTTCCTGCTCTTTTCTTCTGGGTTCACTTTCCTTCTTGCTAAAGTAAATCCACGAGTGGTTTGTTCAGTGAAGGTCTGTGATGGTAAACTTTTTCAGTGATTTTCTGAAAATGTCTTCATTTTGTCCTTACCTTTAATATTTTGAATATTAAAGATGTCTTTTATTAAAGTAGTTTTTGTTTATAGATAGCCTGCCTTTCCGCTAAGATTTTTCTCATTGTCGTCAATATTCTGGTCATTTCACTATGACATTTCTAGGAGTATATTTATTTCCACATGTGCCATTTGAGGCTTCTTAGGTTTCTGTGAGGATTATGTCTGCTAAGTTCTTAGCAGGTATCCTTTCTCACACTCCCTCTATTTTTCCTTCTGGAACTCCTTTTACATGGGCATTGGAATTAAAGTTTTTTCCCTCCATGTCTCTTCTTTGCTCTTTCATATATTTGATCTCTTTGGATTGAGTTGCATTCCAGATCATGTCATCTGATGGCCCCTAGTAATTTCTTATCTCTTCATTGTATCTGATCTCCTGTTTAAGCTTACCCCAAGTTTCCCCCCAATGTTAAAGAAGATCTAACCTATAGAAAAGTTGAAAGAATGGAAAAATGAACATTTATACGACCTTCACCTACATTAAGTGATTCTAGGACTTTGTCGCATTTGTTTTTTCTCCCTCTCCCTCCTCCCCTCTCCGCATATTTGTAACCCATACATTTTTGATGATTTCCTTGAAAGTAAAACTCAGACATTGTGGCATTTCATCCCTAAATATCACAGCTTGCATTTCCTAAGGACAAGAATGTTCTACTGCCTAACCACAGTACCATTAAGGCACCCAAGAAATTTCCGTAACATCAGCTAACATAAAGCCCATAATCAGATTTCTCCCACATGGCTCCAAAATGTTCTCTTAGGCTTTAGTTGTTTCAATCCAGGATCCATTCAAGGTTTACCTGCATTTGGCTGTCATGTCTCTCTAGTCTCTTTTAATCTCAAACAATTTCCTTTCTATTCTTAGTTTTTCACGAGTATAGTCTTGTTGTCTTATGGAATGACCACATTCTAGATAATGTCTGTTTCATTATTAGGTTTATGTTAAAACACGTTTTGGGCAAGGACAATACATATGTGATGTTGTGTATTTCCCATTACATCACATCAGGAGCACATAATGTCAGCTTGTTTGATTTCTGCTGATGCTAAATTGGATCACTCCATTAAGGTGGTTCCTGCCAATCTCTCCATCATTATAAAGGAAATTTTCCCTTTTGCAATTAATGAGGAATTGGTTACTTTCAGACTAGATGATTATCCTGTCCCTCAGAAACTTTTTAACCAGTGGTTTTACCATCCATTGATAATCTTTTCCCATATTAGGAGTTTATAAAATGGTGATTGTCTAATTTTTATCATATTCTCATTTCTTTTACATTTGTTAGGTGATGGTGTCGTACAGAGAAGAGCTGTCCATGACCTGTCCCTGTCTTCCTCCCTCACTCCCTCCTCTAGCACAGATTCATGGCATTTTCTATGTAAATTTCATATGTTGTTATCTGTTACCATCCTTATATGTCCATAAGTTTTTTATTTCTATGATTGTATTTACTTTTCAAAATGGCTCATTCTTTTTGTATAGTGTCTATGTCTTTCCTTATAATTTCCATTCCTTTTTCTTTCTTTTCTTTTTTTTTTTTAAATTTTTTTTTTAAGTTTATTTATTTTTGACAGAGAAGGAGTGTGAGCATGAGAGGGGGAGGGGCAGAGAGAGAGGGAGACACAGAATCCGAAGCAGGCTCCAGGCTCCAAGCGGTCAGCACAGAGCCCGACGCGGGGCTTGAACTCACAAACTGCGAGATCATGACCTGGGCCGAAGTCGGATGCCTAAACGACTGAGCCACCCAGGCGCCCCTCTTTTTTTTTTTTAAAGATTTTATTTTTAAGTAATCTCCATACCCAGTGTGGGGCTCAAATTCACAACCCCGACATCAAGAGTCACATGCTCTACCGACTGAGCCAGCTAGGTGCCTCTGATTTCCATTCCTTTTGAAAAAGTCTTCCTATTCTAATTACAGTCTCTTTTAGATTGTTGTTCTATCATCTCAAGTTCTTGGGAGTCCTATTGGCTGTGTCATCTGGCTTTCACTTATGATGCATGATTTTCTCATATATTTACCAGTTTTTAGTGTTGAGCATATTTTCAGTGGGGCTTAAAAAAAAATCTGTCTCCCCTGGGGAATCTTGTATGACCTGCTTTGTAGAAGTGCCCCTCCAGATACTTTTACATTGCATTAGTTAGGTGTGCTAGGATATCACTGGCTCAGGAAAATTTTATGTTATTTATTCTGGATTCCTGTGCCACGTGAGTGGGGTCAATTTGGACTCCGTTCACACTGGGTTCTGAGTTTTCATCAAATAGAATATATAGTAAGTGGTCAATATCTTTATTCTCATGGGACACCTTTCTTTTGTACTCCGTAACTTATTTAGCCACGTGTCCAGTACCAAACATTCAGGAAGGAGCATCTCCTCGTCTCTTTTTATGTTAAGAGCTAGTGAAATATTGAGAATGTGGGACTGTAGAGGCAGTAGAGCATCTTCAAAACTAGTGTGACCCGGCACCTCAGGCTTCTTGGAGCCCCTGCACCTGGTCATGTCCTGCAATGACCAGCATGCTCAGGCTTCCCCTGAGGGACAGATGAGGCACTTGATGCCCACAGAGGGTAAATGACTTGCCTGCGGGCATGCAGAGTTTGGGAGAGAAGGGATGAGAACTCAGGTCTCCAAGTAGCTCTTCCTACCCAGCCAAGATTCAGTTACGTGGGATTGAGTCCTGGCCCCGTGTAGCCCTGAACACCTGCAGCGCCCTGGTCCTTGCTTCTCCCTCGGGGCCACAAAGGGGAGCTTGGGTAGGAAGTGGTGACCTCAGACACAGCGGACAAGCTGGGTGTCTACAGCCCGGCTCCTGCGGATTTATTAGATGCACACTCTGACACATGTCTCTGGGTTATCTGCACAATCACATTTTGAAAAAGTGTTTTGACTCCTTGATTTATCTTTTTGTCATTGTTTTGCATAATAGCTTCTCACTCAAAGGCAAGAACATGCTTTTAAACTGACCTTTTAAACTTTGCAATGCTTATGCCACAAAGGGACACATGAAAGGAACAATAAACACATTCCCTGAGTGTGAGCATAATTGAAGTCTCCTCTGGTGATGAGATCTATGGGAAATGGGCACAAAGCATCTGAGCTGGGCTTTTGCGGCTGATGGATGGCGCTCCGGGTGGAAGTCCCATGACCCAGGAGAGGCCTGGCTGTACCCTATGCGGCAGGAAAATCATCACCACCCTCTCACCGTGGCTCTTGGCCACCCACATCCTCCAAGGGTTTGCCCCCAGGAGCCAAGGGGGACACTTGGGAGGTTTGAATTTTGTCCTGTGGGCCACGGGAAACCATGGAGGGTTCCGGACAGGGGAAGGAAGCATGAGATAGAAGAAAGAACAAAATAAAGCATTTGGAGCCAGCGGCCTGGGTTTGAGTTCTGGCTTGGGCACTCCTAAGTTGCGTGACCTTGTGTGAGTCACCTCACTTCTGTGAGGGTCACTCTGGTACTTAGCACCCATTTATGGAGCCCTGACCAGGTGCTGGGCATGCGGGGTACAGAGCTGACCCAGAAAATCCATGGTCCTTTGTCCCTCCTTGTTTATTTCTCTTACCGTATGTATTCATTTCCTGTGGCTGCTGTCACGAATTCCCACAAACTTAGTGGCTTAAAACAACATGAGTTTATTATTATGGCACTAGATTCTGGAGGATCAAGGTCTGACATCAGTTCCACTGGGGCTAAAGTCAAGGTGTTGGCAGGGCTGGTTCTTTCTGGAGACACCAGGGGAGAATCTGTTTCTTTGCTTTTGTAGTTTCTCATGGCCACCCACGTCCTTGACTTGTGGCCCCTTCTTCGTCTTCAGAGCGCGTCCCTCCAACCTCTGCCTCTGGTGTGATACCACCCCTCCTCTTCCGGGTCGTATGTCCTTCTGCTTCCTTCCCTCTTATGAGGACATTTGTAATTACATTGTTCCCACTTGGGTAATCCAGGATACCCTCTCCCATCCCAAGATCCCCAATGTAAATGCTATCTGCAAAGTCTTTTCTGCCATATAAGGCACTATTCACAGGATATCTTTGGGGGCTGTTGTCCAGCCCACTACACCATGTCAAATTGCAATTTATGTCTCGTCCTTTTGCATGCCCGGGTCTCCTTTGGGCAGGGAGATTGGCTTGCCGGATAACTGCCACATGTTTGCTGAATGAGAGGGTGAAGAAATGAAGGAATGCACGTTTGGAGTTGAGAAAGATGTGGCATCCCACTTGGGCTGTAGGGGATTAGCATGAGTTTGCCAAAGTATATTCTAGCAGAAGGGAAGGGCTTACGAAAAGGTATAGAGGCAGAGGCTGAGAAGCTCAGCATTCAGGAGATGCGCGTGGAGTGTGAGGGTGCAGAGGGTGGAGTGGTAGGTGGCCAGGTCATGATAGCCCATAGGGCACCCTAATGGGCCTGGGTTTTGTTTTATGTTGTTTGTTTGTTTGTTTATTTATTAAAAAAAATTTTTTTTAAACGTTTATTTATTTTTGGGACAGAGAGAGACAGAGCATGAATGGGGGAGGGGCAGAGAGAGAGGGAGACACAGAATCGGCAGCAGGCTCCAGGCTCGAGCCATCAGCCCAGAGCCTGACGCGGGGCTCGAACTCACGGACCGCGAGATCGTGACCTGGCTGAAGTCGGACGCTTAACCGACTGAGCCACCCAGGCGCCCCTATTTATTTTTATTTTTAAGTAACCTCTACCTGCAGCGTGGAGCTCAAGCTCACGACCCCGAGATCAAGGGTCGCGGGCTGCACTGACTAAGCCAGCCAGACACTCCATCCTGGATTTTATTTTTTAAGGAAGCAATATGTGTGGTGGTTGCTGCCTTTGTCTTTGGGGTCATTGCCTGGGTTCAAATTCCTGTGCTGCCACTTGCTTGCTGTGTAACTGGGAAAATTACCGGACTTCTCTGAGGCTCAGCACAACGGCTACTTCATAAGGCCGTCCTGAGGAGCAGATGGCTTTTGTTGCTTGCACAGCACTCAGCACAGTGCCTAGAACAGTCAAAGGAGTCGGAGAGTGTTTGCTGCTATGATTGCTGTCATTTTTATAAATATTATTGTTGTTGGTGGTGACGATGGGGAACCCTGGAAGAACTTCAGCCAGGCTGTGGCATGGTCAGGTTTGCTTTCTAGAAAGATGCCTTTGACACCCATGTGAAGATGGTCTGGGGTGGGGCATCACACTGGGGGTCCGGAAACCCGTGAGGAGGCCATTCCAATGATCCGGGTGACAGATGAAGAGGCAGAGAACAGAGATGGGTACAAGGGAGATGTTACTTTCTCCGGGGTAGTCCAGAGATGGCTTTGTGCCTGCTGTTCCCTGCTTGAAATGATTCAAGGCAGGTGTTAGAGGCCATTTAGTACCATGCTCAGTCCTCACTTTGCAGAAACGGATAGTGAGGTGCAGGGGGGAGGCATTCTGCCTTAGTCCCCGGAGGGAATAGTGATAGAAGGGACAGATAAAAGTGGGACTCCGGTCCTCAGCCTTCAGTGGCATAGCCAGTTGCCGTGTGAGAGGTACGCTTCCAGAAGCTTCTGATGAGCATGCTGTTTCTCATTGCTGCAGGCTGGGGAAGAGGGGCTCTGACACAGCATCTGCACTGCTTCTTCCGTCACCTCCTTCTACTGCCCCTTCAGGCCTTAAATGCTCTTTCCAGCTTGTTCTTTTACCAGTCCCCAGGAGAATGCTCGCAGAATCCTGGTCGTGTAGGGACATAGGAATTTTGCCATTTTGAATTGAGGAAAATAGGCTTGAGCCAGTGGGGGAGGATTAGGGCTGCCTGGGAGGGTGGGGGAAGGAGCTCTGTGTTCTGGAGCCGGAAAAAGAAACCCAGAGTCCAAAGCAGTACGTGCTCACAGATTTGGTACCGTGAGTCCTCCGTGGTCTTCCACTCACACCCCTTCAATACATCTTCAGGAGGAAGCCAATTCAATAGAACGAACCATGGCGAGATTACGATTGTTACTTCAATCATATCTTACCCTGCAAGGATGTTGGAGGAAAATATATTTCAATTCCACGTTCAAAAGAGCTGTCATTTTAACGTAGTGAATGGGTTTTCAGAGAGTGATGTAATATTGTTATTTTTAATACATTCTTTAAAAGAAAAGATTTTACTTTAGTACAAATCGATGCATGCTGGAGGGGAAAAAATATCTAAAGAGAGCTAAAATACAGGTGGGCCATTTTTAGAAAGCTCCACATGTACATACCTGAACTTACAAATCAGAATCACAGAATAGGTTTTTGGTGCACTTTAGAGGTTTCTTATAAATGGTAGCTGATAGCTTTACAAAAAAGTTGGGAGAAAGGAAATAAACAAAAAAGAAAATAGAATGAGATGAAAAAAATCTGGGCAGTGATTACAAGAACTTATGTGTGTGTGTGCGTGTGTGTGTGTATGTGTGTGGGTGTGTGTGTTTTCTAGCAGTATCATAATGACATCAGCAAGATACGCTTGCATTTTGGTTCTTGGCAAGTGTCAAACTACAGGGTTTATCATCCTGTATTGGCTGGTGTGTGTGTGTGAGAACACAGAATTGAAAGGCACTTTTGGAGGCAATTTGGTCCCATCCAATATGGAACCTGTGGCTCAGAGAAGGGAGAGTGACTGGGGCAAGGCACGTATGAGGGGCAGGGCCAGGGCTAGAGAGAACCCATCTCCTGAACCCCCAGCCAGTGCTCCCTGCATTCTTCTCTGCTGTTTATATTTTCCTCTGGTACATTGACATTTTCTTTTTTTTCTAGGAAAAATCAATTGCCAGTGTCCAGCAAGGCTGATGGGGAGCTGAGCGTTTTGCAGCTTGGTAAGTGCAGCTGATACCTGTATGCTGTGCCCATCAGGGTCCAGTGGTCTTCATTTGCTCCGTCTGGGAGGCAGTGGGTGGGGACTCCTTTCCTCCCACCTGATCTCAGGAAAGAGAGGCTGGCCCAGTGAGTAGAGCGGGCTTCTCTCTTTTGGGTTGCTGTCTTCTTCTGCTTTCTTTCTGTCCTGGAGAAATCCTTATAAGAAGTCTGGGCATTTCTGGACCCACACGGGGCTGGGGGGTGGGTGGGATGCAGAGGAGCCTTTTTTGCATTTGGAGGTTCTTTTAGGACTATTCAGAACCTATAAAGGTCTCTAGACGACAGCTTTGCCTGGGGGAGACCATCCTTTAAAAATTTTTATCGATGTGTTATTGAGGCATAAAATACAGTGAAGTGCATAGTACATACATCTTAAGTGCATTTGCACATATGTGTACACCCACGTAACTGCTGTCTCAGATCAAGGTAGAGAACGTGTCCACCCACTCTTTAGTTTGGAAGCAATCTTTTGTATGCCTTTGTGTAATTCTCCACTCCCCAAAGACCGATGTGTTTGCAGGGCTTGGCAAAGCAGCAGTAGAATGGACAATGGCGAACCAGTGACCAGGCACGAAAGGATGAGGCTTGAGTGCTGTTGACATTTGCTCTTCTTCCGAAAGCCAGCGATTTACCTGTTTGGCCATCTTGGCAGATGACAGCCGTTCAGTGACTTTTCCTCTTTCCTCTCCTTTTAAGCACTCCTTTTAAAGCGAAGGAAGAAAGCAGCGCTCTCTTTAGAAGTTACTTGTGTGCGACGTGCAGTCTGACAGTTCGCTTTGATGAAGTTGAAAGGCAGGGGCCTCTAGGAATGATGAGGCAGGGGTTTATTTATTCTGCTCAGCTCGCGTCAGAGGTAACAATTCCTTCGAGTTTTAATCATCAGAAATGGCTGGTGGGGATCACTTGGCCAGCCGGGGAAGGGGCCGTTCTGCCCACGGCGATGCAGAATGAGGTCCAGAGCCAGCAAATGCTGGCATCTGAAGCGTTTCTGTAAAGCACTGCACTTGAAGATTTTCCAGTGAAAGCCACTCCTGTTTGGACATAAAACGAAGCACTTCCTGGCCTTCAGAACCCAAAGGGCTTCTACTGGAAGGAAGGCTTTTAGCAATTCTCTCAGAACTCAGTTGTTTGAAGTGTGTGTGTGTGTGTGTGTGTGTGTGTGTGTGTGTGTTTTCCAGAGGGAGGCAGACCCCTCTTTGCTAGTGGCTCAGCTAATGACTTAGAAAAGGAGAAAGAAATAGAAGGTAAGAGATCATGGAACGCAGTCACCAAGGGAAAGGGACAGAAGTTTTGGGGTGAAGAGGAGAAAGGAACAAAATTTAGTTAGAGGAATGGCATTTTCTTCTCCACCCTGATTCATTTTCCTTTGCTGCAGTTCCACAGACTTGTTAGCAGTTATATGTCAGGGCATAGATGAGGCCGAGCAGATTGAGGTGAATAAAAAGTGGGCTTGCTTTCTTGGAGGGCCAGGTTGGGTGGGACAAAGGAAGAGAGGTGTCCTCTGACAGCAACATATAAAGCAGATGATCAGCAGTTCATCACTGCTTCTAGACACGTATAAGCTGAGTTCTGTGGTGGGTTCCAGAGGTTTGCATAATGAGGTGGTATTTAGACGGGGCTTTGAAGGTTGAGCAAGGTCTCGCCAAGTAGAGATGTGCAACAGACCTTACATGCAAGGCCTGCAGGGTGAGGGAGTGATTGGCTTGAAGTGAGTGGCCTGGAGGGGAAGTTGCAGGGTCAGGGGGAGATGAGGCTGGGAACAAAGTTGTGGAAGAGTGGGGATGATTTGAGTGCTGTGCTAATGAGCTTGACCATAAATCATTAGCCGGTAAAGAGCACTTGAAAATTCTGTGTGGGGGCAGTAATGTGTGCAGGGCTGTGGCTTTGGGGCTATCTCTGGATACGTGCAGAGGATAGATTGTAGGAGTAAGAGCCTGGATATTGGAAGACCAGGGAGGGGGTTCTTGGAATAGTCGAGAAAAGATGTGATTGGGCCCCTGTTCTGTCTGGTGAAATCCTCTGGGTATTTCAAGACCCTGCTCAAATATTTAGCTCTTATGGAAAGCTTCTCTGACCCTTTAAGGAAGAGCTATTTACCTCTTCTCTTCTGCTCTTAAAACCCTCGCACTGTCCCTATTTTAAGTGGAACTCATGTTCCATTATTTGTTTGGGCTTCTCGCCCCCCGCCCCCAGGCAGTGTGCTCCTTGAAGGCAGGGGTTATGCTTTACTCATCCTGGACCTCCACTCTCCCACATAATTCCTGGCACCTCATGGATGCTCAATGAAGTGCTTAATGAACAGATAGAAAAAGAATGACATATTCCTGTAACAGCGGAGGGGAAAAAGGCGGGGGTGAGGTATGAGACATCCTGGAGGCAGAATGATCGGGAGGCTAGATCATCATGATGTGGGAGAGAGGGCGAAGGTCTCAGACTGAGTCCCTGGAGGAGGACTGGGGAGATGGAGTGTGTTATCAAAACCGAAGCCTGGAGGGGTGCTGTGCTGAGATTCTGGAGTCTGGGGTGGTGGGGCACTTCCAGGAGAAGATATCTGTAGTCAGCGGGAAATAGTGATTAGGGTACCTGGAAAAAGAGGTATATGGACCTTTATTATATATTACCACATATATACGTTTTCCTCCAAAGGGTAGATAAAGTGGTATGGGAAGCAAGCTCCCTTGCTTCTTTCAACCAGACACTTATACCAGGGCCTTAAAAATAGCATTCTTAAACCACCGGCATTTGCAGATGGTTTTGTCTGCTTGGCCAACATGTCATTCTGGACTGCTTTGTTTTTCCTTTGCATGGCGGTCCCACCACATCTGGGCCTGAGGCCTGCTATGTGGTCCTGAACCAAATCCCTGCACAGGGGCCAACTTCCTCCTGGCAGAAGCCAAGGGAGGCTGCCTCCTTTTAGGGGCTCCACCCAATCTGGGCCCCCAACTTTCATCCTCAGATTTACTTCATGGAGCCCCGAGCAGGCACGTTTCAGCCCGGGCTCCCTTCCGGACAACCTCAGACTAAACAGAAGCCTCCAAATAGGCTTAAATACTGCCCCTTCTATGCCTCCAGGAAACAATCTGGCCTGAGTGATTGCAAGGAGCCCTTCAGGGCCTGGTGGAATCACTCAGGTTACTCTCCCCTACTCTGTTTTGGGCCTCAGCTGCCCAGGGTTGAATTAATCACACATCTCTATTCCTTCAGGGAACATTCTCAGTATTGATCTTTGCAAAGCCTTCCCCTTGGCCTCTCTCCCTTTCCTCCTTTCATCCTTCTTTCCTTCCCTCCCTCGCTTTCTCTCCTTCTCTCTCTCCTGCCTTTCCTTCATTTTTTAGCCCCACCCCCACCCTCCCATGATCCTCCTCTTCTCAAGCAGTCATTCTCGTGTATTTAGTTGGTATCTGTTTTCTTGCATATTCTTGCAAAATGCATAGTGTTTGTGTGCATATATTTGTAACGGATGTAAATCATATTGTGTTATATATATGTGTGTGTATATATATATGTGTATATGTGTGTGTGTGTGTGTGTATATATATATATATATCTTATTTGTGTTCTTGCCTTCTCTACCCAGCACCCTGTTTTTAAGACCCATGCATGTTGCTAAGTGAACATCTGGTCATTATTTCAGGGTGCTTTTATAAGACCATGGTCACAGGGTGGCTTTTTCAGAGACCCTAACTAAGAAGAGTTTGCATTTAAATTCAGATTCTCATTTAAATTCCAGGCTTATTTTTAATTTTTGTTTTCAGCCTAAAGGTGGGAGGGTTTCCTTTTCAGTGGACTGGGACTCTGGGAGCTGGTCTTGTGCTGCTGTGCCTGTTCCTCCCCAAGGGAAGAAAAGGAGCCTGTAGAATGGGATATAAAACATGTGTCCTGGGGGTGTTGGCCTTTGGATAGCCTCTCCAGAAGAAGTGGGGCAGGGACAATGACATTTCTATAGTCCTAGATATACAGAATTATAGGAGATAATGTTGATTTCTATGTCGTGTGGTGTACTTTTTAAATAATCATTTAGTCTCAGGAAAATGGGAGGCGGGGATGGTTCAACAGGCTCTCTGGAGACTGGTCTGCTCTGTTTTGCCAGCATAATTACCTTGGATTGTTTACACTTGGGTCCTTCCTCTGAGTGTTCTGGTAAATGCTACGGCTGTGGGTACAATCTTGAGAGGGATGCCCGGCTGGGAGACCCATGCTGGGACCCTCTCTGGGCCTCCGTCACCTCAGCTGTAAGATGACTGTGAGGGGCAGGTGACTTAGTGGCCCTTCCAGCTGGAGGTCCAGGGAGGTCTGGTTGGCAGGAAGACAGAACGATCAGGAGCTGGCCTCGGTTTTATCGTGTCTCTGTCACTTTTCCATCTGTGTGATGTCAGGCCAGTCATTTCACTTCTTTAAGCCTCAGTTTTGCATCTGCAAGTAGGGGTGACAATAATTACCTTGTCCTGGGCTGTTATGGGACCTAGGCGTTAAAACACAAGTGGCTGGTAAGTGAAAGCTGCGACAGTGATAATCTGTTGTTATTTTATCAGGAACAGTGGTGTTTTTTCCCCCTAATTCTGCCCTCTTCATGTTTGCCCTCAGGCACAGGTTTGTGTGCCATGCCTACCTTTTGTAAGAAATGTGTCTGAGTGAGGCTCTTCTGGGCCTGACTCCGTGGCTTCGGCCCCAGGCTCCTGTCTCACTGCATGTCCACAGGCAGAGCTTTCTAGTGGACCGGTAACCACCTTGTGCCCACTGGCATCCTTGTGCCATGGACCAGGATGGGACTGCGACAAGGAACCAGGACCCTTACTCTGTCTTTTTTCCTTCTTGTGAAGGCCTGGGAGCCCCAAGGGGGAGAGGCAGGTGGAGGGTGGGGAAGCCCTCCCTTCCTTCAAACTCATCCATGCCCTTGGTGTTATTTCTTTTTCTCTAAAAATTTTTTTTTTCAACGTTTATTTATTTTTGGGACAGAGAGAGACAGAGCATGAATGGGGGAGGGGCAGAGAGAGAGGGAGACACAGAATCGGAAACAGGCTCCAGGCTCTGAGTCTTGGTGTTATTTCTTATTCTGTTCCCCGTGGGTCATAACAAGGAGCTCACGTGCCCCGGTTTTCTTTCAGAGGATGTGGAGGATGAATTGGTAAGGGAAGAAGTCATCCTGTCTCCAGTCCCATCCATGCTCAAGCTGCAGATAGTGTCAAAGCCAATCGACCTCTCAGTGGCCAAGGTGCGTTGTCAACTTGAAAGTGCGCGTTCATACGTCTTGATTTGAATTGGTGTGAATTGGTGTGGTGTGAATTGAAGCTGTTTTGATGTGAACTGGTGTGGGTGAGGTGGTTATGATCCCCCTGACCCCAACCATCTTATGTCTCAGTCGTTCAAGTGGAAATTCGGGCGTGGTATAGAAGAACCTGAACTGAGAGTCAGGAAAATGGGGGTGTGGTCTTCTCCAGGAAGAAGTGTGCGTATAGCCTCCTCCCACTCAAACATTCCAGGGTCTCGTGCTTCTTTTGGCCCGGAGCCGCTTCTGCACATCTGCAGTGGGCCACTCCAGAGTTGTGACGGCACTGGGAGCATTGTCCTCATTAGAGCGGCTCTGTTTTAGTGCTCGTCCCCCATGCTGGGCTTAGGCTGGGCTTGCAGTGAGGGAAGGACAGGAGGGTTTTAACAATTCCTCAGCACCACTGGGTTCATACCAGTGGCCTCCTGGAGGGACTTGAGAGGACTTAAGGGGCAGGTTCCTGGCCTTATCGGCCTCCTCTGCAGGGATGCCCTGGATTCCTCACCATCTCAGCTGCCAGATGGCCTTACCCCTCCCCTTGGCCAGTGGTTCCTGTGGGATGGAATGCTGCTCTTACACTATCCCACTGGCTTTTCAGCCAGGATCCAGGAGGAAAAGCTAAAATGTCTGGGGACACAGCTGACCCCCTATTTACTCAGCACACAGATAAAAAAGTCAAAGATTTTTCTAGAGATTTTTTTTCCCTTTCCCCTTCCTCTCTTCCCTTTTCTTTCCTTCTTTCGAACCGTGGAGGGCATGGGTGTGTGTGTTGGGGGGTCGGACACTTTTACATGGCCCCAAGCCTGGGAAAAGTGCTCTGGCTATCTGTAGCCACGAGGCTGTGATTATTTGCTGTGAACACAACACTCCTATTTTGGGAAGGGCCCTAGAGGCCCCTAACTTCAGACCACCCAGCAGTAGCATCTCCAAAAGCAGCTGGAAAAACTAAGGCCCACCCAGAGAAAAGGAGGGCTCAGGGCACATGGCATCCATAGCACCCAGGTTTCCAGGCTGTTAACTCTGTGACCTGGTGACCATGCTGTGCCTAGCTGGGGGCTGTCATTCTGTGATTAAGAGAACAGACATGGGCTTCAGTCAGAAAACTCAAGTCCCTATAGTTTCTAGGCTCTCAAAAAACTCAGTTCAAATACACAGATGATTGTTGTTGGCACAAGAAGGAAAAGCAAACCCTGATAGATGAATTCACCCAGGCTTCTCTCCTGTGTGCCGCCAGCCCATGTTGATGGGCTGACGTGTTGACAAATGCTTCTGTCGCTGAGATTTTCTTAATGAAAAGCAAAAGAGAACCGATTCTAGAAGGAAATAATCTGAATCTATAAGAAAGATCTGACCTGGAGAGGTGGCAACAGAACCCATGAGTTGGCCCTTCAGAGACCTTGGGTGTAAAACCGTGGTGGAGAGAGAGGAGGGAGCTGGCATAAGGAGGGGGTATCCAGGGAGAGGCTCTGCCTTCCAGGGCTGGCCAGGTGGAGGGGTTGGCACTTTCTGGGGCTCTGGAGGGTGGGGCTTTGGTTTATGGGAGATGAACTGTGAGATCAGTGTCATCTAGAAGTTTGGGGAAGACAGAGCTGTGGAAAAATGGAGGGGCTGCCTTGGGAGGGGGTGGGAACCCCTCCCTGGGTTGTTGGGGTTCAAGCTGAGTTCATGGGGGACCACTTGTGGGTAATATTGTAAAGGAGATTCTTCCCTGTAGTAAGAGTATTAGAGCAGGGGCTAGCAAACTGTTTCCAAAAAGGGCCAGATCGTTTATTTTTGGCTCTCTGTTACAACCACTCAACTCTGCCATCGTAACGTAAAAGCCAGCATAGAAGCAAATGCCAACATATGTAAGCAAATGGGTGTTACTGTATTTCAATAAAACTTTATCCACAGAACATGTGTGGGGCCAAGTTTGGCCCGTGGGACGTAGTTTGCTAAGCCTGTCAGCACCAGTTCTCAAATGTAGCTGCACATTGGAATTGTCTGGAGAGCATTTAAAATCATAGATACTGGAGTCTGACACCCAAGGGTTCTGATTTAGTTGGCCTGGCATGTGGCCTGAGCATCAGGATGGTTAAACACTCCACAGGTGGTTACCGTGTACAGCCAAGAACCTCCAAGATCCCTTCTAGAACTAAAAGTTTCTGTTTCAGTTTCCCCTAAAGAACCTACCAAGACTTGGGCCCAGGTCAGCACAGGCTGGTTTGGCTTATGGACGTTCCAGAGATGAGGCCCTCAGGATCGACTTTTCTCTTTTCTCAGATAATAATGAGTTTGCAAAAGAAAAAGAAAATAAATAACCCTGCTGGAAAACGGGATGCCCTGCTAGAACGCAAGACCAGCTCCTGTGGGAATCCGTAGACCACGCAGTGTGTTATTGTTTGCTTTTAAGACAACTGACGAAACTCTCTCTTCTTTTGACAGGACATAAAGGCCCTTCTGTTTGGTTCCAGCTTTTGCTGTTTCAATGAGGAATGGAAACTTCAGAGTTTTTCCTTTAATGACAAAGCCTCGTTAAAATACGGCATCGTGCAGAACAAGGCAGGTTGCTTTTAAGTTTCCCAGGGACATTTCTGTGGGCCCATCACAGACAGGGGCAGGATGTCCCCCAGTTTGGTAAGTCCTGCGAGCATTTCCTGAGCTCTTCAGTGCCAACTAGCCCTGTGTTTGCCAGGTTGTCACCCAGTGCTGGAATTTCATGTGTGGCTGGCAGAGCAAGAGCTGGGGAGTGTGACCCTTACTCTATGAAGACTTCTCCTCAGTGTCCAGAATCTTCTCTGAGAGGAGCAGAAGGAGGCTCTGTGTTTGTTGGGGGCATCAGAGTGGGTCCACAGGCAGAGTATTGGGAAATGGTTTTGCAAGCAGGGCTGGAGAGAGGACACTTGAGGCAGGAGGCAGCCTGAATAAAGGAGAGGCTTCGAGAAGAAGTGTGTGAGGAGGAGGTGTTTTCAAGACAGGGAAGTGTAGGCAGACGGGAGCAGGATTTGGACATGGTGTGTACACATTTACCAAGTTACACACTTTAAGGGCTAGAAGATACTCTAAATCCAGCAGCCCAATGAGGTTCCATTTCTCAAATCCCAGGAAGCTCCCCTGCCCCACACTGCCCGAGGAAGAACCCCAAGACCATTAGCCTTTGTCCCTAGTGTGGCCAAGCTCAGCTCATTTTGCACCCCCACCTCAAGGGCACCCACACCTGCTACTCTGATATTCCTTGTACTTGTTGATGCCTATAGGAATGAACCCCTCAGGGAGCCTTCTTCCTCTAACGTGGGGTGGGGGGGCAATAGAGACACACATAATGGGTGCTGAGGCAGGCTACACCTGGGCAAAAGATTGCTCACATAAGCAGAGGCTGCTGCAGGGGGTACTGAGGTGATCAGGGGAGACTTCCTGGAAGGGGAGGCCTTTAGGATGGGCCTTGAAGCTGAGTAAACTGTTGACACCCTCAGCCTGTGGACATGGAAGCATTTCTCTGGATGACTGGGAACCTATGGTGATGAACCTGGTTTTACACCTGACTGGTAGTGAAGGCCTGTTTTCTTCCCATGAGACATTGCAGACTTGCTCTCCTTCCAGTGCTGGGCACCGTGGCCTTTGTCACCCCCTTTCTGTGACTAGGCTCAGTGCTTTGCAGAAGTACTCAGCACATCAAAGGCCCGTGTTGGAGGGGCAGGAACTGGTGGGAGCAGACTGGTTCTGGAGGAACGGCCAGGTTGGCCCTGGTCAGTCCTCACTGGTACTAATGTGTGTCCTTCTTTGCAGGGGGGTCCCTGTGGGGTTCTGGCAGCTGTCCAAGGCTGTGTCCTACAAAAACTCCTGTTTGAAGGAGATAGCAAAGCTGACTGCGTTCGGTAAGTCAGTGCTCATAATAGCAATATCTTCTTTTCCCAAGGCCTCTCCTCAGTGTCCAGAAAAAACAAGCAAGGAAGCATGTGTGTTCCCTGATATTTCCCGTCTTCTGAAAAGGGAAATGGTGACCGGCTAGCAGGTCCAGTGCTGACCAGTTGAAATGACCTGTATGCACTTGCCTCTAAAAGAAGGGAGGGTCGTTAAGTCCCATTCCACGTGGGAAGCAGCTGCTGGAATGGCATCGAAACTAAGGCCACCCCCTCCTCAGCAGTTGACTGTGGTAGCTGCCCAGCTCCCATCCACACCCACATCGACCCCCTGACCCCTTGACTGAGCCCAGGTCTCAGTTACCTCATGTTACCCCATGTTACCTCACCTCTGCCAACAGCCATTACCACACATTCCAGCCAGCCCCGCGGCACATTGCTTCCACTCCCTCTGGCCGTTTGTTTTCCACCTCACGCTTTAAGTGTTTGCACATGGACCCCCCCTCATTCTCATTTTCTCTCTCACTCAACAGACTTTTCTGGAACATCTCTGTGCAGGCACAAGTGATACAGACAGGAATAGATGCACACTCTATGCTCCAGAATGCTCTGTGAGGGATGGATGGATAGAAAACCCTCATTCTATAGCGTGGTCAGTGCTAAGATGGAGGGATTGGCAAGGTGCTGGCCAGGGCTGGGGCTAGATGGCCGATTCGAGGAGACCGCGGTCTTACTTTTGTCTCTCTGTGTGCCCAGTTACTAGCTTGTTCTGAGTTCCCCTCAGACCTACAGAACTGGTGCGTCTCTTTCTTCTTTTAGTTGAAATATAACATGCATGCAGGAAAGTGCACATGTCAAAAACGTGCACGGCTCAGACGTGTTCTGCTCAATGAATTATTGCAAAATCCCACACTCATGAACCTCTCATGCAGATCACAAAAGAAAATTACTTCCAGCACCCCAGAAGAGTCCTGCCTAGTAGATACCCCCATTCTCTTCCCAAAAGTTGAGATTAAACAAATTCTAAAATCACAGCTTAGTTTTGCCAGTTCCTGAATTTTAATTAAAGGGGCTTGTTCTTTGATGTACGTATTTTGGTGTCTTTTTTTTTTTTTTTTTAAAGCTTAGATGTTATAAAGACAGCAACTCATTCCCCATTCACTCATGTTCAGCTTCCTGGGAGATACGCTGGCTCCCCAGACATCCTGCCAAACTCGGGACAGATGAAACATCTTTTACCAGCTTAGAGGATTTTGCCTTAGACAGGGTCCAAGGGAAGGCAGCTTTGCATGCTTGGCATTTTAGAATGTGTCCAGTAATATAATTTGTCTGATTACCAAGTAATCATCAAGGTGTTTTATCTTAAGCTAAAAGATGCTAATTCTCAGCATAGCAGAACTGTAACCAGAAGCAGAGTGATATAACATTTCCACAGCAGGATCTCACCTTATTCTCCATACCCCGACCAGTCCACACATAGCTGCTCCTGTCTGTGCACGGCCATTCCCCATTGCGTGCTCTGGAAGGCCAGCCAGCAAAGTGCTGCCCACAGTGTGGACAGAGACCCTGCTGCCGACTCTCCCAGAGAGGCAGCACAGTGCTTGATGTTCTGGAATGTTCCCGACTAAGTGGAATTTGCTAAATGAGGGAGCTGCCCTCAAAGGGTGTGGGGACTGTCCCTGAGTGTACATGTCCCCACCTGCCTACCTTCCTTCCTTGCATTCAGAAGAAGCATGCAGGGAGGACTTGGCAGGTGCTTGGAGGGAATACACGGCTCAACAGGACAGCTGTGGCCTTGCCTTCATGGCACCTATGACTGACCATGAGAGCCAGGCAGATAGGAGGCCTACAGGGGATGTGCAGGAAGCTTGGGGTTCACCCACACATGAAGAGGGTGGGGCAGGCTTGTTGGAGGAGTGACATTTGAGTCTCACCAAGGTCTGGAGGTAATCAGGACTCCCAGTTGGCTTGACACACATCCTCACACATGCTTATTCTCCCTCAGTTTCCCCCTTCCCAGCAAACCCCTCGTACTTGGTTCTGGGCTCCTCACCACACAGAGGCCATGACTTCAGGGAGGCTTTCCCAGACCTCCCTGGTTGAGATAAACCCAGGCCTGCTCCAAGGCCTCCCCACCAAATGGCACCCTTGTTCATGGACATCATTACCTGTCCATTATCTGCTCCCCCCAATCCCCCAGCCCCTGGGAACACAAACCCCATGAGAACAGGGGCCTTCCTGGGCTGCCTGGTTCACAGCCTGTCTCTGGCATCCAGCACAGGGCCTAGTCCACAGAAGAGGCCCTCAGAATTTTTGTTGAATGAACACATGGACAAATGCATGAGTTATCCAGACTAACAGGGAGGGGAGGGGAATGGTGTTCCGGTAAGGAGAACAACATGTGCAGAGGCCTGAGGGCAGGGAGAGCAGGGCCAGGAGCCAAGAGTTGCCTGGGGTGGCCGGGGCAGAGTTCGGAGGGGCAGGGTGAGACCGGGGATGGTGGTCAGGGACATGCTGCCAGAGGGGCCTTGGAGGCTTACCATCCGCTTGGGCCAAGTGTTGGCCTTGGCCCTCATGGGAGATGTCTCATAACTCATTTTGGCCCCCTTCTCATTCAGAGCTGCTTTTGAACTTGGACTTTGTACTTGGGGGACGTTGGGGATTGCTTCCCAGTGGTCAGGATGGGGTGTTTAAGTTGGTTCCAGGCAGGGCTGTTCCTGCCCAGGGCACAAGGCAGGCTTCGTTCCTTGTCACCCACCCCACCCACCACTAAGGGAGTATGCGAGCCTCTGGATCCACAGGTGCATTCTCCAGGGAACGCTTTGCTCTCCACACCAGGGAGTGCATCCAGGGCTTGGAAAGCAAAAAGCCAACCTGGTTGTGGGTGCAAGTTGGGCTCTGGGTGGAAAGAAAACCGGGCCAGCTGTGTAAGCGAGGTTCTCTTCCATGTCCCGCCATCTGCCAGTCAGACACCAGCCAAACGTGGACTCAGGCCCAAGTTTATACTGACAGACCTCTGTTTAAGCACCGACTGGATGGAGAGTTCCACCAAGGCCTTGCTGGGAGGCAGGGGAGGGAGTGCGGCCTTGGCTTCCATGGGCTCCCTGTCGGCTGGGACCCTGCAAGAGGAGTTGTGGCCAGCCTAGATTGAAGGCCCTTGGCAGCCAGGCTGGTGGGGGCTGAGCTGGGTTCTGGGGGCAGCAGTGGGTAGGCAGAGGGAGAAGGGGAAAGGAGGAGTGGCTGGGGTGTGTGTGTGGGGGGGTTCCAGGTGGGAAGGAGCCCCACTCTGTCTGCCTGGTTGGACCAGAAGAGGCCTGTGTTGAGTATCCATAGAGCTCGGCCTGCTGGCCAGGGCCCCCTCCTCTAAGAAGCATGGAAAGATTCATGCTGCAGAAGAGTGACCTCAGTTTTCTTTGGAGCCTCCCAGCTATGGATGCTCCTGGTAAGTCCCTCCCCTTCCCACTCCCAATCCCTGCTTCCCCGGGCACTGCAACTAGGGCTGATCTCCACACAGGTGGAGTGCAGTGGGCTGGCTTTCTGTGTCCATCCATCAGAGCTCTTTCAGGGGCTCAGGCAGAAGTAGTTCAGAGGGGGACAAGATGGGGGAGGTCCAGTGGTGTCGGGCTATTGGCGAGGGGCACCAGATGTCTACACACACACACACACACACACACACACACACACACACAGTCCTGTGCTTTCTTCTCCCCCTTCCCCTGCTATGGGGTTTTGAGGTGAGAGACCGCCTCAGGGCCTGGAAGGTGATTGGGGGTGGAAGGGGAGAGTTCTTGTGGTTCAAGCTAGGACTTGGGTCAAGCAAAGGCCGGAGGAGCAAGGGGCTGGTGCCCAGGGCCGGCAGCAGAGGAGAGAAGTGAGAGCAGAGTTGGGGTTGCTGCTTTGTGATGGTGAGGCCCTGCAGGTCAGAGGCCACCCAGAGTTGTCCTTGCTGCCTGGGTCTTGGTGCATCCTGTAGGTGCCCATGCTGAGGCGGGAAGGGGTGCCTGGCTCTGTGCTCCTTAGCCCCTTCCAGGGTGGGGCATGCTAGGCTGGGTCCAGAGACCTGGACTGCAGGGCCTCACCTTCTCATTGGTGAATCTCTATCTTGCCTAACTTTGACTCAACAAGGAAACACAAATGAAGTCCTTTGTAAATCATCAAAGGCTGTGCAAGAAGGTGGGACCATATGGGGAAACTGAGGCTCAGAGAGGGAAGATGCTGGCCCAGGGTCACCCCTGGCACCTATGGCCGAGCCCTGTCTGCCATCCCATGCTGCTGTGCTCCAGAAGAGACGCTGAGAAGTGGGAGAGCCAGAGAGGTCAGGAGTGGCTGGCACCAGGAGGCTGATGTCATGAGTTTGAAACACTTGAATGCTGGACTCCCAGACAGATTCTCAGTGACCAAGGTGCGGCTCTGTGTTTTACAAAGGGCTTCTGGGAAGACCCTCCCCTTTTCCCCTAATTTGGAAAAACTCAGTACAGAAGAGTACAAAGAGTAATACGGAAACACCTAGGGGACCCACTGCCTCACGTGGGCAACGGGTGAAGTCCCTGCAGCAACCTTAGTCCCATCCCTGCAGCAACCTTAGTCCCCGGCTCCTCCAGTCTGATTGATGTATTCATACAATTTTAATATGGATGGGTTGGGTCACTGGTGTTGCTGCATGGGCCATGTGTGCTGAGTTGGGTTTGAGGCTTCAATACTTCCTTTTGACTCTGAAATTCCAGGATTTCAGAAATGACCCAACTGAAAAAAAACCAAAAACAACGCAGGCGACCTGCTCTGTTCTCTTCAGGAGCAGCACGGTGGCCTGGCTCGCCACAGCGAGGCGAGGCGGTGTCTGCAGCTGCCCCACTCTGGGCCCTCCTCGCACCCTCCGCCCACACTCACAGCTGATGGGGGTAATGGTTCTGTGAAAGCAGCGTGGAGGATGTGACTGCGCCCTCCAGGGAAGTCATGCTGAAATAAAGGCCTCTTGGCAGGGATGGTGTTTTTTTCTGCAGGACTGTCTGGCTTCATTAGGACCTATTCCATCAGGCCGGCAGCTGGCCTCTCCTCAATCGGGAAGGACAGCGCCCGGTGACAGGACTCCGTGTTATTCCACTTGAGGAGGGCTATGCCTGTGGCTGGCCGTGGGAAGACCATGAGCCCCACTCCCCTGCAGGCCTAGAGAGAGCCACAGACAAGATTGACGGCCCCACGCCTCCTCCCCTTTGGAATTGTGAAATTCAAGGCCCAGAGAAGGAGGGGCACTTGCCCAGGGCCTGTCTGGCTGGACACTAGGAGAGAGCCAGGCCTGGACTCCAGGTCAGATGGTCCCCAGACCAGCCTTCTTCCCCTCCCCTGCAGCAGTGTTTGACCCTGAGAGGGAGCAGAAAGCCTGCAGTCGTTCCCAGGCCTTCCTCTGGATTGTCTGTAGATGCTGTAGGCTATCTCGAGATAATCAGGATCAAAACATCTCTTTAATCTGAAGGACTTAAGTAGTGTAAGCAACTATGTAGGATGTATTACTCCCCTATGCCCTCCACCATCCATAGACACGTATCTTCAGTCTGTACTTCTGTGAGGAAGTAGGTGCTTAAAGAAACTGTTCTTGCTTGAGGAGCCTGGCTGGATGCTAGATTCATGGTAGGAGTTTGATGAACGTGTGTCTGACTGATGAAGACAACACAGGACCACCCCTGTCATTGAGGTTTTGCAGGTGAAAGCCGGGAGTTAACCCGGTGAAACTGGAGTCGGGGCAACTCACCACAGCGCCTCCTTCCTCTCGTCCTCGGCATGGACAGCCCGGTCTACCCTGTGGCTGGTTAAATGGCAGAGATGGCAATGCTGGAATGATGCTTGGGGGCATCTGGCTCAGGGTCTGCCTCTATGCGGGAAGGCGAAGGTCAGCGAGGGTGAGGGGCTTCCCCGAGGCCTGTGAACCAAACCTGGAACCAAACCTGGGCCCGACCACTGCACTCTTCCACTTTGTTCTCTAGAAAGACGTGTCTCAAGAGAGCAAGCTAGAGAAGACTCAGGGAAGGATGCAGAGACTAGAAGCATTTCCAGAAGGAAGCCAGTGAAAAGAATGAGGATTTTTGTGTAGAAATGCAGAGGTTCCGAGGGGCTGTAATCAGTCTGTGAGAGAGATCAGGAAGACACGGGCTGGACCGAAGAGCCAGTGTTGTCCGGTGCTGAAGAGCTGAGCTCGAAGGCAGAGGGATGCTGATTCCTAAGGCAAGAGCTCCAGACAGTTGGTTCCACTTCCCCAAGTTCTCCTTCCTCCCTCAATGCTGTTTTGATTTTTCCAACTTTACGGACTGTGTGGTTCACTTGGATGAATCATTTAGTCGCTGTGCCTCAGTTTTTGCATTTGAAAGGGGCAAGGATGCTACTGCCATTACAGGGTGGCTTTAATGACTAATGGAATAATACACGTGAAGTGTTTCTAACCGCGCTTGGCATGTGATAAGCACTCAATATGTGTGGACTGTTGAATCTCATTTGTGGCTACACTGAGAAGCTTTCAGTCAAGCACATGACTTGCTTCAGCAAGTTCGTGTAGAACACAGTGAATGTTGAAAGGTGACCTCTTAGTTCCCTGTCTGCAGGTTTTCCAGCATAGATGTTCTAGGCAGAGTCTACAGTGCAGAGACGATTTTGCACAACTCGCACCCACGGCAAGGGTTCTAACCGGGGAGTACCCTCGTCGCACCTGTGATGTGGGAAGAGCCCACAGGGGTGAGATGGGGCGGAATGCTGGTCGGGCACTAGCTGTAACAACCCCGCTGGGGAGCAGGGCATCCCGGTCCTGGACGGGGGCAGGAAGGGGATTGGCAAGGGTACTCAGGAGGTGTGATTGACAGGACATGACGGTCACCTGGGTGGGGGCAGGGCAGGAAACAGGATCCATGGGGATGACGAAGCCCACTTTCATAGATTCTGAATCCAAAGAGATAAATGTCCAATCCTTTCTCCTTTGTCTGACAAGCCCTGCCTTCCTGGCCCCCCCTTAGTCCTTGGCATCACCTCTCCGGAAACCCAGAACAACATTTCCTCACCTTTGTTTTCATAGCTGATGGTGACCCGGGCCAGTGTTCCCCGCACAGCTCGGGCTGCCTGGCTTGGTGATGGCGTGGTAACCATTTCCTCGAGGAGCTTGGCGGGTCTCCAGAGGCTGCAGAAGTACCAGGCAGTCTGCCATTTCATTTTTCAAGTGGGTTGAGGGTGGCTTGTTACTTTCACACCAGATGTCAGGAGTTCACCTTCCTGTCACCATGGCCAAAGTGGGGACTTGATGTTTCCATAAAGACAACAGTAATAAGTATTGGTTATTGAATATTGACCACGTGCCAGGTGCTGGGCTATGGACCTTACACACATCGTCTTGCTTAAAGCTCCCAATGCTATGAACGCGGTCCCCTTGTCATCTCCAGTTTATGGAAGGGGAAACTGAGGGAGGGCTATGTCACGTCACCTCCCATTTTAGTCGTTTGACAGCCTGGATGCAGACAACTGGTTCTGTGTCTCAGGCACTGGGGAGTGACCACGTGCTGCCCACCATGGTGACCTGTGTCCAGGTCTCCTCATTCCCATTTCTCCAGATTCTTCCTCCTCCCCCCCACCTCTGCAGCTCAGCACAGAGCTCAGATGTTAGTTGGCTACTGAAAACATAGAAAACCACCCCCGCTCCGCCCTTTGTCTTCCTTTGAGCCCCAGCAGGGTCTTCATCAAGGCACCTTTGTTAGGAAGAGCCTAACAGGCTGCTTTTGTAAGAATGTAATTTTTCTAAGAGTTTAGAAGAAATCCATGGACTCCAGGGGTGGGCAAGAAGTACAGCTCTCAGGAGCCCTGGGAAGGTGAAACTGAAGGATGTGTCTGTATCAGGCTGTTGCCTGTTCTTCCCTCTTGCTCGTGTCACACAACAGGGTTTCTCTGTTACCCCTTTTATCGTAAGACGTCTCTCTGCCATTTTTGACATTGCTGGCTGCCTGTTTTGCTCAAAGCCCATTTGCTTCTAAAACTATGTAACAACACCGTCTCCCAGCCCAGCCCCTACTGCCTTGCCACTTCCTGCCTCCCTCTGCCTCCCTGGTACGCCAGAGTTCTGGCGGCGTTTCATCCTTGGCCACCACCTCTGCCCTTCCCCATCATCTCTTTGGGGAATCTTAGCCACTCAAAGTGCTGAGGACTCCTCACATGCTGGTGGTTCATAAACTTATACTCAGTGCCAGCTGCTGTCCTGGGCTTTAGATGGGTCAGATAGCTTCACCTGGGGGTCCCATGGGCACCTCCAGCTGCTCCCCCAGTTCTCCTCTCTGCCTGTATTCCTCATTTCAGTGAACAGCACCACTGTGCACCCGCGAAAGCCCCAGAGATTACCCCGAATCCTTCCTCTCCCACATCCCACGCCCTGTAGCTAACCACCAAGGCAGGCTGCTCTCCCCTCTGTACCCATGACCTCCTTTCCTGTGGCTCGTGGGAGTGAAGGGCACCTGCTTGCACAAACCATTGTCTCCAGGGGCCTGGATATTGGGACTGGTCAAGGCTGGGTCAGGGCAGTACCAGACCTTTGCCAGGGATGGCTACCTTTCCTCGGGGTGGCGGTAGTTCCAGAATGCCTTCAGCTCAGCCTCCTGGGCTCTGTCAGAACGCACCACACTGGCTTGCACATACCTCGGGCCCTGCCAAGCCTCCAGGGTCCCCTTTGCTCCCTGGGCTGTTTCCTTAGCCTGCTCCTCCTCCAGCCCCACCCGGGGCCCCTCCCCCAGGGCTCTTCCCTTGGCCCTCCTCTGAGGAGGCCCTGCCGGGAGTCCCTGAGCTCTGGGGCCCTCTGTGTGGCAGAGGAAGGAATCGGCTATGTGCTACAGGGCTACGCGGTCCCTGGCTTGTGTCCCTACTGGCATAAACACGTTCTCTTTTTCCTCCTCAGGCCGCTGCAGCCTTCCAATGCCCACAGGACCCACTGCCTCGCCCTGGCCATCGCGGACATTGTGTGGCGGGCCGGGGGCCATCAGAGAGCCGTGGTCACACTGTAAGCGCTTCTCAGGGCCTTGTCACTACCACTCACGTGGGGCACGGCTGCAGACAAGCTGGCTGTGTGCTTTCCTGTCCTTGGGGAAATTGTCTTTCCAACAGGCTGTCTGTGCGTCCTCCTGGGTGCCTATCATGTGCCCCATGCCAGTGTGAGCCCAGAGAGGCAGCCCCACGCTTGGGAGAGGTCTGGAGGGGTCTCCATGCAGCTCCATTCTCCTCTCTGCCGGGGGTCGCATCTGTCTCGCCTTCCTCCCTGGGGAGCTTTGGGGGACACAACCCTCTGGCCTAGGCAGCCTGCTCCCCTCTGTATTTCTGGCCCCGTGTCCTTGGCAAACAGCCTCTCGGTAACCAGTCACCCTCTGATTCATACCGCTCTCCTAGTCCCAAAGCATGCTCCTGTCCACTTTGTCACCTGGACCCCTGTTCCACTGAGGAAGAGACTTACCCCACTGCCTCCATCCTCCCGCAGGTGGAGGACCCCATAGTCCACATGGGCTGCTCTTCAGTCTGGCCCTTCACAGTGGGAGCATCAGTCCATCCCAGGCCTGTGGCTAAGCTTTAGTAAAAAGGATGCCTTTGGGGGCCAAAGATTACACTCTGGTGGGGTAGAAGGGTCCGTAGAGCACACTGCTAAAGAGAGAGGGCTCCCGGGCGCCTGGGTGGCTCAGTTGGTTAAGCGGTGGGCTTTGGCTCAAGTCTAGATCTTGTGGTTCGTGAGTTCAAGCCCTGCTGACAGCTCGGAGCTTGGAGCCTGCTTCAGATTCTGTGTCTCCCTCTCTCTTTCTACCCCTCTCCCTCTCATGCTCGCTCTCTCTCCCTCTCTCTCAAAAAAAAAAAAAAAAAAAAAATTGAAAAAAAATTGAAGAGAAGGGGCTCCAGAAGCTAACCCCTGTTGCTTATTGGCTGTGTGGCTTTGGACAATTGACTCAACCTCTCTGCACTTCATCTGTTTACTCATCTGGCAAATGGGGGTGATAGTAATGATTATTTGGTAGAGTGACTGTGAGAATTAAATAAGTTCTATGTAATCAGTGACTATATTACCAGTTTAATCATTTACGCACATGAATACATAGTGCATAATAAATGTGAAGTACTTAGGACAATGTCTGGCACATACTAAGTACCATCTCAGTGTTGGGTGTTATTGTTGTTCCTGTCGAGTGCTTGTCCTTGGTACTCGTGCCCCAGTTAACGGATTAGCCCTGGCCCTTAGGATCTGCATGGCAGTGCTGAAAGCAGATGGGACAAAAATTCAATTTCTCCCTGTTTTATGGATTAGAAAACAGGAGCCCAGAGAGGGGCAGTGGCTGGTCCCAGCCCAGGCAGCAGGCTAATGACCCAGTGGGCCCCAAACCCCACTTTTAGTGCACGCCTTCCTGGGCTACACACGCAGGGTGTTGTGTAAACGGATGTGGGGTTAGGGTGGGAAGCCTCAGGCCAGAGGCTGAAATTCCTCCCAGCCCTGAAAATGAAGGACAAGTCAGCATTCCTCAGTCTGGAAATCTATTTGTCAGTTGTGGGTGAGAGGCAGGCTTCCTCCTGCCAGGACTTGGGTTTGGTTACCCTAAGCTCTCCTCCTGCCGTCTTTTTTCCATTCCTTTTCCCACCCCCACTAGTGGAGTTCTTTGGACCCAGCCTAGTGGGTGAGTACAAAGTGGGGGAGAAACGAGAAACCCTTGGTCCCGTTCTTTCCTCTGGAGCCACCTTTTTATTTGTCCTCATTTAATGGCACATGTGGTTTCACCCTGGCTCAAGGGCATGTCTTCTCCCCATGCAGAGGACTCATGCATCTCCCTTTCCTTTTTAGGGCTTCAGGAACACAGCATTTCAGTCCAACAGGGAAATACAAAGCAGATGGAGTCTTAGAAACAGTACGGCTTTCTGGAAAATTATCACGCAACCTTTGGCTTTGTGTGGGGACGGTCTCCTTTCATATAAGTAAATCCTCCCTCAGCTGGGGAGGGGCCAGCCCTCCCTGCAGCCCAGGCTAGCAGATCCTCCACTTGGGATTGGGGTGGGGGCAGAGGTAGGAGTCCGGGGGTGGGCTTTTGCCAGGACTGGCTTTATGGCCAAGAGGCCAACAGGCGCCCTGTCACAGAGAAGAGCAGGCCATACGTAACGCCTTCTGGCCGGACTGCAGCCCTCTCTGTCCCTCTGTGTCTCTTCAGCATCCTCTCTGGGGTTGTTGCGAGAGGGCAGTGGGGTGGTATGGAGAGGGAGGGGGGTTCGAGGGTGGGGAAGAGCTTGTGCGGGACAGAGCACCGGCCATAAAGCCAGACCTGGTGTGACCTAGTAAGGGAAAGAAATGAGAGACGTGAGAATACAAAGTGACGTTTTCCACGAGTGGACCTCCTCTGCACTGAGGACTTTTTGTTTTACCTAGTTTGCTTCATTTGACCTGAGTCTGGGCGCATGTGGCCCCGGGATCCTAACTGGGGGGTCTCACCTGGTGGGTGTTTTCTCTACAAATGGCTTTTTCCTATCCTGCCTGAGAAAGCAAAGGAGACTCATACCCGCAGCTTCCCGCCAAACTCAGGACACTGCCTGCTGGGCTTAGAGCTGGGTGGGTCTCTCGCCCCGGCTCCCCTGCACCCCCAGGTGCTTCTCAGATCCCGCTTGTCAGTGGGGGGCAGGCACAATGTGGGCTCCTTGGCTTTGGCTCCGCAACACCTCCATTCCAGGGCTCTGTAGGCCTGGTGTGGCTGGCAGGGCGGAATTCACCGCCGAGACCCCAGCTGGACCCTGTCAGCCTTTTAAGTTGCACACGGGTCTGGGCCTGTGTGCCTCCCCGCCCCAGCTCTCAAGGTCACCCGTCTGACTACAGGGACATTTCCAAGTGGGTTTTGTAGCTGCTGAAGCCGGGGTGGTGGAAGATAATCCAGGACGTGGAACCATCGGTGGGGGCTTGGGCAGCTCACCCTGTGGGTCTGTGTCTCCTCAGCTCACACTGCACAGTTTGACCTGCTATGAGGAGCTGGTGACTTTTCTTCAACAAAGCATCCATCAGGTATGAACAGTGGTTTATTTGGGGGGATGTGCATGGTAGAGCTGTCTGCTTTCTTTACGGAGGCCCTGCTCAGTATATCCCGGCCGGGTGGGGCCTCCAGCACCCTGTCTGCTGGCGGAGATCTGTGCCCCCACCCCTTGCTGTGAGATGGGGCGGAACACATCCAGGGCCTGAACAGCACAAAGTACTGTGGGAATTCAGGGCTGTAGCCTCACTGGTTTTGTGGAGGAAGGAGCCCAAGCCTCCCTGGTAAAGGGCATGATTACTGGAGCCTTCTGCCTGGGTTCCAATCCAGGTAACACCCCTTGCTTAGTAGCTCTGTAGCCTTGGGCAACTTATTTAGCCTCCCTGTGCCTCAGTTTCCTCATCTGTAAAATGGGGCTGATAAAAACGGTGCTTAGAACTAGCGTGCCTGGTTCAGTGTGGTCAGTGATTTTAGCTTTCGTTGTTGATATAATGGTCACCACTATCACGATTATTTAAGGTAACCTTGAGACTGGTAAGTTGTAGACACGTAGAAATGAGGGGCAGGGTGCAGCATGAGCCAAGGCCAAAAAATGACCTCTGAGATTCCCAACTGCAAGGTCTCATCTTCTGACGTCTGTGTGACAGGTTGGAAGGAAAGAAACGGCGCTGAGGCCTTCTCTCCTGGTGTGCAAGCAAATGGCACATGCCTCTTTGCCTTTCTTTCAGCCTTCTGGGCTGTGGGATGAGCTCTTTTAGGCTCCCAAGAAGGCGACTTTGCCTAGAGATTTGCTGACGAGCCTGGGTGGTGGGACTGGACATTCTGCTGTCTTACTATCTCCTGTTCCCTGAAGGCGCTGTGCGTCTGGGCGGAGCCAGGGAAGAGTGGTCACAGACGCTGCTTGGGTAGGAAAATGGGGCCTGTCCTGAGACCACTGCGAGGCAGGTGTGCGGTCACCGAGGTGCTGACTCTTCAGAAACTTTCTGCCCGAGAGCTGTTGCCCAGGGATGATTCAGTCCGAGGAGCCTGGCCCGTGTCCCCAGCACTGACCGTTCCGCCTGGCCTTTCTGGGAGGTGGGAGAGAGGGGCTCTGGCATGGGAGGGGTCCCGGCCTAGACTGGCTGCCACCTGCTCCCTGTTTCTGGCTCTCTCTGGTTCTTCACGGACATAACCCAGGGGGCTGTCTGCCGATGCAGTGCACTTCCCAGCTGGTGCACACAGCTGTAGGGGTCCTGGAGCAGGGACCTGAGGGCCCCTGCTAGCTTATTCCTCAGCCACATGGGGCCCTTGGGAAAGTCACTGGGCCTTAGTTGCCTCATCTAGAAAATGGAAGATGGAGCAGTTAGCAGGTAACTTCCAGCTCGTTACTGTCCAGCGGTGGTTTTTAAAGAAGAAACTTAAATGCATGGACAAGAATGCCTTCTAAATTAAGCATCAGGTAATCTAAATAAGCAGAAAGGATTCTACTCTTTTTTTTTTTTTTATTAAAAAAAATTTTTTTTAACGTTTATTTATTTTTGAGACAGAGACAGAGCATGAACGGGGGAGGGTCAGAGAGAGGGAGACACAGAATCTGAAACAGGCTCCAGGCTCTGAGCTGTCAGCACAGAGCCCGACTCGGGGCTCGAACTCACAGACCGCGAGATCATGACCTGAGCCGAAGTTGGCCGCTCAACCGACTAAGCCACCCAGGCGCCCCAAGGATTCTACTCTTAAATGCACTCAGAGTGCTGTGAGGATACAGCAGTGCGTCCAAAAGACGAGCAAAGCCTGATCGCCTCAGTGCATGTGATTTGACCAGGGAGGCAGGCCCCCGGGCTCCTGTGTTCACACCATCAGGTGAAGCGGAGCATGGAGCCACTGGTGCCAGGAGAGGGAGGTGCCCTGGAGGCTTCAAGGGGGCAAAGGAGAGCCCTTGGGAAATAGCTCAGATGCTCCTGGGGCCTGTCACCGCCCACTGATGGCCCTGGGGTGATGCCTCAGCACCAAGGTTTTCTGCATCTTCGTCTATGAAATGAGGCCTTTCTCCTCCCTCTGTCTGTACCCCGGGGTTTCGGTGAAGCCCAAGCAAGACAGTGACTTTGGAAGAGGTTCAGAGGGTGGGCCTGTGCTGAGGAGGGGCTGCCTTCTTTCTGTCATTCTTCTGGCTCCAGAGTGGCTCCCCCTCCTCACTTGGCTTTGGTCCCTGTGTACCAGTGGTCAGTATTTGGTCCTCCTCACCCTTGAAGGTGGTGCCTTCCCCCACAGTGTAATTATGTTTTTTCTGGAAGCCGTTGAGCTGCCTCAGCACTACCCTCACCAAATTCATTTTTCATGGCCTGGGCCTAAGAGGGGTTCCTCGTGCCAGGCCTGGAAACGAACACTGAACCATCGCTGCCCAAAATAAATAGCCTCCTTGCTGTGTTTTCATTACCGCTCACCCTCGGGTGAGATGTCTGGCTGCCCCCTGCGAGCTGGGCGAGCCTCCGCCCCTGCCTCCTTTTGGGGTTCTTTGGTGGGCTTCGCTCTCCCCAGGGCCAGAGCAGCGCTGGAGGATGGCCCCTTCTTCCCAAATGGCACCAGACATTTTTCCGGACCCTAACGGCAGTTTCGGGCCCAATTGCCTGCCCGGAGAGCTCTCCTTTCAATGCAGGCACCTTGCCCTGTGGCCTCCCATGTCTTGGCAGCTTGGATTTGATGAGATAATTTTAGTAAATTTTTTTTAATGTTTTTTTATTTTTTAACAAAATGGAATATTGGTGCCATTCAGTCATGTTCTGGTGGGGGCCAGAAGCCCCAGGCAGGCGTCTTTTCTCCCTGCTAGCCGGTCTGCACAGAGGGGCACATCCAGAGCTCATGGGAAGCTCCCCTTGAGGCTGTTCCAAGGACTATGGAAAATGCTGGCCCACGTAGTACTGACCGTTCTCCATGTTTATGCAGACTTGGGGTGCACAGCGGGCTTCTGTGTCCCCTGGTTCATTGCAGCCCTGCAGCTGCAGGTGTGGCTGAGGGGGAAGCAGACAGAGAGGGTGCCATGGCTCCCCCAACACCATGGGTGGGTCCATGGCAGCAGTTGGTTGGGGAAGCGGAGACAGAGAGCTTTGTCACTCCCTGAGGCAACATGCAGGTCAGTAGCAGAGCTGTGACCAGGGCACCGGCCCTCCTGGGCCCGCGTCCTGCTGTACAAGGGCATCAGCATTACCGTTTGCAGTCATCAGAGCATGTCCACAGCCGTGGTCTCCTAGAACGTGCACCGGAACCCAAGGAAATACGCAAAGTAGGGATTCATCATCCTCGTTTTGCAAATGGAGAAACCGAGGAGAGCAGAAGTTAAGTGACTGGTTTGAGATCAGAGAATTACAATGAGGTTGATATAAGATTGTTGTTGATTTATTTGTTCCATTTCTATATCCCCCCCCACCAGAATATTTTGTTACTTATGAATTTCTAGAAAAAAAGTTTATTATAAAAAGATGATGTTCTTGGGGCTTTTCTATGCTCCAACCACAGTAAATCTGCCCTCTCTTGCCTTTGGGCCTTTGCACTCGCTGTTCGTCTTGCCTGGAACAGCATTCCCTCTCTTCTGATTGTTTCTTGTCCTTTGGGTTTGGATATCACTTCCTCCTGAAAGCTTTCCTTTGCATTCCTTCCTTCCCTAAATCCTTAGTCTGCTTGAAGGCCCTTTCTGTGTGTTTGCAGAGCACCTGTATTTCCCCCTCCTTTTCAAGTTGCTTCTTGTTCTTTCTTCCCTGAGTTACTTCCCACAAAGGCAGATCCGCGTCCACCTTGTTCACAAGCATAACCTTGTCAGGGAGCCTCCTCGTGGCACGAAAGTTCACACAGCAATTTTTTATTTATTTTTATTTTTTATTAAAATTTTTTTTAACATTTATTTATTTTTGAGAGACACAGAGAGACAGAGCATGAGTAGGGGAGGGGCAGAGAGAGAGGGAGACACAGAATCTGAAGCAGGCTCCAGGCTCCTAGCTGTCAGCACAGAGCCTGACAGGGGGCTCGAACCCATGAACTGTGAGATCGTGACCTGAGCCAAGGTCGGCTGCTTAACTGACTGAGCCACCCAGGTGCCCCACACAATAATTTTTTAGATGACGAATTGAGTTGCAGTATGGAAATGAAGACTGTATTTTGAAGGAAAGAAAAGATAATTTTATCAGAAGCTTGAGCTGAAATAATTACCACAGCTGAATACCTTACTTGGCTCTGAGCTTCCTGGCAACCAGGGCAAAATGGAAAGGGGATCGATGATATCATTCTTATTGTTTCAGCAAAACAAACGTGTTTGAGGGTCTGGTTTCAAGTCCAAAAAGAAACTGACCACACATAAGGAACACTGACCATCATAAGGCAGCGTCTTCATCCACAACGCACTAGAAGTGGTGTCATCCCGAGAGGGGGGATACGTAAGGTCTTCACACAGTTGCAGCTGGGGGATGGCGTTTCTCTAGGGAGTCAGCATGATGTAACCCTTCGCAGGAGGCTACTGGACAGGTGGGCAGTGCAGAGCTAGCACCATACTAACGGCCCACACGGGTGGCAGGTCCCGTCCTACGGGCTTTATAAAGATGATCTCACTTAATCGTCACAACACCCTGATGAGAGTGGGTCCTGGTATAATTATCCTTGTTTCACAGGTGAGAAGACTGGGGACAAGGAAGTTAAGAACTGTCCCCATGATCACAGAGCTAGGAGTGGCACAGTCAGGATTTAAACCCAGGCAGCCAGGCTCTAGGCTGTGGGCTCTAACCCAGGATTGGACCGGGGGGAGATAAATGAGGTGCTCCCCTTGGGTAAAAAATTCAAGGAGGTACCAAAATCGTCAATAATCAGTATCAATAATATTTTTTAAATATCCAAATTAATCCACACAAAAAAAACCCATGATGAACAAAATACCAAAAATTTTTGCAAGACAGGACCTGTCCTTGTACTTGAACGGCTTGGGTCACTCAGCCTTCCTGACCCTGACTCTGCCCCACACCTGCTCCCTGCCACTCTTAACACAGTGCAGGTCTTTGGAGTAAGGGATTCAGAATCAAATAGAGCCTGCTGGAATCCCCCTGGGCTGTGTAGCAGCTGTGTGAGCTCGGGCCAATTGCTCGGTATCTGACCCATTTCCTTGTGTGGCAGAGGGCAGTATTAACACTACTGTAAATCACAGGCCTGTGACAAACACTTGCATGGTAAGGGAGGCTGCCCTGGCTGCTGTATTGTGAACTTCCGGGACTCGGTCGTCATTGGTATGCACCTTGGCGGCCACTGCGTCTGCCCCCATTGTCACTCAGGCTGGTGTGCTCCCCATCGTTTAGGGGGCCTGCCATGGAGCCACCTGGTGACCTCTGGGACCCAGCTGGGGCAGCTGGCTCAGGTTCAGGCTGCTCCCTAGGTGTGGCCCCTGAGGAGGTGAAAAGAAGAGGGTGCAGACTTGGTGGGTGTTCATTCCTTTCTCCTCTTCCCAGTTTGAAGCGGGTCCCTACGGATGCATCCTGCTCGCCCTGTCTGCCATCCTGTCCAGGTCCACGGAGCTGTGAGTGTCTTCCTCCCTCAAACCCCCAGGCAGGGCTTGTCTGTCTTGTTCGCTGCTGCCTCACCCCCACCCCCGAGAAGCCCAGGACCAAGCTTGGTGCATAGCAGGCATGTTGTGAGCATAGTCAAGAGGATGAAGGAAATAGTAGAACAGGGGATGGTCGGCTGGTGGAGGAGAGAGAGCAGTTATATGCTACGTACATGTGTGTTCAGAGCTACCTTCTAAGTCTCCCCACGTGTGCTGGGGCTGCCTGGAGGGACTCCCACCCAAACAGCTAACAGTGCCGCTGGGTCCCCCGTAGGACTGCGGTGGGCGCATACTTCAGCACATGTGGACTCCCCTGGGACGTGGATGGGGATGGGCAGTTGAGACGGAGGTCTGGGAAAGGACTGAGGGCCTCCATGAACTCAGGACGGGGGGCTCACCGTAGGCCGTGGCAGTCTGAAAGCTGCAAGGTCTGGGTCCAGGGCCAGCCCTGAGGACACGGGTAGGTGGATACCCGGGGGCCCTGGAAGTGGAGGACTTCAGTTCCATGTACCCTTATCAAATGTGGCCGCCCGGCTGCCCGAGAGCTGGAGTTTCTCCATCATGTCCATTCTCCATGAGCTTTCTAGACCTCTAATCCGTATTTGTCATCTGTGCATTATGTCACCAGGGAGGGGAGCAGATTAACAGCACATTAACAGTTTTGTAAAGTGTAATCGATTACTCCTTCCTTTTCCAAGTAGAGAGCAGACTCCAGAGGCCATGAAGACCCAGGGAATGAATTTTCATTTTGTGGGGTGCTTGCTGTGGGGGATGATTTGGGAACAACCCCATGCAGGTGGGCCTTGGGGAGTGAAGAGGTAGAAAGAGTAGCCATGTGGTGCCCAGGCTGGGGAGGCCCTGGCAGAAGGAGACACTTGCTCCTGGTGGCCGGGCCGGGCCAGGGCCTGTCCTGTGCCCCGCAGGCTCTGGCTTGGGTAGGAGGAGGACGCGGGGGCTCTGTGGCCTCATGCTGCCGGCCTGCCTGCTGCTTGCTGCTACTGACCTTATTAAATGTGGTGCACACACAGATTTTCTAATGGCATTTTTCTTCTAATCCTGCCATAATGATACAATTCATTCCTGGCCCGGGCTCACGTGCACCAGAGACCATAAGCCACACTGTCTTCTCCCCAGGCGCAAGTTTGCTAATCCCTGCCTGACCACGTTGGGTGGGGGTCTCTGGGTATGTGGGTGAGACCCCTGAGCTACCTGAGGGGAAGCTGGGCTCTCAGGAGGCCCATGCCTGGTGACATCTGGCTGTGTGATCTCCTGGGCCTCAGTCTCTCCACCTGTACAGGGAACCATCCGGCTCTGAAGGTCTAGGACTCTGTGATCAGAGTGCCTCTGCCCTGCTCACTGGGGCAGCTGCTAACGGTCTTGCTCACCAGCCTGGGTGTGCTCCTGCAGGGAGTGGCTCTGGAGGCCTTCTCCATGCGCACGGGCCTTCACCCCCCATAGCCAGGCTACTCTTCATTGTTGTCCAGAGCAGGAGGACTTGGGCTGTGTCTGTCCCCTCCCTGCCCCATCCAACCAAGCCAGGTAGGGCTGAGTCCCCGCCCAGGCTCTGGCTCCTTGGGGGCATCTGTGTGAGGCATGGCTGCCCTGCTGGACCTGCATGGCCTCATGCTACCAGGACTGATGTCTCAGCTCTGCCACGTCCCTCCTCTCCACTGCACACACAGATGCACACATGCAGATGCACACACACATAGATACACAGAGATACAGACACAGAGACACACGGATGCACACAGACACATGCACACATATAGATATACACAGACATATACACACACAGATATACATACATATACACACACAGAGATGCACAGAGATACACAGACAACATACACACAGATATACATACATATGCACACAGACACACACAGGCACAGAGACCCATAAGATCCGTCTGGAGTCACCTCCTTCCCCTTGCTCTCAGGGCAGAGGAAGGAGTAAAAGTATGTTGAGACCATCTCCCTCCCACTCAGGGCTCCTGAGGACCTTCCCTGGTAGAGATCTGCTTTAGCGTTGGACCCGGCAGGCACTGGGGGGGCTCGTCTTATCCTGGGCCTCCCCTTCCCTTCCAAGAAGACAGCATGGAAGATATTCTCAGCAGCAGCAGGAACGATGGTGACCGGCACCTAGTAAGCTTCCTGGGTGCCCAATCCTTTGCTGCAACGTGTTACACAGCACACTTGTTTCCCACCCCTGGCAGCCCTGTTAGGTGGCACTAATGATTCCCGTCAGCATCGCTGTCTTTCAGGTGAAGAAACGAGACCTGCCCCAAGCTCACACAGCTTAGCCCAGACAGCCTGGGCCCGGACAGGACTCTTTGGGTTTTCTGTTTAAGGAACTTGGGCGTCAAACAGACTTGATTTCAGGCCTGACTCTATACTCCTTTGCACCTGAGTTTCTCACTCTCTGAAAGGGGGATGCTAATTCCTGCTTCACGAGATTAAATAAAGATTTATATGTTGAGCGCTTGGCTCGGCTCCCGGTGGGGAGCCCACTCGGATAACGGCCGCTGCCGGCGTGGTCCTGTCACAGCTGTGCTCAGAGGCATCTCGTGCCCCATCCTGTCCGTCTTGCCCTCAGTCTTGGCCCCGTGCCTGGTGGTGCAGACGTGGCCGCGGGGAGGCCCTGCGAGTGGTGATGGGTCCACCTGCGGTGGTGCCCACCCTGGCAGGCACTTCCTGAGCTGCCCGGGGCCTCCCTGGGTGCTGTGTGCTGTTGCTCAGAGCGGGCAAGAGAAGTGGAGGCGGGAGAACCAGTCCCTGCCTGGGAGGGTGCCAACCAAAGATGTGCTCGAGAGGACACTCGGCTCTTATCTGTTCAAGCTCAAAACCGCTTTTAGAGAGACTGTCTGAGGGCTTCGGGTGGGGAGTGGGGCAGGCTTTGGGTACAGGGCTGCTGGTGACATCATGGAGTGCAGCCGGCCATTCCTTCCTGCGGTCTGGGGGACTTCCTAAAAGGGGTGGCAAGTGTATGGAGGAAAGACAGGACTGATGGTGAGGAGGAGAGGAGCCCCTCGAAATGGTGCCCAGATCCTGTGAGAGAGTCACGCTGACATTATTTGAAATAGCACGTTAGCATTGCTGGCATTTTCTGGGCTCCTCTGAAGAAGCTGTTAGAAGGGGGAGCTCCTGCATTGGTCTAGGCCCCTTACGTCTCAGTCACACGCTCCAGCGGTGCTTCCGCGGCTCCCCAGAGCCTCTGATCCCCGTTCTCAGGAGGAATGCCACACCTGGCTGGAGGTTTGCTGGGATTCACTTAGCAGTGATAACGGTCCTGGGATTGTGAAAGGCCACCCCATCCTGGCCTGCCGCAGGTGCTAGCAACTTGCAAAGGCCTTTCTCTGTGGACCCTTGGGCACACGGGGGTGGATGTCATCCAGCACAGGCTCCATTTGTCAGGCTGAGCTGACAGGCTTGTCCGGGGTGGCCCAGTGGGTGACGGCTCCTATGACAGCATCCCATTCATTGGCTGCCGATGTAGCTTTGGAACACCTGAGTCCCCACCTCTGCTCTGTTGCCAGCACGTTTATGGCTGACCCAGCCTGTGCCTTAGGCCTCGGGGCGGGGCGGGGGGGGGGTGCAACTAGAGCCACTTAAATTCTTTCTATTGTGAACCTGACATCTGACTGTTTTCCAAATACACTGTATCCCCAGGCTCACTATGAAAAGCAGATGTAGCCAGGACTGTTTTGAGTAGAGCCCAGGGGAGGTAGGGTGAAGGGGGTGGGGAGGCGGAAACCCCTGCCTGCCCCTTCCAGCCTCCAGCCTGGCCCCAGGAGACCCCTGTTTGGAGAAACCCCAGCTCTGCATACAAAGCTTAACAGCCATAGGACCAGACCATCCCCGAGGGCCTTCCTGCTCTGGGGTTCAGATTCAGCATTGCCAAACCCTTTGATGCCATTTCAGGGTGATCTGTTATCATTTTGGGTAGTTGAAAACCTGTCCTGGTAGCCCAGACAGGGCAGTCTCTCAGATCACGTGCTGTGCAGCTGAGGAGGAGAGGAGTGTGGGGCTGGGAATCACCCACTCTTTACAAACACAGTGTGCATTTGTGGTCCTGTGTGTGTGCATGAGGGCTCTGTGAGGTTGTGGGGCTGGGTGTGAGGTGATGTGGGTGCTGGTGGCTATGAAGGTCACACGGCCGCCCCTCCCTCCTAGCAAGGGTCTCAGACTCATGCCTGATGTCCAGGGACAGGCCTTACACCCAAGTCAGTGCCTTCTATCCATGGGCTGTTGCCAGCTCTGGGTGGGACCAGGGTGAGGGTACCAAGGGCAGATGTACACGCAGCCCGGCACAGCCTGGTCACTTCTCCGTCAGAGGCTGAAAGAATAGTAGCGAAGCTGGCCTTTGAGTTTTGTTTACCAGGGCTCACTGCAAAACCCTGTGAAGGTTTTATTTTTTTCCACTTGATTTCAAGCCATCTGTTTTCCTTCCTAAGATCTTGAGTTGCTTACAGTAAATCTGTACAGGCTTTCATGCTTACCTAGCTCCACCGCTTTCCAAACCACACAGCCTAGAACTTTCCCCAGCATGCTCTCACGAGTCCCAAAGATGCTCAGGGCCCTGGGGTCCTGGCTGGCTCAGAGCCAGACCTGCACAGTGCAGTGCGAGGGTGCTCCGGCCCCTAGGGAGCCAGCAGTGAGCCAGGGCCTGGCATAGGGGAGGGCCCCGGAGATACCCACTGGGTGGCTTAGGCTTGGGTGGTGGTGGGGGGAAACAACTGTGAAGAGACCCTTTTCATGCCTCAGACCCTTGGCATTCGCTACAGGGGCAACTTGGGCCGTCCAAAGGCAGTCTTGGAAGTCCAAAATAGGCAGTAGTTTGTCATGTGCTGAAGTAATTTTTAACAGCGCCAGCCAGGCATCACGGTGAGGGGTAGCAACCACACCATGGTGGCTTTGTTGCTCTTTGTAACTTTCTCCAGGAGAGGAAAAATAACAGCACCTTTTCTTTCTTTGTGGAAATAGCCCTGAAATGAAAGCCAACTGTGAGTGTTGGTAATGCAAAGGCGAGTGATGGAAACTTGATTCTTAGCCAGTGTAAGCAGAAAACAGCGCTGCTAATTGATTCATATCAAAAGCCCAGGGCTTTAAGAGTAGCTGGATCCAGGAACCAGACGGTGTCTTTGGGACATCGCGTCCCTCCTTCTGTCCTGTCACACTTCTTCCCTCTGTCTTGTCTGTGTCCTCAGGAGGTCCCTGCTGTGTGGTGGGCTCTGGTGGGCCCAGCGGAGAGGAGGCCCTCTCCCCAGCACTTCTCAGCCCTGCCGGCAGCCATGACCCCATTCCTGACACCTTTGGTGGCCGGGCCTGGGCTCTATCCGTCATGGGGGCCCAGAAGGCAGGCAGAACCCACAGAGGTGTACCACGCTGGCTGGGAAAGGGATGCACTGGATTTTGGGACGTGTCAAGGAACAGGAGGGAAGATGTGAGTTTGGGGGCGGGTCAGACCTGGGCTTTAATGGAGGCCCCCACTGGTTCCTCTCAGAAATGAAGAAAAGAAAGGACAACGTTTCCAGATCCAGCAGAACTCACTGAGTCAGAGACCACCTTCGCATTGGGTGGGCTTGTGGCATAAGGATTTGAGCAGTGGGCTATTCTTGTTGAGAATCCCAGGCTTGGTGGTCCCAGATGTGCTATTGTGATGGGAGGGGGTAGATGGGATACCCCTCAGGTTCTTCCTCCACCCTCCCGCTGCACCCGCCTGGACTCCTCCAGCCCAGAATAATGTACTGCACACAGAACCACCCAGACCAGGCGCCCCGACCTCACACAGATAGCAACTGCTCTGTGCACCTTGAACAAAGCCCTTGGCCTCCCTCACCTGGGTCTCCCACATGCAGCATGAGAGACCCAACATGGTGGCTAAGGGCCCTGCCTACCTGACATGCCAACATCTTTTGCATATAGCTAGGGAACAGGAAGAGAGGGACTTCCTCATCGAACTCCAAGTCAGCTTAACCTTGATTCAGATTAGGGCAGAGGCCATGCTAGTGAGCTCTTTTAGCACATGTGTCTGAAGAGGCCAAGGTGATGCGCGGCAGATAGACCCAAAGGGCTGTGGGTACCTTTGTCATTGGAAATAGGAGACCCTCCACTCATACCCCACTTCCTTACACTGACCCTCCTTCCTCTCTCTGGCCACCTGCTCCTGTGTCCCCTCCATAGTGGACCAGAGCCGTGTCCTGTAGATCTCACTGGCTCCCTCTGGGGGCCCTGTGAAGCCCTCTCGCCACATGGAAGGCAGGGGCTAGAGACCCAGCCTCGCTGGAGGTGGAGGAGAAAGAGGTCCTCATTGTCACCTTGGGCTTTTGGGGCTTGCAGTAACCCAAGGGGGCAGGCCCGGAGGCCTGAGGCCATTATCCCATTTTACAGATGTGGGAACCAAGGATCTAAGATTTTAGGGCAGGTTGGTGGCAAGCTGACACCATCCTTGAGTGTCCTGGCTTCCAGGCTAAGACCCTGTGCCCGCATCCCCATCTGGACTGGGGGAGGAGTGACAGGTACTGCCCCAGTGTGTCTGCCGACTTAGAAGGAGAAGAGGGAACCAAGACCCCCAAGTAGGCCCATACCAAACCAGAAGCGGTCCAACAGCTTCATTCTCCATTTAATTTCAGCCGGCATAGTCTGGGCAAAGCAAGCCTGGTTCCAGGCTGCTAGGGCGGCAAGTCACGGCTGGTGAGTGCCAGTGGGTGTGGGCTGAGGGCAGGAGGTCTGCCCATGGGCACTGAGTCTCCCATGGCAGAGGAGGGCGACTAAGCCCAGACCCCACTGGACTTAGTGGCAGAGCTGAGAGAATGTCCTGACATTCTGTGCATCTAGCACTCCTACCCATTCACCTAAGAGCTATACCTCCATGTTCCTCAAAGGGCTTGGGTGTCCAGATAAAGAGCATGGGCCTCAGGAGGAGGGAGAAGCAATTAACTTTTTGGAAGAATCTTCTGTTCCAGGCCAACCTTGGCTGCTTGGGTGGGAAGCTTCCTTCCGCCTGCCTCTGCACATCTCCTGGGATTCAGCTTCTGGAGCCTATTCCGTCAGGGCCTTCCTTAGAGCTTCTCCTGGGACGGGTGTGGGCCAGGCTCACATAATGTAGGGCCCATTTGCTGTACATCTGCAGAGTTAGAGCCTGGGTGCCAGGTGGGGGGGGGGGCAGATGGACACAACATAACCCTGGCCCTCAATGTCCTTCTGCCAGGAGGGACAAACCAGTCGCAGGAAAAGCATTGGCGAGTGCTCTTAGGAAAGGGCCAGCTGAGGAGAGATGGGGCACATCTGTCCTGGGACGAAGGAGCTATCTTTATGGAGGAGGTGACATTTAGCAGGGCTCTGAGGGATATGTGGGAAGGGTTTTGGCAGGCAATGAGAACAAAGCAGGCAAAGGCCAGTGGTGGGGTTTGCAGAGAACAATTGCATAAGGTCTGGTTGGAAAGGACGGTGCCAGCACGTGGGGAGAGGTCTAGTGGGTGGTGAGGCGGAAGGCAGCTTGGGAAGGGCCTGGACACCTCTGCTTTCCCTTCCTTCCGGCTCCTTTCTCTCCACCCGTGCACCTTGGCCCTTCCTCTGCAGGGCCCTGCCTGGAGAGGGGAAATAACAGCCACCCCCTCCAACTTGTGGGGCTCTCTGCAGTGTGCAGGCCCTTTTATGGCCTTGACCCTTATGGAAACAACTCTTTGATGTGCGTATTGTTGTCCCCGGCAGGGGATGACACAGAAAGCCATTTGCTGAAGGTCACACAGTGCACCTGACAGCCAGGTGTCCTGCCTCATCGCCCACTCCCTGCAGGCCTTCCTGGGAAAATAGTCAACATCCACTCTACCCAAATCCTTGTTAGATATTCGTAGCTAAATTTCGACCGCTCGCAAGCCTCCGTGTATTCTGGGTTCTTGGCCGCGATACGAGTAGTTGAGGTTACTGGAATCGTGACCTCTCGGTCATTGTGTTTTTAGTTGTTGTTATTATTGTTGTTATCGTAGGAAAAAGGAAGTGACATTTACCAAATGCCAGATGCTTTATATAGTTCATGTCCTTCAGTTCTCACAGCAGTCTGTGGTAGAGGGAGGCACTGTCCCACCCCTCCTGCTGGGGGAACCAGCCTCAGAGAGGGGACAGCCAAGAAGTGGCAGTGACTGGATTTGAATCCAGGGCCCCCTGACCTCAGAGCCCAGGTTCTCTTAGTTGCTCCACAGCTGCCCTTCTCCCTACTGATTTGTCCTCAAAAGTCAACAGAATTCTCAGGGGAGGGGGCGGAGTGGGGGTGTGGTGGTGGCCCTGGGGCCTGGCGCCACCTTGGGGTCAGGTGGAGGGGAGGTGTCTGGCCTGACCCTCCTGAGTTAATTACCACCCATTTTAGGCTTGATGTTTTAAACATCAGAGTCATGAACCAGACAATTTCACATCCCAGAAGGTCCCTAGAGACCCCTTGTTCCAGTCCTCTGGTTTTATAAGTGAAGACACAGGCTGAGAGAGAGGCAGGGACTTGCCTGAGGTCACTCAGCCAGTCTGAGGCCGAGCTGGCCACGACTCCACCTCGCAGACATTGATTTTAGGTGAGTGGCTTTGACTATAGACTGGAACCGTGTCTCTAGGCCACTTAGACATATTTCTGCTTATTCGGAAACTTCTGTACAAGATCCTCAGGTTCACATGTTCAGATGCATGTTGGGGAGGTTGTAGGGTGAAGGGACAAGCCATGCCCCAGTCAGGGAGGGTGGGACCAGGAGTGGGGCTTGAAGGCTCCCGGATCTGCCTGGAGCTGGCCCGCCAGGCTGACCATCCCGTGTTCCAGGCCACAGGGGACACTGTGTGACATTGGCACTGGGGACACAGTCCTGGCCTGCTGACTGCCTGTGTGACCATAAGACCATAAGACTGCAAGTCCCTTCTCCTTTCTGGTTCTCTAGTTTCCCCCTTAGAAAGATGGAGATGGGGGCCTTTGCTCTTCTGGCCTCATGAGGCTTCAGAGAGGATGGTGTCTTTGAGGGAGATGACAGATTCTGCAGGTTCACGGCTCAAGCATTGTAAGCTGCTCAGTGGCAGAACCTCTGTCCCTTTGAGATGTGTGACAAGGAATGACTGGGAGGAGGCAGCAGAGCCCCAGCCCAGCTTTGGGGGCTGATTCTGGGCTGGCCTCTGTCACTAGCTCTGGTCCACTTATGTTCTTTTGCTAGGCATCTATTTTTCCATCTGCACAGTGCTGAGCCCGGAGGGCCCTGCCAGCCCTGGTGTCCTCTTCGTTCTGTTTCTGGGTACAGTGCATTGTCTCTGGGACCTCTCAATGGGGGCACAGCTGGGCGAAGTGGTCCTTGCTGGCATCCCAGGAAGAGATCTCTCTTCCCCTTCCTCCGGATACCTCTGAGGGGGGCCGTCACTCTGACCGCGGGTCCAGGGTCTTGCCCTCTGCTCCCAGAACGCTGAAGAGGTCAGTGGTAGGGCAGTTAGGGCTGAGCCCCTCCTCCTGAGGTTCCCTGCCCTGGGCAAGTCCATTCAGGCTTCTCCTACACGGTGCTTCTTGGAATCCAGAACCCAGGTAGGCTCCTCCCTGAAGGGGTCCCCAGTGCGCAACAGCCTCAGGGGACAGACTTCATCAAGCCCTGGCTTCTCCCTGCTCCTGGCACCTGTGTCCCCAGGCTGTGCAGGATTACTTTAGGGCCCAGCGTTTGTCCAGTCCTCAGGTAGCCTGTGGAAGGGACAGCCTGCGTATTAGACTGGAATGGTTATCAATCCCACGGAAGGGCTCATCGTTGCTTGTGGCTCAGAAGCCCAGAAAGTATGGGAGCCTCAGAGCTCAGGCAGCCCCTCCTTTGATTCAGCCCCTGCTCCCAGGACACTGCATGCCTTGGACACCTGGGGGTACCCCAGAGGGGCCCCAGAGGCTAGGAGAAGGAGAAGGATGGGATGCTTTCGGAGTAACTCATGTATTTGGCTTCTGCCTAGAAGATGTCACTGGAAGAGAGAGCTCTGAGTCGAAACAGATGTTGGGGGCCACTTGTGTTAGTTTGCTAGAGCTGCTGTAACAAAATGCCACAGCCTGGGTGGCTTAAAGAGTAGGAACTCACAGCTCTGGAATCTGGAAGTTCAAGATCAAAGTGTGAGCAGGGATGGTTTCCTCTGAGGCCTCTCGCCTGGGCCTGTAGGTGGCTGCCACCTTCTGTGTCCTCACATGGTGTTTTCCCTGCCAGGATGCATCCCTGGTGTCCCTCTGTGTGTCCAAGTTTCCTCTTCTTGAAAGGACACCAGTCAGTTTGGGTCAGGGCCTACGCTAATGGGCTCAGTGAACTTAAATCACTCCTTTAAAGGCCCTGTCTGCAAATACAGCCACATTCTCAGGTACTGGGGTCAGGGCTTCAACATATGAATTGGGGGGGGGGGGTGCGGGGCACAGTTTTGGGGGGGGGTGCGGGGCACAGTTCAGCCCACGACACCATTCATCTGGTGCATGCAAGTCCCTTATGTCACAGAAGGGGATACTGAGGCTGGAGAGGAGAGGTTTGCCACCACACCGCAGGCCGGGGCTGGAACTCGGGCCTGGTGATGGCCCTGCCCTTTGAATTGCCCTGTCTCTGGGCAGAGCAGAAGCCGTTTTTCCTTTGCTCAAGGACTCCTGACATTCAGCTCTCCAGGGATTTCCCCTAGAGGGAGGTCTGGGCATCTAGATTTGCCAAAGTTGTAAATCTCTTAAGCCCTAAGCTGCTCCCTGGCGTCTCCTGAACGCCCTAATGTGAAATGCAGACGTTCCTCCCTTTCAAGCTCCGTGCTCACTCCTGAATTTCCCATCGTGTTTGCACCTAAGGATGCAATTACCGTTTCCTCCCATTGTCCTTTCCGCCTGTACCCCTGTGCTCAGTTGACGCAGGCTCTCAGACCCGCTGGGTGAGCACGAGGCTGTGAGATTATGGAGATCAGACCGCTTCTGAAAGCTTCAGGCTGGCATGGGGCCAGCGATGCTTATCGGTCCACCCAGGGCTCCTTTGAGGTTATTTTCTTCTCTTCAGAAGATGCCCGTATATGCTGCAGAGAGCGTTTCCATCAATTCTTCTGCCTGAGCTAGCGCCAGTTGAGCGCTGCCCGCGGCCATTTGGCGCCCCAGCCTGCTCCTTCCCGGGCCTGCTGGGCTGTCTCTGGTGGGTGAGCCTCCCTGGCCGTTCCCAGGACCCCCAGGCCTCCGTGCTTCTCCGCTGGGCCCCTGCAGGGCCAACCCCAGCCCATCTGCCCATGTGGACCGCAAAGCATCCCCATTTGGCCACGGTTATTAAAAACCACAAGAAAGCGTTTTCTCCTACAAAGGTCATGGAGCTTGAGTTTCTAGACTCGTTTGGGAAAGATACAGGGGCCAGAGTGGTTTAGGTTTGTGGACTTTCGGCAGATCTTAGATTTAAAGCATAAAATTGAGACCAGGTTTCTCTTCTCTTGCACTAAAAGGGAAAACAAACATCGCGATTGCTGAGCCCTTTCCTCTGGGCGGTCTGTCTGTGGTCTCTTTGGGGTGGGGCCGGAGGAGGCAGGCCGGGCCGCGGGCACGGTGCTGGGCTGGCAGCAAGCCCCGGGGCCTGTGCAGCAGCCTCGTGTCACCCCCAGCGATGCCGTGCTGGGACTTTCCATGCCTGTAAAATATAGTCATCCTTGCTTCACCGGGGACGAGGCTGAAATTAGCATCCCCGGACACGTTCCATAGATGACGGCTCCTTTCCTCTTTGCTCATCCGCGGTTGTGGTGGACAATGACAGTCTCCTGGAGGATTTAGGTGGGGGTAGGTGAAAGGAATTGTGTCTTAGTGGTGGGCTTTCTAGATGGTAGGAGAGCTTTGAGATTCATGGAGGGGTGGGGTTGCCTCCTGGTGCTGGCCCTGCGTATGACAGAGCCACTGCTGACAATGACACCTGGTTTCCAGCTCCATACAGCCCTAGAAGTCGGTTTCTTCCAGTTCGAGGGATGTGTTTCGGCAAAGGGGCTTTTCACCTCCTGCCTTTTAGGGGCCCCCTTCTGAGGGTAGAGCCACTGTGGTAACCTGGGGTCAGGGGAGCACAGGCCTCCAAGACTGGCTTCTGGGTCCTCCACCAGCTCCATAAGCCCATGGCCAAGTGCCCCGAGCAAGTCAGTATTCTCAAAGCCTTGGTTTGTTCTAGGGGTTGGAGGAATAATGGTAGTATGGGGTACAGGGTCTGTGGCAGTTACTGTCTCAGGACTCAAGCAGGCATTAGAGACTGTTGCTGCCACTGAACAGACTCGCAGACAGATGTCCAGAGATGGACCGGGATGTCCCTGCCCCCACTGTTAGTAAGCAACAGTTGGGATGTGAAAGCAGGACGCTGGATTCCAATTGTAGGGGCCTTTCTGCCGTGTCACTCCTCTGTCGCCATTCTCCGTGTCGGCAGGGGCCCTGGTGAAGCCAGCGTGGAGGCTGCTGCCCAGAGCAGAGTGAGTGTGAACTGAGGAGTCCTGGCTTCCCCCCAGACCCGGAGCTCACCCGGTGAGGCTTGCCCAGGAGCGTCAGGCAGAGGCATCCTAATACCATCCCTTCTGTGTTTTCCAGGGTTCGCCAGGACTTCGACGTCCCCACCAGCCACCTGATTGGAGCACATGGATACTGCACCCAGGTAGGGGGTGCAGTGGGGCGCCGGGCAGCTGGGTGCTTCTTTTCCTTCCTCCTCCCTTCTTTCTTTGCCCGTGCCAGCTCCCCTCCTCCCCCCACCTCCCCCTTCCCCCAAGCGGCTCTCATGTGCCAGCCTCTTTTGGGCTTCACTGTCATGGAGACCTAGAAAGGCCACTCAGTTCAGCTTCCACTTCTGGAGAGCTTGCTGCACCAGACCTGTGTGCTTGGCACTGCAGGGGGTGCAAGAGGGGCTGAGGACACAGCCAGGCGCTGCATAGCCCAGAGCCCCAGCCAGAGCCCCGGGGGCACATCGGGGGCTCTGGGCCAGCTGGGGAGATGAGGGCCGTGGCACCCTTTATGTTTGCACAGGACATCGTCCTGGCAATAACCCTCCCCTCTGCAGCCTCACAAAGGGGCCCTCGGGGGGCCTGATGGAGCAGGGGGTCCCTTAGCACAGTTGCTTATCATCGATCCTCCCAGATGTGCGGTGATACCAGAGAAGAGATCTGTTCGTGATGCTTTCAGTGAGCATCAGGACTGGGAGCTAGATGTTATTCCTGGCTTCCGTCTGTGCCTTTCTCGGCATGGCCAGGCCTCCCAGAGTGGCCCCCGGGCCATCGTTATATCTGCTCCTCGACGCACACGGGAACAGCATGTGTAGCACAGACAGGCTGGGCAGAATTGCTCAGGCCCAAACGAGGACCTTGTCCCGACGGTCCTGGCTCACTTGTGCCATCTCTGCAAACACCTGGGTACTGTGCAGGGGCCAGCTCCAGAGCTGCAGTTTGTGCCGGCAACCCGAGGGACTATGGGGTTGACTGATGCCCACCTTCCTAGAGAAAGGCCTCAGGGTAAATGGCCGTCCGGGATGGCCCAGTGCCCTCTCTGGGTGCCTGCCTTCTCTGTGGGAGCTTCCCCCTCAGCAGGGAAAGAGAGATGTGACCAAGGGTGGGCACTCAAGCAGAGCGCAGAGGATGCCAGACCAGAATCTCTGGCTAGTTCTGAGCTGTGTTCACGGTTTCACACACAAATGAGCTGGGCTGATTTTCTTCCCCTCCCCGAGCCTCAGTTTCCTCATTTGTAACATGAGGAGTTTGGATTAGACCAGTGCTTCTTAAACTCTGATGTGTATATGAGCCCCGCCCCGGGAAGCTTGTTGAAGAGCGGGCTCAGATTCAGTGGGTCCAGCCCGGGGTCTGAGGTTCTGAATTTCTAACAGGCTTCCCAGAGCAGGCGATGCTGCTGGTCCACGGACCACACTTTGAGTAGCAAGGGGCTACATGACCACTGAGCTTTGCCACTGCATGATTTTGAGACGTGGGGCAGGGAGCCGTGTGTCGCCCCTTTTCCCTCATTTCAAGAGGGCCTTCTGCTCTGAGGAAGGTTGGACACAGAATGGGGTGCAGGAGCCTTTTACTTCTCCTTGAAAACCAGATGGGAATACTCGAACCCATCTGAAAAAGGCCGTGCCTTTCCTAGCGGCCGCTGCCCCAAAGGCCGTGCCTTTCCTAGCGGCCACTGCCCCTGAGGTACAGTATCTCAGAGCAGACATTTCCTCCAAATTTTTTCTCGTTTCCTCTGCAAGGACACAATGGGGCCCCTTTGCTATCTGCCTCCAATGGGGTTCGCTCTCTGGCCATCAGAGGGGACGTCTTTTACTGCCACCAGGACAGGGGTCTTGGTGTTGACGGAGGGATTTACTAACGGGAGCGTGGCTTTTACAGTTCAGGGGAAAACACTCCTGTGAACTCTCACCTCCAAAGTTTATGCTGGGAAAGGGCTATTCTGGCCGTTCCCAGGTAGCATGGGGGCGATGGCCACCTGCTGGCCTTATAGGCACTCCAGAGCAGATAGGGTGGGTGACGCAGAGGGTCCAGCCTGCCCAGGTGCTGAGGCTGGGCTCACTCAGCTCTTTCTCCAGGGGTGCAGCAGACACTCAGCGGCCGCCCTTCTGGGATCTTTAGCAGCCAGCTGGTACCCTGAGGGTAACAAGTGAGGGGCGAGGGAAGGACACCAGGCAGGGAGCCGGAAAATGTGGACAGAAGTCCAGCACTGTCACTAACTAGCCGTGGGGCCTGGGTAAATCCTTTCCCGTCTATGAGCCCCAGTGTCCCCATTCCTCACAGGGGGTTGGACCCCTCGCTGCCTTGCTTAAGGAAGAGCGCTTCCTGCCACCTTGATGCAGGGGACATCAAGGTGAAGGAGACTGCCGGAGGAACAGGGCTCCACATGTCCCTGTTTCCCGGTTCTGGGGTCAGCGGGAATGTTGACCTGTTGGCCGTGCGTCACAAGTCGCATGGCTGCTGAACATGTGATGCCACCCTGGCGATGATGGCGGAGACAGAGCCAGAACCCAGACTGGGGCTCCTCGCCTCCACCTCTCTGCTTCCGCCGCCCTCCACTCTCCCTCCCTGCTCGAAGACCCCACCGTCACTGGTGAGATCCAGATCAGGCCTGGAGCCGAGTTCCTGGTGCCGCACACGATTGTCCACTTCCTGCTGCTGATAACGGGCTCTGGTCGTGTAAGATGTTATCATTGGGGGAAGCTGGGTGAAGGGTGCACAGGAACTCTCTGTGCTATTTTTACAAATCCTTCTGAATCTAAAGTTACTTCAAAATAAAAGAAGTTTAGGAAAAAAAATGCCATCCTTCACGACCCCACCCAAATGTGGCTTCTCCACAAAGTGGCTGTGACTCAGCCATGTGGTCCCATGTGTGCCTGGCCCTGGAGTGTGCCATGCACACGTTTTTATAGCCCCGGTCACATCCTACATTGTGCTTCAGCCGTGCAGGGACACACCTGATCCCCGCTTAGACCGGACACCTGAGGTCATGAGCCATTCTTTCCCTCCTGACAGGACACCCCCACTCCCCTGCTGCCACCCAGAGCTGAGGACAGGGTCCTGTGCACAGCTGGCACTCAATGAAAGCCTGTGGAGTAAAGATCAATGCGCTCCTAGAATCCCTCGGCTGGGGCCGCTGGCAGCTTTCCCAAGGGCTCGTAGGAACTCAGTCCCAGCCCCCTGTAATTTTGGTCTCTCTCCCTCCTTGCTTGCCTTCCTCTTCCACCCCTTTTCTCTTGTTCTCGACCTCCCCTGGACAAACCCTCCCTCTTTCTTTAATCTGCAGGAACTTGTCAATCTGCTCCTGACCGGGAAAGCAGTGTCCAATGTTTTCAACGATGTGGTTGAGCTAGATTCTGGGAACGGGAACATCACACTGCTGAAAGGCATTGCTGCGCGCAGCGACATCGGATTCCTATCTCTGTTTGAGCACTACAACGTCTGCCAGGTACCGGCGGCTCAGGTCTCTGGAGACGGAAGGGCCCGGCTCCCTGGGACGGGTGAGAAGGAAAATGGGGGGGGGGGGGGGAAGAAGTTCCACTCCAGGTCCCAGAGCTGGTCAGAGTTTGGTCCAGGCTCAATCACAGCGGGTTTGGAAAGCAGTATAGCTTCACCACTATCGAGTATAGGCACGTAATTCACCCCCAAAGCCAGCCGATACCATCTTCTGGGAAAGGTTGTTTCAAAGGGACTCCTGGGGATTTATAATGTGATCGTGGGCCAGAGTGGGTGCAGTTGTCACGCACACGCACACGTGTGTGTATGTGTGGGGGGGCAAGTGTTGGGATGGGGTCTTCTCCGGGGACAGGGGATTTGAGCTCTTCGGCCATGTCGTAGTTTCCCAGGGCTGCCACAACAAAGCACCACAAAATGGGTGCTTAAAACAGTAGAGATTGTCCGGGAGCAGAAGTTCTCCCCGAAGAAGTCCAAAATCAAGGCGTTGGCAGGACCATGTCCCTGCTGAAAGCTACTGAGAGAATCCATCCTCCTCTCTTCTGGCTTTTGCCGTTTTCTGACAACTCTTGGCATTCTTTGGCTTGTGGATTCATCATGCCAATCTCTGCCTGTCGTCATGGGGCCATCTTCTCCCCGTGGGCCTCCTCCTTTTCTTAGAAGGAAGGATGTCGGTCATGTTGGGCTAAGGGCCCACTCTACTCCACTAACCTCCGCTTAATTGGTTACATCTACAACAACCCTATTTCCAAATAAGGTCACACTCTGAAGTACTGGGGGCTAGGATCTCAACATATTTTTGTGGAGGGCACAATTCAACCCCTAACAGGCCACCCATGTATTTGCTAGTGTACTAGTCCCTTTCCCTCCCCTCTCCCTGCAGCCAGGGTCCTGGAAAGGGCTGGGCCCGAGGCAAAGCTGGGCAGGGTAGGGTGACCGTATGTCTATAGGGTGGGCAGGGCCACCGGGCCCTGGGTTCCTGTCTAGCCTACCCCTGGACCTTGTCTGAATATCAGTTTTCGTGTCTTCAGAGAAGACATTGTTCTCTGGTTGATTTCGTGGTGCTCTTCCTGCATGACCACAGGGTCAGGTATCCTGTCCCATTGCTAATGGGCCATGTGGCATGGTTGCACATCCAGATTCCCTCTCTGGGTGACACCCCTTCTCCCACGGACAGGAAGCCAACCTGTGGCTTCCAAAGACTTAGGGAGAAAAGAATGATAGGGCTCCCTCCCTGATTTGCTGGTGTCAGGAGGGAGCCCAGGAATGTGGCCACGTGGCCCATGAGAAGCACCAGGGCCCCTGAGCATCCCTGGGTGGGCTCTGAAAGCATTTAGCCCGAAATTCCATGGGCTGAGAAAGGTAACCTTGGCCAGGCTCGTGGAATCCCCAGGCTTACCATGAGCCCTGGTTTCATTCTTGTGTTGAGGGCGTTGGTCAAAAAGTAAACTATTTTCCTTCGGTCTGTGGAGGATAATTGATGGGAACATCAATTGGGGGTCGTCTTTCCCTTGGAATAAATTGCTGATTGAAGAAATTCAGGCCCTACAAGGATCCAGATTTTTGAATCCACACGGATGCCCCTCTGCTGTTATATGCTTGGCTGAAGCCTGGGGCTCGTATCTCCCTGCAGCAAGGGGGATTTGCTCCTCTGCCTTGAGGCTGCAAGCTCTTTAAGGAAGGCTTTCTCTCCCAGATGGCAGAACTGGGCCTGACTGTCATTCAGCCTGTCCTGAGCTTCTCAGTGCAGCCTCTGGCTGGAAGGTTCTAAGACCCTTACTGAATATGTGGGGGCTGGAGGGTAGGGAGGTCCTGCCTATTGGTGAGCTTATTAGATGCCCACACCCCGGTATGTCTGGGGGGAAGCAGAGGAAGCTCTGGGCCGAGCACCCCCTGCTGAACTAGCCAGCCTCTTGCCACAGCCCGGCTGTGTTCTGGACCCCCATCGGCTCTCCATGACCCCAGTGGGCTGGTCGTGCCTATCTGACTTGCACCTCATTCTCCCTGCCCTCGAGCTCACAAATGTGGGCTGCACCGCATTGTCGAGCTGTAGTTGGAAGGCCAGCCCCTCCTGGCTCATGGTGATTGTGGCAGTGGGGGACTGGCAGTCCAGGAAAGGACAGCATGGGACCAGAAGTTTAACTTTAGTGATTCTCCCATGCCCTGTAGGGCACGTGCCTTGCTGCCTTCATGAAGGGATCTGAGCAAAGACTGAGCTTGGCGGGGAAGGCTCTGCCGGCTGCAGCCTCCTCCCATTTTCCCCAGCTCCGCAAATAGTACCATCCACTCACTTATTCAAACCCTGGAGCATGGCTGACCCATCACAAGGTCATGTGGCTCCTGCCCTAAGTTGTTTTTCCAGTCTGTCCATTTCTACCATGGTCCAAGCCACCAGTATCACTGATCTAGACACCAGTGACACCTCTGGCCCCTGTCCCCACCGCCACCACCCCCCCCCCCCCCCGCCCTGAGTTCTGTCCCTTCACTGAAGCCAGTGTGATCTTTAGAAGAGCAGATTGAATGACATCATTCTTTTGCTTTCCACCTGTCAGTGGTTTTCCAATCCTCTGAAACTGTTCAGGGCTGACTTGTGTCCCCTCACAAGTTGGCACGTTGAAGTCCTAACCTTCAGAGCCTCAGAATGTGACTGGATTTGGAAAGAGGGCTTTTGAGAAGTGATTACGTTAAGATGAGGTCATTAGGGTGGCCCCTAATCCAGTTGACTAGTATCCTCGTAAGAAGAGGGGTTTAGGACATAGACACACACGAGGGCAGAGCACGTGAAGACGTAGGGAGGAGGCGGCCCGCTGCAGGCCCAGGCGAGAGGCCTCCGAGGAAACCAGCCCTGTGACACCCCGATCTGGTACCTCCGGCCTGCAGGACCATGAGGAAATAACTTTCTGCTGTTGAAGCCACCCAGTCTGTGGCACTTTGTTATGGCAGCCCGAGCAAACTAATGCAGACTGAAATCCCAAACTTCCCACAACTTACAAGACCCTATGAGACTTGCCCCTGCTTTTTCTTCCCTTCACATTTTGACTTAACTGTCACTTCCTAAGGGAAAGCTTTCCTGACCTAACCACTCCATCTAAATAGGGGTCTGCTCTCACAGTCCCCTGCTACCTTGTCATTCTCCACTGTAGAATCTCAAGTCTTTCCTGGAGAGGCCTCTTCTTGGTTCAAAGTGTCACATTTCATTGCTTTTGCGATGAAACTTTTAAAAAATTTTTTTAAAAATTATTTTTAGGGGCGCCTGGGTGGCGCAGTCGGTTAAGCGTCCGACTTCAGCCAGGTCACGATCTTGTGGTCCGTGAGTTCGAGCCCCGCGTCGGGCTCTGGGCTGATGGCTCAGAGCCTGCAGCCTGTTTCCGATTCTGTGTCTCCCTCTCTCTCTGCCCCTCCCCCGTTCATGCTCTGTCTCTCTCTGTCCCAAAAATAAATAAACGTTGAAAAAAAAATTAAAAAAAATTATTTTTAATGTTTGTTTATCTTAGAGAGAGAGAGAGACAGAGAGAGAGAGAGAGAGAGAGAGAGAGCGCGTGCATGAGCAGGGGAGGGGCAGAGAGGGAGACACGGAATCTGAAACAGGCTCCAGGCTCTGAGCTGTCAGCACAGAGCCAGATGCGGGGCTCGAATCCACCAACTGTGAGATCATCACCTGAGCCCAAGTCGGACGCTTAACCAACTGAGCCACCCAGGTGCCCCTTGAGATGCAAACTTTGTGCACATTTGAACATTTCCGAGATTTTGATGCATTAATGCAGTCGATTAATGCAGTGTCAGACTTCAAGTGCCAGCTTGCTTTCTTTCTTAGTGAAACAAAATATAATGGCAACTTCGATGGCATCTTAGATTTAGTGAAATGCAGTACAGATGTGTCTGGATGATTGTTTGGTTACTGTCTGTCTTCCCCGTTAACCTGGTGAGCCCCGTAAGGACAAGAGGGTTGCTGCTTCCTTCGTTACTGTACCCCCACTGTCGAATGTGGTGCCTAGGACCAGAGTGTGTCAGGTTGAATGACAGTTACCCTTAGAGATGACAGACAGCAACCCTGCCATTAATCAGATGTTGGTTCTTTTGAATCAGGGCTTTTAAGCTGGCAGTCCACGGATGGGGGTGGGGCATTCGCTCACCTCACCCTTGCAAAAGATTGAAGAATCCCCCTTTAAAAGTGATTCCTAACTGTGCTGAATGTTCGCTGTACTACGTCTACCCACCAGGAGAAAGCCTCAGACTGTACTGAGGGAAATGTGCCCCCCCCCAGCCTCACTCCTCACCCCAAGCCTTGGGTCAGCTACCTCCAAACCCACAGGAAGTGAATTTCATCTTTGGAAAATGTCACCCACTTGGAAGGGGCTCCTGAATGAGAAAACTCATTTATAAAGTCTCTGGGCAGCTTTTTTGCCTGTAATCTTTTGACCGTTGAATAACTAAATGGCAAGCTGCCCTTTTGTCCCTCTGCTGGAAAATTCAGGGTGGCTGATTATGTAGACGCCTGCCCCCTGGCAGGTTGCATGGTTCTTTTTCCTGCAGTGAATGAGCCGTGAGTCCCCAAGAAGGCTCCCTGTTCGAGGTGATGCCCTTGCCAGAAAAGCCTCTTTTGAGCCTGGAACAGGAGCCAAGTTTGCAGTGGGGTTTAGGCACGTCCGGCCACGTCCTCTAAGGCATCTAATTCCCCCCGCATCCACCAACGAGCGAGCTCTGTAGTCACATTTTAATGTCACAAGGGGCCAGGGTGAGAGCCCTACTGGCCAGGTGGGGGTGGGGCGGGACGCTTGGAAAATGGGAAAACGAGTGCATTGTAAAGATCTCCTTCCTACCCTTTGGAGGAGGCGGCTGTTTATGGGCAAGCCTTTCACCAGGGACCTGGTTCAGGGCCTTGTGAGCACAGCCCCCCTGTCCGAGACACCCCAGCCCAAAGCCAGCTCCCAGGAGGGCTCCAGGAGGCCCCAGGAAGACCGCTCGGCCACTCTTCTGTGACAGGCCAGAGAAAGTATGCCCTTCTCCCCACTGGAAAAATAATTCCCATTCTTTCCTTAATCCGCAGGCTGTGGCTGTAAATACCTGAGCATGCAAACATCTCCCTGGGGCTGGTGGGGATTAGGCCAGAATCAGCCTGGCCCGTGGTGTGTGCAGAGCTGAATAAACCAGGGCCCGGGGTGGGGGAGAGGTGCCGCTCAAGGGAGTCACAGGTGACCGGGAGAGAGCACACATAGGGATGGCTGGTCCGAGGGGCAGAGCCAGCCGGGCACCTGAGCAGGACTTTGTGGGGAGCTCTTGCCTCTTCTCTGCCCTTTGCTGGCAGAACAGCAGCAGCACTGAGGGTGTAAGGCACGTTCCATCGTATCTGCCTTTCCCGAACACCCCTCTGCCATGGAAGTCTCTGTGGGGAGCTTTCCAGAGGAGTCTCTCATCAGAAAGTGCCAGCCCTCATCCTCCCTTTTCCCTGTGTTCTTTCCCAAATGCCCTGCTAGCCCCCGGGTGTCTCCGGACATCTTTCCTGGCATCCCCTCCCTACTCCTCGCCCAGAGGCCCTCTCTCCCTTCCCCCTGGGGCTCTAAGCCCACCTGCCTTCAAGGTAAAGTCCTACCTGGTTGAAGATCCACTTCATGCATGAGGACCTTCATTTGTCAAACATTTGCTGATGTTGACCTCGAACCTCTGCCCTTGCTGCTAGGGGTATATAGTCCAGTGTGCAGGGCAGGCCGGCGCATCGCTGTGAGGCAGTGACGCACTGTAGGAGAGAAGGCGGGTACCTGGGACCTAGTACCTGGTAACCCCCCCGCCCGGGAGCTACAAGGAGGTGATTCGTGCTCCCTGCTTGGGTAACGTGGGCGACGCAGGACCCGGCAGGGGAGGACCCGTGTAGCAGTGCTCTAGGTGGTGGACGGTGGGTGCAGAGGCACAGAGGCTCGCCGTGCTGGTGCGTGGGGGTGCTGGTGAGAGGCTGGTGCGGCTGTGGTCTGGGGGTGTGGAAGAACCGCTTCGGAGGCCATCGTCTGGGGAGGAGAGGCTGGCTGTGAGGGAGTTTTGGAGGCAGGATGGGCGCACTGTGAACCAGCGAGGTGTGGGAGAGGAAGTGGCAGGGGTGCCTGGGTTTCCGGCCGGGGTATCTCGCAGGACTGTGTGTGAGGCAAAGGCCCAGAGAGTGCTGGGGTTGGCTCCGGGAGACCAGCTGGTGTCTGGGAGTGATGCCTGGGGCCCCAGCATGGCACGCAGGCCGTGATCCCCAGCAGGGTCTCTCTGAGGCCAGCCCGACCCCGGGGTTGGATGGATGATGCTCAGGCCCTTTCCCTGGTGCTGGCACAGACATCTCTGTCCGCTCCCTCCGCCTTTTCCAGGTGGGCTGCTTCCTGAAGACTCCGAGGTTCCCCATCTGGGTGGTGTGCAGTGAGAGCCACTTCAGCGTCCTCTTCAGCCTGCATCCGGAGCTCCTGAGGAACTGGAGGGCTGAGAGGCTCTTCGACCTGTACTACTACGACGGCCTGGCCAACCAGCAGGAGCAGATCCGGCTGACCGTGGGTGCGCTGCCCCCCGCTGGCCTGCACCCTCAGGCTTTGCACATCCCTGGGGCAGAGAACCATGCAGACCCGGGTCTGGACTGGGGGATCAGAGATCGTGTGTTGGCAGGTCCTCCTACAGGAGGGGCCAGAGCTGGGCCTTGAGACACTGATGGCAGTGGGGGGGGTCTAAGGTGGAGTTGAGACCACGTAGTAGAGGACCTGGAATACCATGCCGACAAGTTTGGGTTCTATTCTCCAGGCAACGAGGAGCCATGGAAGGTTTTGGAGCAGGAGAGTGATGAGATCAGATGTGTTTTGAGAAAGACTTTTTCTGGTAGCTGAAGGGGGCAGGAGGGTGGGGGTGAAGACTGGAGGTAGGAGGCCATGAGAAGAGTGCTGTGGTTCAGAAGAGAACTGATAGGTGAGAACAAGGGTGGGTCCCATAGAGATGAGAAGTGGGGCAGGTGCCGGAGAGTTGGGTTGTCGGTGCCAACTGTAGGCCGAGCTCGGGTCCTGGGCTGATGAGCGGGCGCCTCTCTCTCCTGCCCCCCCAGACACCACCCAGACCATCCCTGAGGACAGAGACAATGACCTCGTCCCACCCCTCGAGCTCTGCATCAGAACCAGGTGAGTCCGGTCTGTCTCTGGCTGTGGAACCTCACCTGAGTGGCTGGGAGGTGTGGTGGTTGGGGGTGGTTGGACCTGTGGGAAGGAGGGTGGGTTTCTGGGTCTCCCCAGCCAGGAGTGTGCGGTGAGGCGGGGCCCTTGCAGAATGGAAGGACGCAGTGCCTGGGGCTTGTTTGTATGGAGCGTCTTGTGGGCTCTGTGGCCCACGTGGAGACGTGTGTGACCTGTGAGGTGACCGGTCTCCAGACAGCTTCTGAGGATGCCCCTGTGGCAGGGGTGATGGTATGAATAGGTGCTTCTTGAGGTAGCCACCACATGTGGCAAGTGCTGTTAGGTCCAACCAAGAGGAAGGACGGGTAGGGGGAGGGGCGGGGATAGGAAGGCGCCGGGTAGGATGGCGAGAGGGCCCAACTCCTCAGTGGCCCCTAGGGTGTAGCTCACAGATGGCTTCCTGTAGCAGCAGCACCCTCGGCATTAGAGAGGAGCAGCCCCAGTCATTCTATTGGTGCGGGTTGGGCGCTCTGAACCCCCGGGCCAGGGGCCCTATAGTCTCAGACACAGGGTGGGGGTCCTTGACTCCTCCAGTCCAGCTCAGACTCGGGGTGAGTCGGGGCTCACTTCACTCATGAGCCCACTGGCCAGGCCCCAGGACTGGGAACAGCACTCTGGAGGGCCACCCCCAGCCTCAGGCAGGCCCTCCACAAAGCCTTCGGGCAATGACTTGGAGGCCTTCGGGGAGCAGTGGGCGGGGGTGGGGGGGACAGGGAGGGGAAGAGGAGGCCTGGATTCCAGTGCTTTCCGGGGAAGAGGTAGAACTTGCAAGTGGTGAGCGTTGGGTTCTGGAGTTCGAACCCTGGTCTTTCTGCTTTCCGGCCATGAGCTGTTGGTCTTCCTGTCTGTGCCTCACGCTGTCAGCTGTAAGACAGGGAAAACGGGCGAGCCAAGCGCAGGCTTGTTGTGAAGAACACCTAGCACTTTACCAGGTTTTCCGTAAACAGCTCTTACTATTATTATTATTGCCTTAGCGGCCCGGTGTGACCGGTGTGACCTCAGGCAGAACCTCATGTCCCTGACTATGAAATGATTGGGTTGGGATGGAGGACGATGTGGACGATACTGAGGCCCCGTGGCTCTGACCGCCTGAGATCCAGGGGGCTCGCCTGCAGCCTAGGGGTGCTGCCCACCTGCCCGCAAGTGAGCCTTGACTGGAGCCCCATTCCCAGTGGAGACCCCAGAGAGGGGATGCGGGAGATGTTGGGAACCCTCATGACGCCCCATCCATTCGTCTGTCTGTTCATCCGTCCACCTGCCTGCCCACCAAGCCAGGCACAAAGCATTCTTGTGGGGTCATGTGCTGGCTTTTCTTTCGTCGGGAGGATTAAAGGCCCATGCAGGTCGCTTTCCTTTCATGTACAAAGGGCCACTCATTCCAGGTGATGAGAGAAGAGCGGCAGTGGAAAAAGGAGGTGACACTGGCCTTGGCACCCTCTGCAGGACCGGGTGGGAGGCCACGGGGCATCCTTCCTGCAGGTGAGCCTGCCAAGCAGGGCTGTGGACCGCACCCTAGGCACAGGCTCCGCCTACCTCCCCCGCCCTGAGGACCTCCATCTGTCTCTCTATCCTTCCTGGGGTCCGGGCTTGGGGAGCATCACCGGGACCTCTCCAGCTACCCCATCTGGAAAAACTCCTCTTCCCCCAAGAATGGTTCCACTGCAGGACTCACCCAGTACCTCACATGGGCCCAGCGGTTGGACTTTTCTGGGCTCAGCCCTAGTTGTCCAGTGCTCAACAATAACTCGGAGCTCTGGTCCATCAGGGAGCTCAGGCCAGAGCCATCTGAGTGTGAGCGCGGGCCCAGAGTGCCTCTTCCTCTTCCGTCAGCTGTCCCCTTCTCCCAGGACCCCACCCACCCCAGCTCTAGTGGTGTGCCATGGAACGAAACCGTGAAATGATGAGGAAACTGGGAACACTGCCTGCAGCCAGGAGTGAGCCCTTGGCCTGGGGTGTAAGGTCCAGGCTGAGTCCCTGCCCTTCCCTTTTCTGTCCCTGTTCACTGTCAGGGCATGGGGGTTGGGCAAGGCATCTAGCTGTGTTTCCTAGTCCTTGTCTCAGGTCAAAAAATCACACTTGTGTAGCACACATTGTGTAGCACACAGCACTGGCCTGGGGACTCTGGTTGGCCCAGACCCTACCCAGCCCCTTGATGGATGTGTGGATCAATGCTCTGACACACCCGTACCCATCTCTGGTTCACCCATTGGGAAGATTTGCTCTAGGGTGTGATCCTCAGGCTTTAGCAGGCATCCCTGGAGGGTGTGATCAGCGGGTCCTACCCCCAGGGGTTCTGGTTCAGGAGATCTAGGTAGGGCCTGGGAATGTGCATTTCTGGGGAGTTCCCAGGAATTGTTGGCACTGCTTGCCCCGGACTACACTTTGAGAACTTCTGGTGCCCGGTGAGGGTAGCGCCTATCCCTCCGTCGCCCTTCCTGGCTGCCTTGTGAGTCAGATGTCAAGTCAAGTGCTGACCCTCTAGCATCTGGCCTGCTGTAACACGCTGGCCCAGGGGTCCTTTCTTCCTGACTGTGGGCTGCCCCCTCCCCCTCCCTCTCCCCCTCCCCCAGGTGTGAGCATCCATCCTGTGCCTACTGCTTCCCCTGTCACTTGTCCCACCGTGGCGGGCCCACCTGGGCAGTTAATGCTGTGAGGTTTTTCCCAGTACTATTCTCAGAGAAGCTGAGTGGGTGAGTGAATGGTGGGAATGCTGGCTTCCTCCCACCACCCCCCCCCCCCCACCAAAGTACCCATCAGATAACATACCACTATAATGGGAAACAGCAGGCCTAGCCTCCTGGAATCCTGTTCCAAGGGGTTGGATTACAAAGGCTTTGCGTCTTGTTTTCATCCCAGATTCTCAAACAGCTCAAAGGGAGAAACTTGGGAAAGTGGCCTTCAAGGTCAGTGAAGACCCTGGGGAGAAAGGGCCCTGTCTCTTGGGGGATGAGCCCTGCTTCCCACAGGAGGTCCCCACCCTGACAGGAAGGGGGTATCTGTGGCGCCATGGCCTGAAGTCAGGCCACGTCTCAGGTCATTACCACAGGAGGGACCAGACCTGTGGGCCCATCACTTCAACTTCATGGAACTTCTGGGCTGGACTCCATGGAAGAAACAGCCGGATAAGACTGGATTCTTGCTCTCAGAGAGTTCACCATTGAATAGAAGTTCATGATCGACCCTGTCCTAATCCAGGGAGAGATGTGCTGGCTACCCTTAAACCCAGCTCTGTTGCCCCATAAGGACCTCTGATGCTCACCCGGGCCAGCACCGAGGACACCACACATCTGGCCCATCTGGCAACTTGCCGAGATCCACAGAAAGGCCCTTGAACACCACCTGATGTGGGCCTTCCTTTCACAGATGGGGGTTTCCAGAGTGGAGGTCTGTGCCCCAGGTCACACCTCGAGTCACAGACAACCCAGGTCCTGGAGCTTAGGCCCGTGCTGTCCCAGCCCTGGGGAAGGTCACAGAGCGGGCAGTGTGATTTCCCGCCACCTGGCTTTGTTGCCACAGCGACATTGCACAAGACCAGACTGTCAGCTTTGCCTTCGGGGAAGAGGATCCTAAGTCGAACTACCCCAGGTCCTGCGCCACCTCTGCTCTCAAGTGTGACTTGCATCCCGGCCTCAGGAGGTCTCCCGTTGCCGCCACTTGTGTCAGGAATGTAGGGTCTGTCCTCCACGCTCCCATTCCCGCTGTTCTGTAACCATCTCAGCAAAACCAGACTCATTTATGGTCATTTCCAAACAAGTTGCACAGAGTGACCTCTCGAGCTTCCAGCCTAGCTAGAGCAGGAGAAAATGAAACAGTTGTCAATAGTCCAGAGGAAAGAGGAAAGAACTCATAACCAGGGCCTGGGGCTGGGCCACAGATGTTTCTATTTGGAGGCTCAGACAAGAAATTGAAAATATAATTTCAGTTGGGAACAGTGCCTTCCAGGGGCTGGAGCTGAGTGCCCAACTCCCTCAGCTGTGTCCCCACCTGCCTGGGGGCCTGTGCCAGTCTTCACGCCTCCGCGGACACCCTTCTTGCTCAGGTGCCCTCTTCATAGTGGTTCTCACCCATCAAAGGAGGGTTCCCTGGGTGCTCCCACGGCCCCAGCTGCCCCTTCTGATTCCCCGTCATGCAACCTGCACACACCCCTGCCCATTGTGTCCTTGTGGTTGGGTTCACAGAATACTCAACATCATGATGCAAGGGAGGAGTACATAATGGGACTCTGGAGACCTCAGTTGAGTCCTGGCTCTGCTGCTGTCACCTTGTATGACCTCCAGGAGGGTTGGTTCTGCTCCAGACCTCAGTTTCCCCATCTCTTGATTGGGTATAAGGATCCCTTTCCTTTGGAGACCACAGGGGCTCATGTGTGTGGGGGGGGGGGTGTGGGGAGGAGGAACAATCGGGAAGAAACAGAGGGGGAGGGACAAGAGAGGACGAGGTCCGTGGGCAGTGCTTTGTGACTGCCTGGGTCAAAGGCAAGGGAGAGTGCAGTGTGCACGAAGACTAAGGTTTCCCCACCAGGCGCCCAGGGCTTCAGAAAAAGCAGCTGCCATGGAGGAGTGTGTTCATTTAATGGCACCCCAGCAGCCTGTGCTTTGGCACTGAGAGGCCTTGGAGGGCACAGAGGCGAGTGATACCAGCTCTGCCCTTGAGGGGCTTCCAGTCTAGTGGTGGAGGGAGACCCCATGATAACATGGTGCTGAGAAAGGACCCTCAGGCTGCTTGGGGTCAGAGAACACTTCTGGAAGGAGGAGTCCTGGATCTGATCCTGAAGAATGGGGGGCGGGGATGAGGGATGGTTATTCCAGGTGGAGGGCACAGCACAGGCCAAGGCGCACAGGTGAGAGCCAGCCTATGGGGCTCATTCCACAGTGCTCTGGCTCCCAGTGGCTGGGGCACAGCAAGGGGAACTTGCCCACAGGATGCTAGTCTGGAAATCCACAGTGAGTAAGAGGAATTCCGTGGTATATTTCTACTGGTCAGCTCTGGGGGCTTTAAAGCCAGGTCTGTCCTCTTCTTCTTGCTGCTATAGGCTTTATTAGGTGTTCTCCCTAGAACCCCTGCTGAAATGCACTAGTGTCATCAATGCTGAAAATCGGGGTGGGGAGGCAGGTACCTGCTGCTCTTCTATAGGGATGGCCCATGGGAGGCAAGGGCCTCATTTGTGGCCATGAGGTGGGCCCTCTCTGTGATGCTGAGCCTCCCTGAGCTCCAGGGACCACAGCATCTTCACTGAGCTCAACCCCTAAGCCAGTGGTCCTCGCCAGGTGATTGCATGCCCCAGGGAATATTTGGCAATGTCTGGAGACATTTTTGGGTATCACGGCTGGGGAAGAGGGTGCTAAACATCCCAGAGTGCACATGACAAGCCCCCACAACAAAATCACCTAGCCCACAATGTCAGTGCTCCAAGGCTGAGCAAGCCTGCTGTAAACTCTCACTCTTACGTCCTGAATTAACACTGGATGAGTGAGCTGGGATTCTGCCTGCTGCGCTGTCTGCGGTTCCGTTTCATCCCTCCCCTTTCTCTGCTAGTCCCTAATTGCATATGCAGAGCTCTGTTTACGGTCCTTGTAATTGACCGTGGACTTTCCTGCTGGAGAACCATTCATCCCCACACAAACACAGTATCCTGTGTCTTCAGCCCTTGCCGTTGAAAAACATTTCTGATTTTCTAGCAATTCTGAACTGCTTTTCTCTGGCGCTTCTAATGCTCTCCCCACTATTGGCCCCTGTTGGCTGGGCTGCAGTGAGTTATCTAACCTCTGTAAAAAGCCTCAAAACTAAACATAACCCCCCCCCCCCGCCCCCCGAACTGTAAGACTCGGTGACCCATTGTTGTGGCGTGCCCAGTAGCAGACAAATGTGACCCTGCATTGAGGCCAAATGCCATGCTGCCAGGATCGGAGATATTTGCAGATTGGGAGCTCCTAGGAGGGACCTCTCTCTGCTCATCAGAGTCAGGGGTGAAGACTGGGAGGGATGGCGAGGGTTGTGGAGAAGGGCTGCGGGGGCCAGGCTGAGGGTAGGTCTTCTAGGGATACAAGGAGTCTGGTGTACTTTTGACTCCCCCACCTCCATGCCCATTCTTGCCACGACTAGGGCAAGGAACCATTGTGGTCTGGGCAATAGTTTCACCTTCACAATCTGGGTCTGTGATGCCTGCCTGGAGTGAGGCTGTGGGTGGAGCATTGCTCTCCTCCACACCTCGTTTCTGCCTCCTCCTGGGGGGGTCTGGATTCAGGGTGTGTCCCTGGTGTCCAAGACTTTGATAAGAAACTTACAGAGGCTGATGCTTACCTATAAATCTTTTTTTTTTTTTTAAATTTTTTTTTTTTCAACATTTATTTATTTTTGGGACAGAGAGAGAGAGACAGAGCATGAACGGGGGAGGAGCAGAGAGAAAGGGAGACACCGAATCGGAAACAGGCTCCAGGCTCCGAGCCATCAGCCCAGAGCCTGACGCGGGGCTGGAACTCACGGACCGCGAGATCGTGACCTGGCTGAAGTCGGACGCTTAACCGACTGCGCCACCCAGGCGCCCCAGCCTATAAATCTTAATGGAACAATAAAAGTTTTTTCCTGACATGCTTCAAAACTGCACATGTGATGAACAGAGAAAGAAAACTGAAAATCTCAAGTTGCATGGTAGAATCAATTAAGCCCCGAGTCGCGTTGCTGCGGATGGTTGAAGTACTCGTAACCCACTTGGCGCAATAGGTCAGCCTAGTCCCTTGGAGCCTGTGATCAGCACAGAGCTTTCCCAGCCTGTCTTACCCCCGCAGCCTGCTCAGTTGTGCAGGTGAGAGCTGCATCCATCATTGCTACTGACTGGCCCTGTAGGGGCTACCCTGGGGCATCATCGACTCCAGTCCCAAACAGCACAGGCATTGGGTGCTGACTGCCTAGGAGTGGCCTGACCTCTCCCAGTCATGTTGAAGAGTCTCCAGATGCAGTCCCAGTGCTTCTTCAAGCAGTGATTGGATGCTATGATGCTGATGGAGTCCATCAGAGTGGCTCAACCCCAGACCACCTAATAGATTCCTCTGGATCTGCCCCAGTGCTGACACATAGCAGCTCAAAAAATCGAAAGCACCCAGACACCACAGAATCACTGAATGCCCCCACAGCCAAAGGAACGAGTGGTACCGACCGTTTCGATTCACGTGACGTGATCGACGATGAGCAAGAGGTAGGGTCGGTGGACGAGCACAAGAGGGTTGTGTGTGTCATCACAGGTAATGTTTGGAATGTGTCTTGCTGAAGTAGGTCTTCCAATAAGTAGTCTTGAGAAAAGACCTCTTCTAGAAATGTGTGCAAACTTTTTTGCACATCCAGACCCACTTCTGAACATTTGTGACCAGATGGATCCCAGGGATCGAACGGTTCGGCTGGTGAGAGGCACCTCCCAGCCTTTCATACAGGAGGGACAGGGTTGGCTGTGAAAAAGCCAGCCAACCCCATTTTGGGTGGGCTCTCTCAGCATCACAGGGCATTATCAACAATAATGAAGAGCACGCAAAGCTAGCTTTGAAGGACGAGTTTGCTAAAGCAGTGTAACAGTCATGGCTTGGCACGTTTTCTGCCATTATCCACCATTTCAGCGTTCTATGCCAAGCGTTGTAACGAAAAGATGCAATTCGGCATTCCTGTATAGACTGGATAAGAAGTTCTGGGGACATTGACCGGCATGTGCCACACAAGGCAGGGCTGTGTCTCGTGTCTAGACTATGACGAGCACTATATTCTCAGATTCCGTCTGTCCTCACAGTGTGCTGGGTGAAGCTAGGAGAACAACGGGATAGTAATCATTCCAAAACAGACGACGTGCAAATATCTCCCACACTAAACCTTTCCACGGGAACAAGACCCACAGAATTACCACTAAGATTTTTTTTTCTTCACATGACAAGAAATCTTTAGCCCATTTGAAGAGGAATGGGCTGGTGTAAAGTGTGCAAAATATTCAACAGAGGAAAATCCAGTCTTACAGATACCAAGAGGCTGCCCGTAGTCAAGAGGAAAGTAATCCCACTGCCTGGGGAGGGCTGTCCCTCCCCACCTAAAAACCAGAGCCATTGATGTGGCAGTTGAAGCAAGGCACACACATGAAGAAAGACAAAGAGAGGAAGCCTGAGGAAGGGAGGAGAAAGAAATTCAGAGGGCGTCTGGGTTATTCATGCAGGCGGAGAAGGTTGGGTTTACAGCCAATGGCTACCGAAACCTCTTGGTGCGTCTAAGCATTCGATCGGGAAGTCTAACAGGCTTCCTTCTGGAGAACCCGTTCGCTCCCTGGTTGTAGTTCCCATCTCAGTGATACTGGACTTTGCAATGCAGATGTGCAATTAAAGCGAGAAAAGCTTCCTTTTTTTTTTTTTTTTTTAACCCTCCTCTGTTGGCAGTTAAGATTTTGACTTCAGTTGGAAGACAAACTTCAGGTTTTGAAAATGTCTGCTCTCTCCTCAAGCTCCACACTGTGAAAAGCATTTCTAGACCCCAGTTCCCAAAGTCTGCACCCTAGGACTGCTGTTGAGGTGTGCAACACCTGCTTCTTAGTTCATATAACCTTAGGATGTATGTATATGTGTAATACAGCCAGTGCCAGAACTTGTAGAAATATCCCATCCACTGTTTTAGAACACTAGGGTGCCATGTATTAAAATCAAGTGTTGGGATGTTTTGTGGTCTCACCTCCAATAATTCTGATTTTGGAATTGAACTAGTATTAAATTGTATCCAGCCCTGGGCTACAGTAAAATTATACTCACTGCTTTTTTTTTTTTTTTAATGTTATCTATTTTGAGAGAGAGAAAGCATGCATGATCGGAGGAGGGGTTAAAGAGAAGGGGAGAGAGAGAATCCCTAGCAGGCTCCGCGTCATCAGCACAGAGCCTGATGTGGGGCTCGAACCCCTGAACCGGGAGATCATGACCTGAGTCAAAATCAAGAGTTGGATGCTTAACTGACTGAGCCACCCATGCACCCCAGTACTCACTGCTTCTTAAGGCTTCATGAAGTAATTTTTAAAAATGCAAGTCTGTGTTTTACCGAGCTGCTCACAGCCTTCTACTGGCTTCCGGTGGCTCTTAGAGCAAAGCCCAGATTCCTTCGAGGCTTTCAGGTCCTGTGCTGTGTGCCACCTTGCCTGCTTCCCACCCTCTGCCCCCACCTCTCTCCCTCCTTCTCTGGGACAACACTCCAGCCTTCTCCCATATCTCGGTCTTCCCATGTGCTTTAAAGTGTCACCATCAGTACCCCTGGAAGGTGGCCGGATCCGCACATGTGAATCACCTACTTGCATCGGCTGAGGGCCCTCTAGTGCCAGGCACGGATGAGGTTCTCAGTAGACCCTTGTGGGATGAATGAATGAATGAATGAACAAATGATCTGTCGCTTCTGTCTTCTCCATGGCTCTCTGGGGTCCGAGGTGTATTTGTGTTTCACAAGGGCCTAGCGTGTAGGTTCGTGTGTGAATGTGGAGAGGTGAGGTAGGGAGGGTGGAACCAGAGATCCTCAAAGCCCCTGAGACAGGAACTTCAGGTGAGTGAGGACAAGAGGCAGCTCCTCTGTGGGCACCTGCAGCTCTAACTCTGTATCTGTCACTCTGTGCATAGGTGGAAGGGGGCATCGGTGAACTGGAACGGCTCCGACCCCATCCTGTGACCTTTCCTGTGGGTAAGCCTATGGCTCCACCACTCATCACTGGGGGTGACAGCTGAGCCCCAGGCCTCAGAGACAAGTCCTTAAGAAGAGCGTCCCTCCTGTCTGGACCAGCAATGCTCCAGAAGTGTCCAGAACCTCCCTGCCCCTTCCATGAAGGGCCCCCAGGACGGTGATGAGGGCCCAGCGTGCTGCTACGTGGCTTCCTCTCAGCTGAGCCGTGACTGCCAAGGATTGGACCACCTCTGCCACTTTTTGTCTGCGTCCCTCCCTTGCACCCTGCTGGGCTGCCTGTCCCCTCATCAAGCCTGTGATATGGTCAGCCCGGGGACCCCGGGTTCATTATTTCTGGTAGTTGGCTTTTTATAAAGCAGAAGTCAAACCCTTGCTAAGGACAGAGAGAGACTCATTCATTCTGTGATGGCGAAGGAAGCATGAAGTCTGCATGGTTCATGGCTAGGGTGGGAACAGTGATGGCGGAGGGGACCCAGAGCCCTGGAGATATCACCTAGCAGGGGTCTGTGCAGGCAGGTGGTCCAGTAGGGTCACTGGCTGAGCTTCTGGTCTAGCCTGTCTTCTACTGATCAGCCTCAGGTCTAAGGCACCAGTGTAAGCCCTGCTGACCAGAAACAACTCAGGTCCCCTAGAACCTGTCTCAGGGCAGACCCAGATCCCTGGGAGATCCCGGGAGGATGGTCATGTGGACCTGGCGGGTAGGCTGGACCTGGCCAAGTGGATATGGGGGGAAGAACCTTCTAGGGAGGGACCTCTTGGCCACAGAGGGCAATAAGATGGGGATGAGCAGAGGGAGCGGGGGGAGTCTCCCCCATGTGGCTACCACAGAGCCCCTTGTGAAGAGAACTGCCAGAAATGTGGGTGGGCAGAGCCTGTGGAGACCCCCCCAGAGCAAGGGTAGGACAGGTGGGAATGGGAAAAACACAATCATTCATAAAGGGAAAATTGTACAGTTGCAGCCTCCTCGATTCCATTGATTTACACCCTCCTGGCTTTAGAAGGGAATATGAAGAAGTATAGAGAGGCAGTGGCAGGTGGGAGAGAAGACCAGAGAGAGAGAGAGAGAGAGAGAGAGAGAGATGTGTCCAAAACCAAAGTCAAGAAACCCCTCGCGACGGCTCCTAACAGTGGGACTGAGCAAGGGCACACAGAGACAGAGCACTGGGCTCCAGGAGCCTCTGTCACGAGGTCCGTCCACGTGAGAAGCCGTGAGCAGCATAAGGGCAGAGCCTGCAACAGTGCCCGCCCCTGCTGCGCACAGCAGGGGCGTGGGCCATTGCTGTCAATGGGCCCTGCAGAGGTGGGTGTTTGCACAGAAGGATCAGGGTGTGAGCTCCTCCTGTGTCGCCCTGGCCCAGGGAGAGGCCTGGGAGAGTCCTGGACACTGGACGGCAGCTGGTCCCCAGCCTCTTGTGTGCCCCCTCTTGGGCTCGGGACACAACAGCTCAGGGACTGTGTTCTCTCTGCAGTGCCGGCTGAAAGGAGACCCCTTTCTCTTTAAGTGCCAGGCGTATGGAGGTGACAGCTCAAGGGCCTGTTTTGCACTCTTGTGGGCTGGGCACGAGCCGTGGCCGGATTGTCGTATTGTATTATCGTATTGTGGGTCTTTGGGGAGAAGCTGGGAGGAGCCGGGAGGGAAGTGCGAGGCAGGGAGTGCCTTGTGCAGGCTGTGCGGAGGCCCCACTGGGGTTTGCTGTGTAAACTCCAGCGGCCATTCGCAGCAGGCGTCCAGCAGAAATGCTTCCTATATGTCCCCGAAATGTTTATGCATTTGTTTTCCTTGGCCAGGGACAGGCTGCTCCAGCTGAGCGCCAGTGGAGGAAGTCGGTTTCCCTGCAGCAGGCTTGTTTATCAACCCGGGAAGGAAAAGTGTGTCTTTGCAATGAAACTCACTTAACCTCCTGACCGGGGTCCCATTGGCAGGGCTAGACAAATCAAAATATTCCCAGCGTTGCTTGAAAAACCCAGTCCCAACAAATTATAAAAACACTCTTCTAGAAGCCAAGATGCAGGTACATGCGCAGGGTGACACCCTGGGCCTGGGGTTTCCTGGAATGGAAGAGGGGCAAAGCCCAGCGCCACCCTCTCCTGGAGTAGAGCCACAGCACTGCCACCAAGCCTGCAAGAATGAAATAGAGGCCCGTGCCTCCTTGCAGGTGGGTGTTCTCCACCCAAGGTGCATGGTTTTCTACGGAGACTGTGGGCAGGCTTCAGCGGGTCCACAGTCTCCTTCCCAAATTATATTAAAATCTTTGTGTTCACGTATGTATGTGTAACTTTCTGGGAAGAGCATCTTTAGCCTTTCTTATACCCTTGAACTTGGACTAACACCCTCCTGAATTCCGCAGAAAATGTTGAGAGTTCTAGAGTTGGGTGGCTTCCCACTCCACTCAAGGGCGGTGCTGGGTGTGGCTGCCCCATCTGTGCCCCAGGTGCATGGGGCAGGGGGGGCCGGGCCCCGCCAGGTCAGTGAGCAAGCTGACCTCAGTGAGGTGTGAATTCTTGGTCTCTGGAGGAAAGAGCCGGCCAGTTGCACTGCCCTCCCAGTTGTGTGAGCAGTAAGGGCCATCTCACGACCGCTCAAGTCCATACTCCCCCATCAGTGGAAACTCCTCTGCCCCCTGCTTCTTTGGGGCTCCAGTCACTAGCGACCTCTCCTGAGTCAGGTGATTCATGCTCCAGCTTTTGCTTACGACAGCTCTTGGTACCTGGTCACACCCAGCTTCTGGTGAAGTCAACCTCCTCCTTCACCTCTTAAGAAGACCCGAGTCTTCCTTCTGCAAGATCCACGTTTGAACCATGCAAGGCCTCCCCAGCTCTGGAGGTCAGACCTTTCCCACCTCAGCCTGTCTCTCTGCTCAGCCTCCCATAGGGAACAGCAATGTCTCCCATCCTTAGGTGGGAGTCAGGGACCTTCCCACACTGTGGGCACACAGAGTAAGCTTTCAATCAGCTTTCTGCAAGCCTCCCCCACTTGGCTTTAGGAGAGGACATGCACGCCTCCGTGCCCCATGGCTGGGGGAAGGGATCCCGGCACACTGACGCCTCTCTCCAAAGAAGTCATCAGTAGTTACTGGCCTCTTCCACTGCCAAGTGCTTTCTTCACCTTCTTCCGTGGCCAGAGGACAGGATGTGTTGGCCGAGCAGAGACCTGCTGTCTCTGTAGGTGCTTTGTGGCAGCAGCACAGGTAAGAAGAGCAGTTTCCAGAAGAACTGCAAGCATTCCTTGGGGGCTCAGAGCTGGGCCAAGGCTTGGAGGGGTGCTGGGGGATATCCTAAGGCAGGGGTGCATCCAGACCCCATCCCACGGCTTTTTTCTGAGCAGAAGGAAGTTAGCGGTGGGGGCCCAGCCCGTCGCGAGCACCGACAGGGGGCCCACCCTCCTGGGAGGGCCACGGATGGTGAAGGACCAGTCTTAGGCTCCCACAGTCCCGTGGCTCTGCTAAGCCAACAATGGCAAGGGGAAGACTTGTCTGCCCTAGTGTAGGCTCTAGTCTTGCTACTCAACGTGTAGTCCTTAGACTAGGACCACCAGCAACACTGGAGCACTTCCTAGACATGCAGACTCTCAGGCTCCACCCACCACCTCCTGAGTCGGAATCTGCATTCTAATAAAACCATCAGATGACTCAGGTTACGGTTAGAGAGAGCTGTACTCTAGAACTTGTGATTTTGTGGGGCTGAGGGTGTGATGACGCAGAAGTTGGCCCCATAACGAGGCTGTACTGAAGGGACGTGCGGGAGAAGTGTTGTCCAAGGACAAGCAGCATCAGGACCAGGGGTCCCCTCTGCTTCCTGCCTGTGTAGCTGTGAGCACCTGACCTAAGCTCTTTGGGCCTCAGTTTCCTCGTCTGTAAAATTAGCACCCGCCCAGGGCTGTACTGAGGATTCAGTGTGTCAATGCACAGTGAGTAGGGCCTGGCACGTCACAAGGACCTGCAAAGTGTTTGCTCTTAATATTTCCAGAGGGGACTGGAGGGCTCCTCGGCGGTGGCAGCATCTTACCTAAGTCTTGATGGATGGGCACGGTTTTGACAAGTGGAGACTTGGATGGCAGATCACTCAAGGTGAAAGGTTGGTGAGAGACCCTGAAAGGGTTTTAAGAGACCCTGAAAGTCCATGAGGTCTGTGGGCCTCATTGAGGTGACCCCAGAGTGGGAGTCCCAGAGAATCAGAGGAGGGACAGAGTGGGGGAAGGCCTCAGATGGCAGGTCCAGGGCTGGGACCTGTTCCCAGGAGACAAGGTTTGCTCAGAGCTCTACTTGAGATCTCTCTCCCTGATGGGGGAGTGAGTGTGGGGCAGAGGCAGGGGGCACATTGAGGGGCACATACTGCCCAGGAAAGGCAGTATGAGTGGGGAGGCCAGGAGATGATGGGGGTGACAGATGCTGATGGCCTTTGCTTTCCAAGTCCCCAGGATGATCCTCACTGGCCACTGAGCCCTTCCGGGAGCCTAAACTTGCAGGAGGCAATCAGGCTGCCAAGTCTATTTACAGGTATTTCTCCCCATCTGCCAGAGTCCTCCCTACTCCCTAATCGTGCCCTAATCCTCCTGGGGCTGTGGGAGCTGTAATTACCAGGCAAAAATGTCAGGCATTTGCGATAATAGAGATTGCTTAACGCAGGACGAGGGGTGGTTGGCAGGTGGGTGGGAGAGTGGGCGGGCAGGCTGCCCATGGGTCAGTGTGGCGCACTGCCAGTTTCGGCATGTTGCTCGGGGATGTGCTTCACAGCAGACCTCTGCGCAAGAGAGGAATCAGAGCCCCACGCTGGTCAGGGGCTCGGTGCTCACAGCCGCCCGCCCTTGGCCTTTCCTGCTGTCTTGGCATCAAAGTGCTTCATCTACTGTTCTGTCCACATTCCCGGGAGATACCTATGCTATATCCTGTTGTCTGGGAAATCATCGAAGGCCTTCTGTTCACAGATGGGGAAACTGAGGCCAGATAGGGATTGTTCGTGAAGACCCCTGCTGGGACATTTCTCCTTCATGGAAGGGTCTCTTGGAGACCAGAACACCAGACGGCCTTTGGGCTCAAGGGAATACATGTGATGGGAAGTCTAAGGGGATGATTCCAACCTGCCTGTCTGCCTCCTCACCTTGCTCCCAGCTCCACACTCCGTGCACCCCCAACCATAGCAGCTGCTTGAAGCCCCTTGCCACCTGCAGCGTTTGCCAGTGCTCTTTACTGCACCTGGGTCCCTGCCCTCTGGCTCCCCATGACCATCTGCCAAATCTGACCTGACCCTCAAAGCCTGTCTCCAAGGCCCCTCTTCTAGGAAGCCCTCTGGGATTACCTAACTGAAAGTGCAGGACCCACCCTCTGAGGGCCCTCAATCGGCACCTCTCTCGCAGCCCAGATCCCAGCTACAGGTTTCTCTCGTTACCCAACAAGTGCATATGCATGCGCATGCGCACGCGCGCGCGCGCACACACACACACACACACACACACACACACACACACCCTCTACACCACCCTGTTTCCTTGCCCTTGGGCCTGAGGCTCCTGGTCTTCCTTCTTTCCCGCTCCTCGTGTACCTGTCTCATCCTGGGGGATGAAGCCCAAAGATCATTCCCCATCTTTGGAGAAGCCCCTCCATCACCCACCCCTGCACCCCTCCCCCATCCCGCCTCCAGGCATAAAGCCCCAGTCACTGGGTGTTGGGGTGGAGAGGTACTTACTGCCTGAGGTCTTTAAACCGTTGATTCCGGGTGTGGTTTTGATATTAAACCCTGCGCCTTTCCTGTGGCCCTTGATAAGGGCAATCCTGGGTGCTTATCTGGCATTTTCTGTTTTAAGGCCTCTCGGCATCTGGGAGGTTCAGGAAAAGCCCTGCCTCCCTGTGGAATGGGGCTCACCTCCATGATAGCACCCACCTCCTTGTGTCCTGTCTGGGTGCCCGGCGTGAATACTCTCAGGGCACTATAGACACCGGTTGTCAGCACCGTCTCTGGGCTCTGCCCCGGCACGGGGACCAGGCCTGAGGGAGTGTTATTAATAATCACGCCAGGACAGTTGTGTAAACAGACTATGCTGTGTATGGGAACTTTACTCTCAGGAAGGATTGTTTTGTTACCGATTGATTTCCTGACTTGATTCCCAAGTCCCGGGCTCAGATCCTTCTTGGATTTTATTGGGGGCATAGGGCTTAGAAGAGGGAAACTTGTACAGGCCGGAGCAGTCAGTGAGGCTTCTTGGAGGGGGAGAATTGAAGGCGGGCCCTGAAGGAAAGTAGGGGAGGAGGAGGGCCAGAGGTACCCCAGCCCAGATGGGCAGGGTCAGGGCTGCCAGGAGGAAGGGAGGGGCTGGGGCATCTGGGGCGGCGGGAAGATAAGGAATGTTAGAGCTGAAGGGCTTTTGTGTCCGGCAAAGGGGGTGGCGCTGCCTCCTGAGCGCTGGGAAGTCGTGGGGGGTCTCGGAGCAGGGCAGCGGTGGCTCCACGCTGCTTTAGAAGACCGTGCTGCAGCAGCGTGCGGGGCGGGCCAGAGGGCAGACGCCAGCCTCTGAGCTAGGGCCCCAGAGAGGAGCAGCAGTGGGAGACACCTTGCATTTTAGTGATTCAGCCTAGGGGGTGAGGTGGGGGGAGGGGGCCCATGGGCTTGGAGTCAAGGCCCCTCTCTCCCCTGCTTCCTGGCAGGCAGACTTTGGCCTTGAGCAGCCGTTGCTTCTGTGTGCTCCCCTGTTGGCACTGGTGGCCGTAGCTCTCCTGGGAATGGTCTTTGCAAAACATCCCTACCTCCCGATGAAGGCTTCCTCCGTCTCCTGTCTTGGCAAACCATGAAGGAGGGGGCCTCAATGTGAGGAAGTGCCCAGGCCTTTGTTCTGGACCCGGCTACGGCTGGACCCACTGCCCATTGTTTTCGAAGCTGTTGGTGACCTTGGGCCAGCTGGACGGGACCGGCTGGCTCCCTTGGGCCTGGCCACCTCCAAGTACACATGGAAGACAGCCAGGCTGGCAGGATGGCTCCCAGTCCCTCCGTGGGGAGGGCATCTGCCACATGGGCTGCCCCAACTGTGTTCTCAGAGCCTGGGACCCCCAGCTTGGCCATTTCGGGTGTTGGTGGGCATTATGGAAACTGCTCCTCTCCTGAGGACCAGGAAGCTCTCAGGCAGGAAAGCACAGTCCCAGTCTCTGGTCTGAGGCTCCTGCTTCCTTCGCATGCACTGTCGTTTGGGCCCTGGCTCTCTGGAACCTATGGGTCAGAAGGCCAAGCTCTTGTCTGCCGTGTTCCCTCTGGGTTGGGGGAGGGGGTCCTTGCTGCACCCATGGGGGGCTGTGTACCAAGACAGGGGACTGAGCAGCCTGCCGGGGGGTGGGGAGCGTTATAAACTGGGACCTGGCCTTTGATGACCCGGGTTTAGATCTTAGCTCTAACTTCTCGGTTGTGTCGCCTGAGTTGCAAAACAGAATAAAAAGACGAAACAAACCAACAAACCAAAAACCTCTCTGAGCCTCAGTTTCCCTCCCTGTGAAATGAGAATAATAACATCCTGTACCTCTTAAGGTTGGGATGGGAGTAAGGGCACAGTGCTTGCAACTGGGCTTGGTTCCCAGTCTGCACCCAGCAGATGTTGGCTCTTTGACTGGGAGCCGGATGGGAGGATGCAGGAATCCGGGTGGATCTAGCTCACAGAGAGACAAGAAGTGTGACCATGTGGGATGGGGTGACACGGTGAGGCCACTCCATCCCTGGAGGTCAGCCCCTCTTCCCTGACCCCCTCCCCCAAATATCAGTCCTTCCTCTCCTTTCTCCAGCTCTCATGGCCCCATAGCAGCTTCTGGGCTAACTGAATATGTGCTCCCCTCTCTGGTCACCCCATATGGCCCTCCCCCTCCACTTTTGTAAAATGAGGTCATCAGATGAGGTGGCTCTGCAAAGCAGTGACCACTCCTGAGACTGAGACGAGGGCACCAGTGGCAGGCACTGTGTGCAGCACCTGCAGGGCCCCTCTCTCAAACCTCTCACTTTCAGGTGGGGAAACTGAGTCTCAGAGAGCCAAGGTACTCGCCCAGGGGCTCCAGGCTAATAGATGGCAGATGTCAAGTTCTTACTTGCTCCCCTGCCTCCTAGAAGGCCACCAAGCAGAGGGGTGGGGGAGGAGCGAGACGCTTCCTGGAATCCCTCATCCCCTGTCTTCCTTGATTATTTTCCCCAGTCAGCAGCCCAGGCCTGAGACTTCAGGGCCTCTGGAAATGTCTGTGAGCACCCTAGTTTCTATACCTGCAAGCCATTATGGGAGCCCAGTCTTCCCTTTGATTCAGATGGCTCCCTGTCAGTGGCCCAGAGAAAAGGATGGGCCAGGCCCCCTGCCTGGCCCTGCTCAGAGGAAGCCCGGCCAGCCAAGGTGGGAGCAGGCATCCAGCTTCAGAGTCTCCTTCAAACCCCACTTCCTGTCGTCCCCCAGCCCCGATGGCTTTGGCAACCATAGAAAATGCCAAGCACTTTTTTTCCTTCTTCCCCACTAACACAGACACACCTTGGGTTTATTTGTCTAAAGATTTTCCATTTCCTTTTCTGGAAAGTCATCAGGATTATGCACGTCCCCTTCATCACAAAGGAGTCTGGGAAGAGAGAGGTATATCCTTGGTCACCCCGGGAAGGGATAAGCAAAGAAAGCTGAGAAGCTAGCACCTTGTGACTCAGCTGCGCTCTCCTTGACACCCCCTTAGGCTGAGATGACTGTTCAGGTTGGCCTTTCATAGGAACACAGCTGCTTAAGAACCTCTGGCTGGGGTGGTCACCTCCCAAGGCCATGTGGCACAAGGCTGACAAAGTCTGTCATCTCCTGTGTCCCATCCATGGCTGTGCCCACAGTCACGTTCAGAGGCCTAATTGTTCAAGCTCCTCGTTCAGCCCCAGCTCCCCCCCCCCCCCACTGGTCTGGGCCAGGAGCTCTCCGAAGGCAGAGCCCCTGCGCCCCCAGCCAGGTGCACCTGAGGCAGGCGGGGCCCAGGCCTCCTTCCCTGCGCTGACCTGGAGGGAAAGCAGAGATTCAGGCTCTGAAGCCCAGACAGACTCACAGAGCACACCATCCCTCTTCCAGCAGCCCCTCTCTGAGGGTCTCAGTCAGCCCTGGGGAGAGGGGCAGCGAGGGAACCGCCCCACCCCTGCCATGGCTAGAAGCCCACTCATCCATCCATCCTTCTGCTTGGGCCTTTCCTCTTCCCAAACCACCTCCCTTCCTTTGCATAAACAAATCTATCTGCCATGTCCCCCCCTTCTAGGAAGCCTTTCCTGATTATTGGGAAGAGGTGGGGATCTTCCGCTGCCCACAAATCCACCTCACCCCTTCCTGAGCCTCAGGCCTGGGCCTCGGCTACCCTGCCTCGCACACCCAGGGCTGCATGGTGGAGCATCAGAGTTGTGAGTTTCTCTCCACTTGAGCCAGCTCGGGGCTGAGCCGCTGAGTGGTGGAAGGATGGTCACCTATGGGCATTGACCGTGGCGCTGGCCCAGGCCGGGCACCAAGGGGCATCGTGTTATCCGCACTGTGACTCTCCATCAGGATGCAGCCCACTGAGGTGCCCAGGCTCAGCCCTTCTCACAGAAAGGCCCACAATGCCCCTAAAGCACAGCCTCTGTCTGCTCCTCAAATCTCCTGATAATAAGGTCTCCTTGATCAGTTCCTTGAGCAGCCAGAATCTGGGGAGAAACTTCCTCCCTAGCACAGGCGGCTGTCTCTGTTACCATAGAGGAACCATTGGTAAACATGTCTTCCTTTCTCGCGATGGCTTCCGGGAAGCTCAGAGGGAAAGTGATGCTCCATTGTAATCTCTCTCTGGTGTCACAAGAAGCTTCCTGCCTCTCTGTGTTTTTAACTAGACTATGATCCGGAGTTTTGTCTTGTTTTGTAATTCAGACACTTGCTGCTCAAAGTCCTGAGACCAGAGAGCATTAGTATCGACTGGGAGATTGTTAGAGCTGCAAAATCTTGGGGCCCCACCCGGGCCTACTGAATCAGGAGCAGTGTTTTAATAAGCCCTCCAGGGGACTCACGTTTGCAGTATAGTCTGAGAAGCACTGATGGAATCCCCAAGTGCTTTTAGAACAGATATAAAAGGTAGATGAGATAAGACCTGCAGTGATTCTTCCCCTTCCTACCCTGACTTCTCTACCAAAGAAATTTACCTCTGCAGCGGCCCTGCTCAAGCCTGACCCCACTTCACACCAGCCCTCTTTGATTCTGACCTTCGGTTCTGCCCTCTGGCGAGCAATTCTGTAACCATTCCCATGAGCTGTCGAGTGGAAGAAGTACCCACACAGGACATCATGACCCTCTGGATATCAAATGATATCGAAGAGCATCCTGGGTCTGGTGATGTGCAGTTTTAGGCAGCTTTTCAGATCCCTTCGGATCCTGAAATTCCATGCCTCCTCCAGGAAGGCTTCTATGATTTCTTCCACCCTTACTGATCACTCCCCACCCCCAACTCATAAGCTCACCTGGGTTCTTCTTTGCCTTGTATTTGTGAGTCTGGGCCCCCAACCGCCAGAGAACTTATGGCCTGGGTCTCCTCCTCTGTCCACCTGCCCTTAGACTGGTGAGTGGGAGATACAGGCAGGCAGCTGACCCAGGCCTCTTTCCTGGCCTCTGTCTCTAAAAATGGCCTCTTCCGAGGGCTTCTCGCTCTTGAACACGGAGTGCTTGGGAGAAGGCCTCTCACCCACCCCTTGGATGCTGCCAACACTTGTATATTTAGCCTTTGTTAGGACTGGGCCTGGCCTGGGCAGAGGCAGGATCACTATAAGGGGACTGGACTTCCTGAATTCCAGACACTGTATCCCCAACCCCTGAGGCCCTGGTTCTTTAAAGTTGCCAGTGAGGTTGGCCTGGAGGAGGTGTGCAGCGATGAAACAGGGTGTGTGTGGTGGGGAGTCCTGCCTCCCTCATGCTGCAAGTCCTTCCTGGTCCACTGTGTGCCCTGGTGGCTGTTGCTCTGCTGGTGGGATGGGGCACGAGGGGGGGGGGGGTCACTGCGTGTGACACTGGGGAAGCCACTTTAGCTCATGGCCTCAGTTCCCTTTTGTGCAATAGGGTCTTAATGACCTGAAGGCCCTCCTATCCTAATGGTCTAATACCCTGGGCGTTCAGAGGTGCCCAACCCTTGGTGACAGGGGGGCTCTGGATGGGGAGGCACAGGGACCCTGTGAGTTGCCCGATGGACACACCTGTAGAACAACAGCACAAGCGGGAGGTGTGCATGTGTTGGGGTGAGGCTGCTGACACTGAGGGCTGGGGAGCCAGAGCCTGGCTGGGCGCAGGGGCCCGGGGCAGGGGGCCATGTGATCATTTTCTCATTAGGCAAGACAGCGATCTGCCTGTGTGAGATGATCTTGCTGGCCCTGTGGGCTCCAGGAATGTTGGCTTCACATGAATAGAATCCCCAGAGCGGACCACAGAGGGAGGGGTCTGCAATGGAGAGGGACAAGGGTGGGCACCTCCCACCTTCCTAGACTCACCCCTACCGGCCCCAGCCCACAGCATCATGACATCCTAGGAAGCCAAAGAGTGAAAAGGGTGGTCCCAGAATTGCACCTGCCCATCCCCACTCCACGGGGGCCCAGCACACCCCTCCTGACACTGGCTGGTGGGCTGGCAGATGGCTGGCTCTCTTCACCGTTGAAAACTTTCCCGAGCCTCTCTGTACACCGAGCCTGCTCCCCATCTGGCTGTGAGCAGAGAGCTGGGTCAGATCCAGTCCCCGTCCCCCTCCCAGGGTAGGGGGTCCTGGCTGGAAATGAAGAGACTAGGACACACATAGTGTATTCCCAAGAGAGGAACCTTGGAGCCATGCAGTTACAGAAATGCCTACCACTGCATTCCTCTTGCTCACGCCTCCTCCTCTCCACCATCTAAAGTCAGCTCCCCGATAAGGAGATGAGTTGAGAGAGGCCCCTGGATTATGAACAGCACAGGTAGTAACAGCTATGAGCGCTCGAAGGTGCCAGAGAGACCGTGCAGTCTCCAGGGTTCAGGGTACAGGCAGCAGAGTCCGCAGGACACACAGCAGAGGGTTTAGGAGGTGCAAGGTTCATGGCCACCATGTGTATCTCTGCTCTGTGTATTTACAAGCCTGTGCTCACGTGAGGTTGTGCATGCACTTGGGTGGGTTTGAGTATGCACACGTGTTTGCATATGTGTATACACATGTGCGTGCAACGTGTTGTGCAGGCAACCGATGTATATGCTGGTGTGTACGTGTGCATTGCCCGTGCGTATGTACACGTGTGTGCAAGCACATGCTGTGTGTGTGTGTGTGCGCACGCACGTGCACCCACATTTGAGGATGCAAGCCCATGCACTGTCAGGGGAGGGGGAAGGGACAGCTAAGCCTGTGTAGTGGCACCCCAGCCAGGTGTGGCTTGGCAGGGGCAAGTGAGAGGGATTGAGGACTCATCGTGAAGGAGAGGGCTGGGGACACAGCTCAGCCTGGGAATATGCTTTACTTGTTAGAAGGGTCAGTCTGAGCCTGGCGGGAGTGTGCTCATCTCTGTCCCTGCCCTGTGCACTGCTGTCTAGCCATAGTGGTGCGGCCGTGGTGGGGGGCAAGGCCATGTTTTCACTTTCACGGACCCTGGGCTCTTTTGCGTTCATGGGCCTCTGCCTCCATAAACAAATATGAAAAGCTAAATTTTACAACTGTGCTGGTGTAAAGATGAACAGGTGAATCCTGGTGGTGAGTCGTGAGAACAGCCACTAGCACGGAGAAACAGGAATTTCCCGAAAGCCCCGCTACCCGCTGGCACCTAAGTGGCCCTGCTGTCGGGCCCAGGAAGGAGCAGGAGGCTGCGCCTGGGCCCGCGTCTGCTCCTATGGCGGGAACCCAGCCGGGACTTGCTTGGGGGAGAAGCCAACGAATCCAGTGAGGCTTTTGGCCCTGTGAAGCACCAAGCCGGTCCCAGCAGCGGGACCCAGAGGAGGCAAAGGGAACCCGGCACGGGTGATGGGACCAAGGGGCAGCTGGGGCAGGAGCCAGCAGCCGTGGCGGTTCTCGGGAAGAGATACGGCCAAGGAAGATATAGCAGAGAGCAGCAGTGGCCGTGGGATCCACAGCAGAGCAGTGAGGCCAGGTGGCCACGTGGCATGGGGCATCCAGGAGAGGGGCTGGAGGAGGAGAGGGAGCATCGTTCCTGCCTGCAGAACTTGCTGAGAGCATGTGGACACCCCTTCTGGGGACACTGGCTATAGGCGGGGGGGGGGGGACGGGAGGGGGGCAGGGTGGCTGGGAAACCTTGAAAACTGAGCAGAACTCGAAAGAGCCACGGGGGTTAGACATTTGGGGGACAACGGCATTGGTGAGGGGTTGACCTACCTCTACACTGGCTCAGGCCCTGCTGGGAGATGGAAACATTAGGTCCTGCGGGCTGGGGGAGTAGATGGCAGGCTCCCTCATGGATATGTTCTTGCTGCCCAGGTCTCTTTCCTCTTACTCAGGGAAGGCGCTTTTCTGAGTCCTTGCTGGAGTCCAAGGAGGAGATAGCCTCTCACCAAGTAGAGAAGAGGGGAGGAAGAGGCTGGGTGTGGCTAGCAGGCCAGGCCTCGGCAGGTACCAGGAGACCCGGACTCTAGTCCTAACTCCCCCCTGACTCACAAAAGGATGCTGGGCATGCCACCTTGCCTCTCTGAGCCTCAGTTTCTCCATGCGTAAAACGAGGGCATCAGGTCCACGGCCAGCGGAGCCTCTTTTCCCAATCTTGATGCGTTAGGATGTAATAAGGCAGAGAGAGGAGATTTTGAGGGCCCAGGCAGGAGGGGTTAAGGGCCTGGAAAGTAGAGCGGAAGCTTCAGTAGCAGTGAGGTCAGTGGAGAGGGGAAGTGTGTGTGTGCCCAGGGCAAGGAAACTCTCCGAAGTCGCTTATACACAGGACGAGGACTCCCCTTCCAGGGACCCACACTGCAGAGGCTGGCTCCAGGCAGAGCCCTCTGCCCTACCTGGCCCCCAAGGGTGTTGCCGGCCGCCTGGCAAGAATGCCACCACCAGCATTTTCTGGAAGTGAGGGATGCCGCCCTCCTGGCCCGGCATGGCCTCCTCGCCCGCAGGGCAGGGCTGGGGAAACCGTGACTTCATTCCCTCTTTTCTCCTCCAGTCCAAGCAGAGTTGGGGGTGGGACAGGGGGCGGCCCTGTGTCCTCAAGGCACCCTCATTCAGTCCTGGGAGCCCAGCCCATCCTCGAAGCCCTGCTCCCATCTTTGAATGTGGCATGTCGAACTCTCATGGATGCTAGCAGGGCTGGGGGCGACTGTCCCCATCTTGTCTCTCTGTCTCCTCCTCTGCAGCATCAAGCGGGGATATTGCTGAAGAGTTGAGTGAACATCCAAACAGAAGATTCCACTTTCCAGAAATAGGCTTGACATCACCCTCCCCCCCAGCCCCCAGCCCCAACACACACAGTATTGCTCAGGGAAGGCAGGGGTGGGGGAAGACGGTGAGAGAAGTAGCTTGGAAAATTAAAATTACTAAATTGTTCTGCCCCTGGTGAATCACTGGTGGCCCGCTAAATCTGGTTTTGATTTAAGGGGGATCGTGTGACGCCTAAATGGCCAGGAGTTATCTGTCAGGGAGGAATTCTAGGCTTTGAGAGGTGGGTGCTTGTCTCTCAGGGAAATCGGATGGTCAGGGTGCAGATATCTCCTGGATCATCCCCTGAGCTCAGCTCTGCTGGGGGCATGGTGGGCAGGGGGTGAGAAGACCCCAGCCCTGTCCTGCAGCCCAGCTTCACCAGCAGGGCCATCAACGGATGGGGTGGGGGCAGGGGTGTGTGTGGGGGTGAGAACCAGGTCTGGAGGCCAAGGTGCATCGCCTTAACTGAGGGTGCTGCCATGGAAGAGGGGGTCAGGAGAGGAGGTGCCGCTGGGAAGGGGAAGGAAGGAGGGTGCCTAGCAGGAGGAAGAGCGGACATGCAAATATCCGGGGACAGGGAGCCTGGTGGCACAGGAGCCGGGGACCTTGTCTGGAGTTGGGAAGGGGTGGAGAGTGGAGAGCCTTAAGGACTGGGCTGAGCAGTGTGGGGGACATTCTGTCTTCTTTTTGGTCTCTGGGCCTTGGTCCCTTTTCTGCTCCCCCAGGCTCAGGGGTGGGGGTCTGGCTGAGCCTCACTGGAAGGATGACTCCACACTAATGTAGAGTCCCCACTTTGGCCCATGCCTCCCTGGCCCATGTCTTCCAGGCAGTGGTGCGGGGGGGGGGGCAGGGGTGGGGGACGGGCCCCATCTGTGCAGCCAAGAGCCAGGGCTGGCAGGTCCTAGATCAAGTTCAGGGGAGGGATGCACCGAGCACCCTGTTGAGGGAGGGGCAGAGCCACGAGGAGGCGGAGGGATTCTGTGGGAGAAGGCATTCTTTTATGTTTCACCCCCTCCCCAGGACTTTGTCCTGTCTTCCCACCCTCTGTTAGCGCACCCTGCCTCAATTCAGGAAAGCCTGACCGATTCTGGAAGATTCATCCAACATGCTGGTGAGCTGATGGTGACCGCATGGTCAAAGCCAGTCTGCTGTCAGAATTCCCTTCCGCCTCCAGCTCCATCTTCCTGGTGGGCCTCCCGGAGGGAATGAAGTCATTGTTTCCCACACCGAGGCCTGTGGGTGGGAAACCCCTGCCCCGCCCAGTAGGGAGGGTCCACTCCCCTCAGCCCCTCTGCGCGGGGCTCCACAGAAGCTTCTGGCTGAAAGAGTGACGGCTGTGACCACACCCATGGGTGTCTTCCCCCCATGCAGCCTGGGCCCCCCCCCCCCCCATCTTCCATGCATCTGAGAAGCTGTGCACCCATCTCTGGATAAAGCCTGAGGTTCTCCCGCTGGATCTTGGTGGAGCTACGGCCCAGATTGTCCTGGAAACAGCCAGCTCTGACTGGAAAGTGGGTCTCGCCGGGCACGTCAGAAATAAGGCACATCTGGTAAAACAATTTCAGACTGTTGCTCCTGAAGGGCCAGACAGTGCCCGGCCTTGAGTGGCTTCAAGCCCTGCCCGGGACTCAGGAGTTGGGGAGGGGAGCAGTCTCCCCTTATGTAGCCTGGCTCGGGCCTGTGGGATCTGGAGGCTGGGCCTGTGCCACTGTCCGTGGGAGGGACACGGAGCTCACGGAGGCAGGCCACGCGGTGGGGAGGAGCTGAGGTGTGGGTAACACCCTGCCTCAGAGCCCAAGCTCCCCGGGGTTGTAGGGCTCAGGGGTGGCTCTGGTCTCTCCCAGCACTCTGAGTGTCCACTCTTAGCTCAGTGCTTCCTTCTCCATCCACCCCTCACCCTGTCCCAATTGTGCGGAGAGGTTGGAGATGGCCCTTTCCTTTCCGCCCCCATGTTCCCTGCCCATCCTGGGGCCTGGATTTCTCGGTCCTGTCCTTGTTACTGGGCCATCAGAACTTGGCTTTCCGTCTGGTAATCAGGGCCATCAGGGGCCGTTCCTGACAGGCGAACAGAGAACCAGACTGGGGTTCTGGGAATTGGGCCGGGGTGGGGGTGGGGGGTCCTGAGTTCTAATCCTAGCTCTGCCATCCTTTGCCCAATCACTTAACATCTGAGCATCCCAGGCTGTGGTGAAGATGAGCCCTCAGCCCGAGACTGTTCCCTCCTTCCCTTCCTCCCTTCCTCCATTCCCCGGTTAGCCAGGATTTGTGGCAGACCAGGGAGAAGAAGGCCATGGGGTTTGCAGCCTTCCTGGGTCTTGGGCTGCAGCGGCATTTCTCCCTCTTGCACTGAAATGGTCAGGTCATGGCTACACAGGCCCTTCTCCATTATGGGAGATGGTGGGTGAAAGAGGTGGGCATTGTTCTAGAGATGTCTGCACTCTGACGGCCTCTCTTGGTGATGGCAATGCCTTTGCCCAAAGGAATAGAGTATAATGGTGGGTGGCCTTTAAGGCAGAGGCCAGGTGGGCATGGGGGAGGGGGCAGGAGATGCAGTGGATGTCCAGGGTGTTGTCTTGAGGACCCTCATATCATCCTGAGATGGGTGGGTGCCTAATTTGCCTAGGCAAAAGTGCTTTGCTACTCTGCCTCCCCCCCCCCCCCCGCCCATGTCGTGCCCTGCTCCAGAAGGACGCAGGTCCCCGGCAAGTACACACTCATGCACGTGTGCCCTGCACAGCTGCAAACTCCACCATCTGGAGTGCCCACATGGAGCCTGCCCATGCTAGAACGCAGGCTTCAGGAGGACAGGGAGCTGGGCGGTCTGCTTTGCAGCCGTCACCCCAGTGCTCAGAGAAGTTTGGCACATGAGGCACGCTAAGTAAATATTTGGTGGATAAATGAGAATGTCCCAGGTGACTCTCAGGTGCATAGCAGCACACGGTGCTTCCTCACGGATCCTGACCCGGCCCGTGGAGCCTGTCATGGAAACCGGAGCAGGAAGTCCCGCACCCCCGCACGAGCCTGAGTCCGGTGGCCCTTGTGGGCCTGGTGCCAGCTCTCCCCCTGCTGCCTGCCTCAAGCCTCCAGGCTGAGTCCTGGTACCTGCCAGCATCTGAACTCCTCCCCGCACCAAGTGGAGGGCAGGGACAGATGTGGGCCAGGACGCTCAGGGGGCCGGAGGGGTCGTGGGAAATGGCCAGGGCCAGGCATAAGGCAGCAGCCTCCTGGGGTGTGGAGAGCTGAGCAAGTGCTGCCCAGAGGAAAGGATGTGGAGGAGGTTCCGGGAAGTGGCCCAGTCCGGCTGGCTCCCTCTCTTGGGTGGTTAATAAGGCACCGATGACCTCCGGCCGCCGGGCCTTGCTGAGCGTGCAGGGCCCTCTGGCCACCGTGCCAACTCCATGCCTTGCATCCACTCCATCCTGTACTTACAGGCACTTAGGTGGCCACGGCTCCCCCCACCTCCACCCCCAGGGGCCCTCCTGCTCCCGGCAAATCCCGGGCTGATCCCTGGGCGGTTCGTCACCGCTCCAGGGTGGCTGCAGCCAGGCAAAAGGGTGGCCAACAGGGAATGGTGTCATCTTCGGCAGATGGCCCCTGGACACGGGGCCAAAGACCCGCATGCCCATTCATGCCCTGCCCTTGGCACATGCAGAACTTAGAGATGTCCTTCCCCTTGCTGGGCCTCAGTTTGCCACCTGTAAACTGGGGAGAAGTCAATACTCAGGAGCAGGACCGAGGACGGGTAGGCAGGAGGTGGGAGGAGAGGGCCAGAGTGGGCCCCTCCCTCCTGGGCCGGGCTTTGCCTGCCTCCCGGGGCCCCACCTGGCTGCTCTGTCCCTAACTGCACACCCTGACTGCCCCAGGCTGGCGGACGGGCAGCAGCTGCCTGCCCGTGGGAGTCTAGTTGCTTGCACAGTTTATCAGCTGCCTTTGGGCCTCTGGCTTAAGGCTGTGCAGGGAGGGCACAGGATGGACCACAGGGGTCTGCAGAGCAGCCTCGTCCCCTCCCCCATCTTTCCCCCTTTGTATCTTGCCTCTGGGTCCAGTCCTGTCTCCTCTCTTTCTAGTTTATCTCTTCACCCTCTGTGTTCCCTGTCTGTCTCTCCTTTTCGGTCTGGCCTGGAGATGTCTCTCTTTCACTTCCACTTTTGCTGGGATTCTACTTCCCCTTTTACTTTTTCATTCCCTCTGTTTTCCCCTGTCTGTCTGTCTGTCTTCCCTTCTCAGTCTGTGTCTCTGCCTCTCCCCTTATCTTGTGTCTTTTCTCCTCTTTCCTTCCTGTCTCCAGGCTAGGTTGCCGTCCCTTCTCTCTCCCCAGTGGTCTGCCGGCTTGCAGCCTTTGAGAGGAAAGTCCTAGACTGCTCCCATTTTCCCCACCTGCCCTGAAATCATTGGTTCAAATTTCTCCAGAAGCGTGAAGGCCCCCAAAGCCTGCCCTTGACCCCAGAGTGGAGGGTGGGCCACAGACAAGCTCTCTGTGAGTCTTAATGCCTCTGAGCCCCCATCAACTGGACCTGGCCAGTGGCTCTGGGGCCCGGGACATCCCTAAAGTGACTTCCAGTGGCCAGGCCTAGTCTGGGATGCAGGAGGCCCAGAATGCCCCCAGGGACCCCTGGACCCGGGGACTCCAGACTAACGCCACCCTGGGATGGGATGGGGATGCCAGGCAAGCAGTATCATGGTGCCCCGCCTCCAGGGAAGGCACCGTCCACCTGCTGAGTCCAGCCTGCCCCATCCAGTGCTCCTGGCTCTGCCTGCGGGCACCCCCTGAGCTTTGCACGTAGGGCAGGGACACCTGGACTCCTGTGGCCCCCTGAGTGGGGCCAACTTGGAGGAATTTCCCAAAGCCTATTAGAGCAGTGGCTGCCTCCTGCCTGCCTCCTTGGGCTGGGCAGGGCTGAGGGCGGAGGGAGAGAGGGAGGGAGGAGGGAGAGGAGGGAGGGAAAAAAGTTGGCAGGCCGACAGCAGCACTGTGTCTGCATCCATTGCTGAGAGGAGGCCCGTGCAGTGTGGGGCGGGCCAGGAGCGAGGAGAGGCCTTCCTCCCTTTGTGCTCCCCCCTCCTCTCCTGCCCCCGGGGCCCTATAAATAGGCCCAGCCCGGGCTGTGGCTCAGCTCTCAGAGGGAGTCGAGCACCAGGCAGCGGTCTCAAGCCAAGCCCCCTGCCAGCATGGCCAGCGAGTTCAAGAAGAAGCTCTTCTGGAGGGCCGTGGTGGCCGAGTTCCTGGCCATGACCCTCTTTGTCTTCATCAGCATCGGTTCCGCCCTGGGCTTCAATTACCCGGTGAAGAACAACCAGACAGCAGGTGCCTCCCAGGACAACGTGAAGGTGTCACTGGCCTTCGGGCTGAGCATCGCCACCCTGGCCCAGAGCGTGGGCCACATCAGTGGCGCCCACCTCAACCCGGCCGTCACGCTGGGGCTGTTGCTCAGCTGCCAGATCAGCATCCTCAGGGCTATCATGTACATCATCGCCCAGTGCGTGGGGGCCATCGTGGCCACTGCCATCCTCTCGGGCGTCACCTCCTCCCTGCCGGACAACTCGCTCGGCCGAAACGAGGTATGTGAGGTCGTCCCAGGCACCAGGGCTCTGGAACGGGGCAGAGATGGCATAGGTCTCCCCCTCCACCCATTGTGCAGATGGGGACACTGAGGAGCCGAGGGGACAAGAGGCTTCTGGGGGTCATGCGGAGCTGGGGCTGGTGCTCAGCTACACCTGCAGCCCAGAGCCTGCTTTCTGCCAGGCACTGTGGGAAGCCGAGACCCAGAGAACAATAGTCTTGCCAGTGTCCCCTGTGGGCACCTACTGTGGGGAATAAGCTCTGGAGGCAGCTAACCTTCGGGCCAACGGTGCTGCACCTTTCGGCTGTAGTTTCTCGGCCCCCCCCCTCCGCTCCGCCTGTGCAGCCAGCTCCCTCTTCCCACAGCCCGGCCCCCAGGAGCCGCTGTCCGCTGTCCCTTTGCTGCCCTGACCTAGATGCCGGGCATGTCCGTGTCAGGTCTGCCAGTGTGTGAGCAGGACTCAGGTGGGCGGCCCCACGGTCACACAGGGTCCCGAACGAACTGCCTTCAAGGAAAAAGCCCCTCCTGCTCCTTGGTCCCCAGGGAGTGGACAAAGACCGGGGGTGAAAACGCTCTCTCGGCTGTTTGCAGGTGGTTTTCCTGGATTGCAGTGTGGGGTGGCGGCCAGCGTGGGGACATCTTGCCTCCTGTCTGGGTTCCATTCTCTGTCGCCGGGCACTGTGAGGCATGGCATGTGCGTGTGTGTGTGTGTGTGTGTGAGCGGTGTGTGCACGTGGATGCTGGCATGGGTCTCTGAGCTTGTGTAAGCTTGTGTGCCCCCGCGTGCGTCTGTGTCTAGAAGTGTGCCTGGGAGAGTTAGGGCCACTGCATGAGTGGGTGGGGGTGTGTGCGTGTACCTGTGTGTGCCCACTGCTCCTGGCTTGAGTGGGGTCTGGGCTGGGGGCGCTGGTGGTAAGCAGAGGTTGGCGACTGGGTGGCAGCTGCTGAGAAGCATTCCTCCCGGGCCGCTTAGCACAGCTAATTGGCCGTTGGCGGCAGTTGCCTGCTGTTGCGGACCTGGGCTTTTCCAGACCCTCAGCCAAGTGCAAACTCAGACCTGGCTTGGGCCACAGCAGGGGTGAATCTGGCCTGAGAGAGGCTGAGGAAGGCTTGGAGGGTGCCGTCCCAGGGAAGGGGAGAGTGAAGGAGCACAGAGGAGGAATCAGATCTACAGAAAGGAGGCTGGCCAGGCCCGGGCAGGGCAGGCGGGTGTAGGGACGGTGAGGGAGCCGGCCAAGGGCTCCTCGGTGGGTGATTATATAGCATTCGTTCTCTCGCTTCCCAGCCGAAGTTCAGACCCGGGCGCTTCAGCTGGGGGAGGCTTGGTGAGGGCATGGCCTTGCCACGGGGGAATTAGCACTTCTTGTGTCACAGTGACACCTTACCCAGCCCCCTCTGAGGAGCTAACTGTGGCTCAGCCCAAGATTGAAGATTAGCCTACAGGCTGGAGTTTAGACTTTAGTCAGGGAAGACGTGGCCAAGGTGGGTAGAAGGGGCAGAACTCTGGCAGGCCACGTTCCTCCAAGCCTCAGCCTCTCCAGAGGGGCAGAACCAGGTGACTTCGGAGAGTGCCCCTGGGTAGGGTCAGGTTCACGCTAGGGCTGGGCTGGGCGCGATGGGGGTGGTGAAAAGGGCCTCGCAGGGGAGGGGTTGAATCTCTTCAGGCCTTCTGCCCCCTCTTGACCCTCCTTCTCAAGGGACAGGCAGGACAGGCATCTGTTGTCAGACCTTGCACTCTAACTCAGGCATCACGGGCAGATGTGGGGGAGGGTGGGCACCCACGGTGTCATTTTGATCTGGCCACACCCTGATCCAGCGTCCCTTCCCTTCTCTGACCTCCATTTTGCAGAGTTACCCAGATGCCTGGGCTGGGCAGGTTGCAGATAGGAGGGGAAAAGGGATAAGCTCATGCAGGGGCCAGCCCTGGTCTCAGAGGCAAGCACACCGTGTTCAAGACCTGCTCCTGCTCACCTGTTGAGTTTCACTGGAGCTGAGGACCCTGAGACTCCAAGAAGGAACCCAGGTCTCTAGATCTCTCTCGGCCCTGCCCATACCACCAGCAAGCTCACTTTGCAGACTTGAATTTATCAGCCTTCCCAGGAGGGTCTGGCTACGAGGAGCCTAAGAGGGGCCGTGCTGAACACAAGGGTACTGAGTATTGAGGCGGGGTGCAGGCACTCTCCTGTCCACACAATGGAAGTTTGGGGTCCAGAAGCACAAGTTCTAGGCCTAGAAACAGAGGAAGCATCTCTCTCAAGGCCTCCTCTGGGACACCGGACTTGGGATCTGAAGGGATCTGAAGGGACCCGGCAGGCGGCCTCAATGCCTCGAGAGGGGCAGAGACCAGTCTACCCAGCAAGTGACACATTCTTTCCCCCAGGCTTTGCTGGAGGCTCCCATAGCCCCTTGGGCCCCGGACCCCACCCTGGCCCAAACCTAGGTGGGGCCCTTTGTTGGCATGGAGATTTCAAAGGAAAATAGGGAAAGGAGGCAGGAAGTGGTTGGAGTGAGTCAGGGGGTGCCCCTGGGGGCATGGTGGGACAACTCTCTTCTCACTGAGTCAGGACTTGGGATGCACCCTGGAGAGACCACGGGCCTCTGTCCAGCCTATAGGATCCTGGCTGGTTCTAAGAGCCAAACCCCAATTTAGGCCCAAAGTGACAGTCTCAGAGGCAGGGGTTGGTGTCCCCGTCTCCCTCTCTCCTTGTCAGACACTGAAACACTTCAGGCCAACAAGCTCGCCTGTGTGGCCCCAGTGTCCGTCTGTGAAATAGGGACACAGCGGGGCGTGGCTGGGCTCTGGAAAATGCAAGATGCTCCTGGACCTGGGAGTCCTGACTGTTAGCTGGCTCTTTTTATTCCTCCCCTCTCTGGCTCACTCACCCATGCTCCCTGCAAACCAAAATGGGACTGCTGGGGGCTGAGCTGGGGGCTGAGTCACCAGCTCCCTACCCTTGGCAGACCCTGGTGAGCAAGATAAGCCCCTTGCACAGCTGCCCATGATATGGGGCAGGAGGCAGGTGTGATAAGAGGTGTTGGGACTGTCAGAGCGGCAAAGGAACCTCTCTGCCTTTGAGCGGTGGGAAGGGCCTGGAAGGCTTTCGGGGAGGAAGCTCCATGGGGAACCTGAATGTGGAGGCAGGAAAAGGGGGTTGCAGGCAGAGAAAGGGCGGCTCACAGGCTGTGAGCACAGGCAAAGCGGCAGTGGGAGGTCACGGCCTGGGCCTGGCCTCAGCCATAAACTCTCCCCTTCCCCAGTTTCCCCAACCACAGAGCCAGAGGGTTGTCCCTTCCCTGTTGGCCCTCTTCTCCCGCCCCCCGCGCTGGGCCACCGGTTCTTCCAGGGTTGAGGGCCCCTCTGCCTCCTCCAGAGCTGGGGGTGGGCTGGGGAAAGGGAAGCCAGTTTTCAGACGGATGTGCCCAGAGAGGGGGGCTGGGGGCTGGGTGGTGGTGCCACAGCTGGGACATATAATTACTGTTTCCAGCCAGAACCAGATGAGGGGGAGGGCATCGAGAGGCAGGAGTTTTGTGGTGGAGACTTCCCTCGCCACAGAAAATTCTGAGGCTGTTTCCCCAGTGGGGGCCCTCGGAGCAGCCCTGCCAGCCCCAGGCTGCCCACCCCAATACCTGGCCTTAACCAGGGCTCGCTCTGTGAATCCTCTTCTGAAGGGGCAGTGCCACGAGAGGGGACGTGGCCTGCTGGAGTGCCTCAGTCTGAGGGGACGCGCCTCACCCTCACGCCCCTGGGTCACAGCCTTCCTCTCACACCTTGAGCCATTAGTTCATTGCGGGCCAATTGCATGTAGGGCCCTCTAACCTGAGCTCAGTCCCAGAGAGTGCTCCCCACTTTCTCTAGGGCCCCACTCAGCAAGGGTTCCTTCAGCATTAGCCGCCAGGGCTTTCCCCAGGTGGCTTAAACGTGCCGTATGTCCACCCCTCAGGGACTGGCTCAGGGCTTCCTCTGTTCTTGTTGGTAGAGCCTCCCTGGGGGCCATGGTCCCTGCCCTCTGGAAGCGCCAGTGGGTCTGGGGTCTCCTGAATAGCTGGGGTTGAGCCAACACACTCGCAGGTGTCGGCAGGAAAATGTTGTCATGGCCATTGTCCCCTCAGCCAGGGCCTCTCCCCAGGGATGTGTGTGTGTGTGGGGGGAGGGCTCCTTGCCCACAGTGATGCTTAGGGGGATAAGTGAGGGGCTCTCTTTATGTAACCAAGGAGCTGCAGTTCTGTGGGGTTAAGAACCCCAACTCAAAAATGGTAGAAAAGCCTGGAAAATGCCCTGTTCCCATTAGCAGCTCCTTTCAGTGCCTGAAATTCCACCGCCAGGACAACTAGAGAGGCAGATGTCTGCTCAGTGCAAAGAAGCAATTTTTATTTTTAATCAGGAAGGGGCTGCCACCAAGCCAGTAAGCTCCCTATCGTTAGGTGTGCAAGTAGAATCTGCCCGCAGCCAGCTCTGGGGGCATCTGGCTGTGTGGGGGTACAGCAGTGTGCCGTATTGAGACCCCAGGTCAGATGGCTCTGTGGGAATCCTGCACTCAGGATCCTGGCCGGGAGGGTGACTGTGGGTCCTGGGGCTAGGGGTCCCATGTCAGGCAGGGAGGAATCCTGGAGACTGTCCGGGGCTAAAATCTGGGCCAAGGCTTCCATTTTACTGATAAGGAAACTGAGGCCACAGAGGCATTGAGATTGTGAGGTTGTATAGCAGATCACGGCAGGGCAGGACCATGCCCCCAGCCTGCCTCCCAGCCCTTGATTATTTCTGCTTCTGTAAAGTGCACGTGTTCACACTTCACTAACGTCCCCTCTCCCTCAACACACACACATACATGGCACATAGGGGCATACACACGTGGGTGTAGAGAGCATATTCTCAAGCCTGGGTGGTTCCACTCGGGCCCTGGGATCCTAGGAAGGTGGGGTAAGTGCTCCTCAATGGAGCCTCTTCCTTTCCTTGGCAGGAGGATGGGGACTGCCCTGGAGTAAGGAAAAGAAGGAGGGAGGGAAGGAGGAAGCCATTACTTTGTGTATTGTTTCTTGTCAGGAAGATGAAATGGCTTCTGGGGGCAAATAAGGGCCCTTTGAGATCTGTGACTCTTTGTCCCTCAAGGGGGCTTCCTTTCCTCCTCCTCCCCTTTCCCCAGCCAAGTAGTGGACCCTGTGTGTAGCTATGTGATACAAAGAGACAGGGCTGCACACTCAGAAATGCCATCAGACACACAGCACGGCCATACAGGGCCACATGTCACAGAGACCCCCAGATGCACAGGGCCCACCTTGGTAAGAGGCGGCACCCTGTGTGATAGGGATTCTCAGAGAAATTTGAGATACACTGGCCAATACCTGACTAGTTCGTCTGAATGTCCACACGGGCTGAAAAAGAGTGGATATTCTCAAATTTGGGGTGGATGGCTTTACAGAGTTTCCTTAAATCAAACTTGTTAATTATGTGGCTCAAATCCTTCCTGTTTGTGCTATTTATATTGTCTGACTGCTTCAGTCCATCAGTTTCTACGAGAGGGTTGTTAAACTCTTTCACTCTGGTGGTGGACTGATCAAATTCTCCTTATATTCTGTCAACTGTCACTTATTTTTAGGCTATGTTGTTTGGCACATACAGGTTTCGAATTTATGTAGCTCTCCGATAGACTTTTTCATTCAATTATTTTGTAATAAGCTTTTTAACGTCTCACGAAAAGGAAAAGGAGAGAGTTACACCCGGACACATCTGGTCACCTACAGATCCTGCAGGTACCAATATACGAACATACACGGAGGGACACATAGCCGTGGATACCCACAGGAACATGCACACAGGAATATCCATGAAGGAGTGACACAAGGGACCCACTGAGGTCCCCCTCACGTGAGTGCTGAGTCCTGGAGGCAGTGGGTGAGCAGGGCAGGCCTCGATGTCTCCCCTCCCCTGTTCTTTGAGAGTGTATGCTCAGAGTGCAGCCAGGCCTGGTGCCTGCTGTTCCCCAAGGGTGGGACACCAGGGTGCCCAGGTCAAGTTGGGGCCCTGGGCCTAGGAAGCTGCCTTGGTCAGTCTGTCCATGGGCACCAGGGATGGTTCTAGGGACCCATTGTCTAGACAGGTCAACCTGTCCCCCACCCTCTCCTGGGTGCTGGGGCACACTGGCAGCTAGACAGCCATCTTCTGCCTGCTCCTCAGACCAAGCTGGGAATAGCCAGGTCCCTTGGCTGGGCGTGTAGACATCAGGACCCTTGGTTGGGACAAGGATCCTGGCTTTGCTATCTTGTCCCTGGGACTCAGCCTCCTCATCCATTCTCTTACAGAGGCTTGCATGGCTGCCCTGTAAGACCCACAAAAACTAATGACTGGCCTCTGGTCTCCAAGCTACAAAGCAAATAAACTAGCACTGGACCAGAGAGCTTCCCTTCCAGGCTGCTTCTAGAGAGGATAGAAGTTCTGGAAAATTAGCATCATCTGCTACTTCTGTCGCTATGCACCAAGTGTCCCCTATGAGGCCTGGGCAGCAAGATGGGAAAGTCTCCCCACTCTGTCCTCACCAAGCTCCCAGGCCAGGGGTTGGACGACCTACAGAGGAGGAAGGAGGGTTAACAGCGTGAGTGGGTAGCAGCAGAAATTAATTTCAGCCAGGGATAGGAGGAAGCTTCTTGGAGCTGGTGGGATCTGAACTGGGCCTTGACAGTGGGCGTAAATGGATTTGATGTGAAAATGCAGAGCTGGCGTCTTTCTGATACTTCACATTAAATGTGTGGATTTTTCTGTCATTTATCCTTATATTCATAAAACTGTGTTGTTGTTGTTGTTGTTTGGAAGGGGGCTTAATCAGTGAAATATAAAGCCTCGGCTGGGCAAAACTACCTGGGGATGTGCAGACATATTTTTTTTTTTCCCAACACCAAGTGACCACAACTGGGATTAGCCTTATTTAAGCAATTGTTTCCAATTTAATGGGTTGTAAACAGTAACATGTTTTGAATGTTTACCTACTTTTCCTGGACATCAAGTTTCAACAGACCTTTAACTATCCTTTTCAGTTCTGAATTATCAAGTTTTTCCAGATGTAAGTCACACAAGTGCGTTGGTGGTTAAAGCAGAAGTAGCCAGTAGATACTGAAGCAATCAGGGGAGGCTTCCTAGTGGTGGTGGTGATGGGTATCGGGAGAGGAAGATCGTCAACCTGCGTGGTTCTGAGCTAAATGCCCTGGGTGGTCAGGAAGGGGGTATAACCCAGAGTCCCCAGGGTGGGTGGCCACCTCTCCTGCTTCCTGTGGACTCAAGAGTGCTGGGCATGGCCCCCGGCTCCTGTGCTCTGCTCACTTTGCATGAGAAGGCATGCCTTTGGGCAGAGCAGGGCCTGGGGTACTCAGACCTGGTTAAGAACTGGGGGAGGAGATGAGCTCTCCCAGGCCCAGTCTGTGAGAGGGTGGGGAATGGGGAGTATAGGAGGCAGGAACCACTTAGAACGATGGCTCCATTAATCAGCATGCCAGGCCTGGTTTCAGGACTCCGGCCAGCTAGCAATTAGGCTGGCGCTGGGGAGCAGAGGAGAGAGCGGGAAGAGCAGGAGGGCAGCAGCAGGTGTGAGTGTGACGGGCATCTGTACAAGTTGGCCCGGTCACACCAACCTCACCTCCACGGAGCCTGTCCTGACTCCAGGCAGGCCTCGCTCCGGCCTCCACAACCCTGTGCAGGGCCCCGCCCCTTCTGGCTGTCCCCCAGTCCTGGGGATAAGGTGAGAAAGAACCAGAACAAAGCCACAACTGTCCTGATCCCTCCTGCCTCAGCAGCCCTTTCCAGATGCCCCGAGACACCCCCCACCATTGCCTTTGAAACTCCGGCCACTCTGGAAGGTGGGCAGGAAAAGCTATTTTACAGATGGGGAAACTGAGGGTCAGACTGGGGAAAGGCCATGGCCATGGCAGCACAAGTAGGAGGTCAGGACCTGAACACAGGGATGGGAACAAAACTGGGCATTGCCCCCCCGGGCTGGCTGAGCTGAGGGGTCAAAGCTCTGGGGTCCGCCAGGAAAGGCCTAGATCTGGGGCTGCAACACAGGGGAGGGGATGTGAGTCACTTTCCCTGTGACCCAGGGCTGCAGACAAAGGCGGGAAGAGAATTGTTCTTGTAAGATGGCCTCAGGGTGGGGCTGAGAAAACTGGGCGTGGGAGTGGAGGAGGGCCCCCCACCTAGAGTTTTGTAAAAATGCCCTCTGGCTTTGGAGGATGCCCCCCTCATGCCCCCAGGATGAGGCTTCAAGTTCAGGCGTATTTGGGCACACCAGCCCTGCCCTGGGGGAAGACAGCCCACATGGCCACATCCAGGCATCTTTGCCAGTGAGCCTTTGCTCACGTGGCTCAGCTCTCCTGTACGGGTGCCCCTGGCCCCTGGGACCCCCACAAAGGGGCGGGTGCAGGGGTCCCTGGGGAGGGGTCTCCCTGGTGCAGCTGCAGAGGGAGGGCTCCGGTGACCTCATGACGGCTCCCATTCCCTTCTTTTTCCATGACTCATGTTTCTAAAAGTGGCCCAAAAGCAAGTAGTAGCCAGACGGTGGTGGCGGGGCCTATGTGGCCAGGGAGTTGGTGGTGGGGCGGGAGGGGGGGGGTTCCAGGAGGGAGAGGGAGGGGAATGTAGGGAGGGCTGAGAAGAAATGGGAGAGACACAGAACCGGGAGAGACAGACAGAGGGTGGGTAGGAGACAGGGCAGGGCAGCGCGGGAGACCAGAACAGGGAGAGAGACTAAGGGAGCTGGGGCCAGCTAACTGAGGAAGACCCTTCTCAACTCTGGGAGTTGTAGATGCAGCAGGAGATGGGGTGGAATGTTCTGGACTTTTGGGGTGTGAAGCAATGTCTCCGGCCATTTGCTTCTCTGCTCCCTGCAGGGTTGAGAATCCCTGACCGTCTCCTCCCATGTGTGGGGCTTGCCCCTTGCCTATGGCTTCGGTACCCGCAGGGCACTCTGGCTGGCTGGAGGTGGGCAGATGCCCTGCCTCACCCCAGGCTTCTCTGGCCTCTAGGCGGAGTGCTGCAGGGAGGAGGCAGGTACCAGGGGCTGAGCTGGCACCTCCTCAAAGTCGTGGAAGGGACAGAGCCTGGTGTCCACTACCAGAGGTGTGTTCTCGGGAGGGGCCTGGCCCCTTCTGGGCCTAGCTCAGGGGCTGATGTCATGGGCTTTGAGGACACCAAGTTGCCTGGGCCCGGGGGGGCGGGTCTCAGACAGAGTCCCTCCTCTGCCCACTCACCCAACCTCCCTGTCCCTCTCTCCTACAGCTGGCCCCCGGTGTGAACTCTGGCCAGGGCCTGGGCATCGAAATCATCGGCACCCTGCAGCTGGTGCTTTGTGTGCTGGCCACCACTGACAGGAGGCGCCGTGATCTCGGGGGCTCGGGCCCCCTCGCCATCGGCCTCTCTGTGGCCCTGGGACATCTGCTCGCGGTGAGTGTGGGGTCTTCCTGGCTGGGGGTAGGGTGGGGAGAACAGGGCCAGGCAGAGGTGGTCGGGGTACCCTCTCACGGGTAGGGGGGTGGGATGATCAGCTCTTTGGGGCTGGGGATAGGGTCCTGCTCAGGAGAGGGCAGCACAGGGACCCCCTGACCATCTTTCTGGGTCAGCGTGCCCCTCTTTCTGAGCCTGATTGTTACCCCCCTGTCTTCTCTCTGTGTGTCATTGCCTCGCCTCCTCTCCCTCTGTCTGTGTTTCTCTGGCTCTCCCCCTTCTGCCTCCCTGCCCTTCCCCTTGCAGATCGACTACACAGGCTGCGGCATTAACCCCGCCCGGTCCTTTGGCTCGTCAGTGATCACTCATAACTTCAAGAACCACTGGGTAAGGGGTCTCACCATCCCCCGGGAGGTGGAGGTGCCGAATGGCAGTTCCAACTCCACCCTGCAGCGTCCTCCCTCATCACAGAGGCTGTGGGAGACAGACAGGGCCAAGGAAATTGGAAAACCAAGGCCTGACATGGGGGTGGTGGGATCAGACTTCAGGCTGGGCTGCTGCCTGCCAGCATCCCAGCGGCACCCCATTCAGGGTGACCTGGGGCGGGCTCCGGGCCCTTGTGGTGCCTGCATTTCCTGAGCGGTGAAGTGGGGCATCGTAGCACCCCCCACTGGGGGTAGCACTGGGACAAGTGGCCTCACCGCCTATAGGTTGAGCTTAGCACAGAGTCAGCACTCCATGGACATAGCTGTTCTTACTGTGGATGTTTCTGTCTCAGACCAACCTTTGATCAAACTAGATGTTCCTGTGGCCCTTCCAAAGCTGGGGAGGGTGGGGCCGTGGCCACCCTGAAGAAGGGGCTGGTCTGGTCACACCAGGCACCCTGAGTTGGGGCACATAAAGGCAAGGAGATGCCCGCTACCACAGTCCTGGCTTGGGCCAGCTCTGGGGGCACTGGGATCGGGATGTTGGGGTTCAACACCGCCTGCCTCTAAACCCAGGCACCGGTGGGAGAGAACCCATGCCATGGGGTCGGCGGGGGGGGGAGGGCGGACTCAGGAAAGGCGTCCCAGGAGAGGAGGCTTTCAGTGGACGCCCTCTGAGCATGCCCGCTCTGTTCCTAGATTTTCTGGGTGGGGCCATTCATCGGGGGAGCCCTGGCTGTGCTCATCTACGACTTCATCCTGGCCCCGCGCAGCAGTGACCTCACAGACCGCGTGAAGGTGTGGACCAGCGGCCAGGTGGAGGAGTATGACCTGGATGGCGACGACATCAACTCCAGGGTGGAGATGAAGCCGAAATAGAGAGGCCCTGGCCCCGGGCACCCACGCGGGGGCAGGGCAGGGGCGGGCAGAGGGAGGGGAGGGGTGAAATCCATGTCTTAGACACTCTGACAGGCTGGCCACCGTCACTTCCCAAAGATCCTCCAGAACTGCGTGGTCAAGCCTGATTTGGGGCTGTTTCTGTCACTTTCTTTCTCTTTCTCTGTTTCCTGGCCTCTGGGCTTCCTGAGGACCAAGATTTACCAACCACTCACTCCCTTGAAGTCACGGAGGAAGTGAAAGAGAGGGACCCACTCTGCTAAGGTGTCCCCTCAGAGTGTGATGGAAGGTATGCCAGAAAATCCCTCTCATCCCAGAGTTGCTCAACAGCTCACCTGCTGCAGGTGTCTGGGGCGCCACCGTTATTGCTTTGTGCCTTTGGGCGTGGCCCTCCTTCTTCCCAAACATGCACTTTGTCCCCAAGGGTGCTTTGAGGGGAAGAGATCCCAGGAGGTGCAGGGGTGGGGGGCAAGTGGCACACAGGCTTCATTCTTGCAGTTTGGCTTGCTTCTGGCTCCACCTGCACCCCCCACCCCCCAAACTCGCTGTACGACCTTGGGATCGTCCACGTCTCGGGGCCTCAGTGACCCCATCTGTAAAGTGGCAGGGTCAGGGAGAGCCATACGGGCCTGAGGCCTCTCTGTTCTGTAAGTGTAGATACTCCGTGGGTTCTAGAAGATGTAGTATGGGGCAGCCCTTCTTCCACTTGCCCTGGTTCTTTCCCAAATGTGTAGCTATCGTAGACACCTGTGTGAACACAGGGACACATGCATACATGTTTCAAAGCAGAGGCAGTCCAGGCCGTGAGAAGGGCTCCCAGGGGAGCAGGGCTGACCCCCCCACGCAGTGGGGACAGGGTCTGCTATCACGGAATGAGGCCGGCGGGCGCGCAAAGGAGGAATACCCATGTTCTTCACTGAGCTTTAGTTGACCTTTCTCACCTGTCGTTGCATCATCTTGATCACCGTTCGGTTCTCCACTTCCTCCTGCCGGTGTAGACACAGCTCATGCTTATGCAGGTGTGTGTTTCTTAAAGGGCAGTTGGTCGTCTGAAGCCCTAAGCCTGAGGACAGGTGACCGTGGTGCGGATCAGCACACAGAGGCGAATGGGCTTTGCTGGACTCTTAGCGGGGTTTCCAAGCCCTCAGCTAATGACGAGGGGAGAGGAGGAGCAGATCCCTGCCCCCCTTATTGCTAAACTCCTGGTTGGAGGCATTTGGGCAGCCGGGAGACCTGCACAGGCTCCCTGTGTCACCCCAGGCACAGCCTTCCCTTGTCATTTACCTGGAGGGGACAGTCAGCCCTGGCCTGATGAGGTAGCTTACCAGTGCAGCCCAGGGACAGTTCAGAGTGCAGGGTCTGCTTCAGGGGCAGCCATCTACCTGGTCTCTTCAATCCCACAGGGCCAGAGCAGGTCCCCCGGCACGCCTGGAGCCACGATGGTGACAAAACCCAAGTGATTCAATCTGCAGTTTATCCCAAAGCAGCAGGACAACCAGGTGACCCTTAATGGTCACCAACCCGTCACAACATCTACACACTCCATTCCCTAGCAGGGACTTCTAGCCCTTTTAACAGATAAGGAAACTGAGGCCCGAGGTCCCACAGCTAGTTAATGATTTGGCCAGGCCTGGCAACCAAGGCCATGTCTCTGGCTACTCCTTGGACCGTGAGACTGACCCCTCTTATTCCCAGCTGCTCGGTTTCTGCCTGGGCGGTGGTTAGAAGCCAGGAGGGGTGAGGGCTGTGCTGGAGGGGAGAGGGGGCAGACCCACTTCCTGCCTGGTTCTCACTGCTGCATACCAGACTCTGCATCTGTCTGCTCTGCATATATGTCTCTTTGGAATTGGAATTTCATTATATGTTAACACAATAAAGGAAAATGACTTGCAAGGTCATCGAGGCTTCCTGTAGTTTTTCTTCTTTTGGTACCGTGTTCCCAACAAAGGATCTCTGGCTCCCAGAGGAGATCGATGCCCACTCTAGGGACTCAGTCTGGGTGGGGGGAGCCACTGCTTGCCCTCTTGCCCTCAGGATCTGTACTCTCAGTGGGTGGACACAGCCTCACAGGACTCCATCTGAGCAACACAGGGTCCTGCACCTAATAGGGACCACTTTTGCTTCTGGAGCCTGAAAGGACTGAAGCGTGACAGCCCCATCAGTCCCTCTGCCCTCCTGGGAGCACAGCCCAGGGAGCACCAGGGGCTGATCAGCTGTCCCTCCCTCTGTCCCTCCACTCACATTTCTGACCCCACCCACACCTGTGTTGGGTAATGGGACCCAAGGTTTTGCCGGGAGCTTGGCCATCAGAACCGAGTGAAGCTGTGCCCGGCACAGGTGATGCTCAGGTGGCCGGTGAAGGGTGGTGACCTGTGGTAGCTAAGAGCGGGGAGCAGCCCAGTCCCTTGAGGCCTTGTGGGCTTTTCAGCCCCCATAAAGCATGTACCACACGTAGTGAGGATGTGCACTTTTCCTGTGGAAGAAGTCTGTAGCTTTAGTCAGATCCTAAGGTGTCTGCCCAAGGCGGAAGAGAAGCGAGGTCAGAGCAGGCTGGCCTCTGCCTTGAGGGTGACAGGGAACCGTGAAAAGCCCCCTCTGTCTGTGCTTCTTTCACCTGTCTTCAAGTAGCTCCAAGGCCGCTCTGGGCCCTCTGGAACTCACAAAGCCCTTTCCCCCATTCGGGGCCTCTCTCAGTCGTTGGAGGCACAGCAGGTGTGGTTGTCCTTATTTGGCAGAAAGGGAGGTGGATGCTCAGTGAGACATGTCCCAAACTCAGTGAGACAAGTCTGTGTCAGGCTGAGACTTGGACACAGACCCCTGATATCCACCTCTCTGCCCCCTGCATACACACTTAGGGCTGGTATCTCAAAGCAGGGACTATATTGGGAAACTGAGGGCCCCATAATAGGGAACAGGCCCTATTCCAATTAGCGGGCTTGTAGATCCCACAGAGGCCTAGAATCTGGAAGTCTCTGAGGACCATCAACCTTCTAGAAATCTCATCAGGCCAGAGGTGTGGGCTGATCGGGGGAGGGGTGTCTGCAAAGATCCTGGCATCCCAACACTGCTCCCGGGAGACACGTGGTTGCTGCCTCCCTCTGGTGGAGGCCTGGCTGATGGTAATGCAAGGGTGTCTAGACAGGGCCAGGGGCTAGGTCACCCCAGTGATGGCTGAGTCAGTACTGTTGGAACAGGCTTTCTTCTTCCAGTGTTTTCTGGGCCCCTGTAAAGGGCATCTGTGCTGTGTCAGCGCATGTAAAGTGCCCCTGTACCTCCCAGGCTGAGGACAGGCTGGTGTGAGTGGAGGGTGATGGTTATACTATGAAAACAGGATATGGGCTAGCCCACTGCAACCCAGGCCCGCCTGTGAGGGTGTGCCAAGGCTATCTCTCACAGCCCTTCTTGGTTTGTCTCCTTATCTTGACCCATCTCCCTAGGTGAGAAGCCCTCTCAGTCCCCACCAGGGGCCCTGGGAACCCTACCTCAATCCCTGGTCTTCCTTCACCACCCCCAGCCATCTAGGACAGGGCTTTGCTTAGGGATTATTTAGTTATAATGTTTACAACCCTAGTGCCAAGAGACAGGACCTAAAGAAGAGATCAGGGAACTGGTAGTTCTTGAGCACTTACTTTGTGTGAGAAACTTCCCTGGGTCTTCACATACAGTCTTTCTAATCTTTATAACACCCTTGGAAGGTAGAGATGACTGCCTGCCCCCGTTTACAGAGGCCCCTGAGGCCCCTGAAGACAAAATGATTTACCCAAGGCCATAAAGCAAGTTGGTGGCAGAATTGGGACTTGAATATGCTCTGCCTGGTTCCAAAGATTGGCTTCTGGTTTCAAAGATTCCTCCACTATGTGGTGCTGGCCAATTTGTCATGA